>NC_142041.1:29653926-29971582 GCF_982192425.1 Myodes glareolus
CACATGCCACTTAGGAGAATCAGTGCCTCTCACACTGTGAACAGCTCTCCTAAAATTGTGCCATATCCAATACTTCCTAGGAAAAAGTTGATCTAGGAGCTGGGGATGTCGCTCCATTGGTAGAGTGCTTACCCAGCATCAAGGTGTGGATTCAATCTCCAGTATCAAATAAATCCAGAGAGGGAGCACAAGCCAGCAGGTGGGGGGCAGGAGCAGGGGAGCACAAGTCAACAGGTGGGAGGCAGGAGCAGGGGAACACAAGCCTGCAGGTGGGGGGCAGGAGTAGACCTTTGCAATTATTTTTTACCTTCATATGGAGTTCAAGGCCAGTCTGGACTATATGAGGTCATCTCTTAGGAGGAAAGGAAGAGAGGGCTGGAGAGATGGTTCAGAGGTTAAGAGCACTTGCTGCTCTTGTAGAGGACCTAAGTTGAGTTCCCAGCCACCACACTGGATGGCTCACAGCCTGTAGCTCCCACACTAAGGAATCTGAAGTCTTCTTCTCCCCACCGTGGGCACTTGTACATGTATACAAACCCACATACAGGTACACATCCCTTTGCATAAATAATAAAATAAACTTTTTTTTTAAAGGAAGAAAGAAGCAGAGATGGGAGGGTTTGTTGGATTTTTCTTTGGGTCACCATCTCCCAAATAATGACATGGAGACTTACTATTAATTACAAAATCTCGGCCTTAGCTTAGGCTTGTCCCACTAGCTCTTATAACTTTCATTAAACCATATTTTTATTAATCTACATTCTACCACATGGCTTTTACCTCTCTCCAGTTCTGTGTGTCTGACTCGCCCCATGCATCCGTGGTGTCTCTCCCGGTGCCTCGATTATCTCCTCCTACTTGTCTCTGCCTGGAGGTCCTGTCTATACCTCCTGCCTAGCTATTGACTTGTCAGCTCTTTATTAAACCAATCACAGCAATATATCTTCACACAGTGTACAAATATCCCACAACAGGAGGGAGAGAGAGACAGAAAGAAAGAAAAGAACAAAAAGAAATTGACTTTGAATTTTACATAAGTTATAATTGTGCTGATACAGAGCAAAAGAGTTAAAAGTAGATTTTTGAGCCAGGTGGTGGTGGCACATGCCTTTAATCCCACCATTTGGGAGGCAGAGGCAGGGGGATCTCTGAGTTCAAGGCCAGCCTGGTCTGTGGAGTGTGTTCCAGGACAACCAGAGCTACACAGAGAAACCCAATCTCAAAAACAAAAAAAAAATAAAATAAACAAAACAAAACAAAAGGTAGCTTCTACAAAAGGTTTTAATTTTTGTTTGTTTTGTTTCCTTATTTAGAGATATTGGCATTCGTTTCTTCTATTTGCTTGGCATCAAGAATATATTTTTCTTAATCTATCATTTAATTTTTCTTCAAATAAGTTTTAATTCCGTTGGTGTTTTGAAGATAGTTTGGACAGTGACTTTGGTCCCTCTATGGTTTTTTTTTGTGCTTATACCATTTTTTAAACTCTCTTTTCAATTAAAATTACATTTACCTCTTTTACATGGGGAGGAGGTGAGCATGCACCGTGGCACACATGTGGAGGCCAAGGGACAACCCACAGAATCTGTTACCTCTTCCATCATGGGGATTTCAGGAATTAAACTCTGGTCATCAAGAGTAAAACCACAAGGGCCCTCAGCTACCAAGAAGTCTAACTGCCACCTTGCTACCACATTTGTGTAAAATGTGTCAAATTGGTACAAAGGAAACCACCTTAAAATGCATTTGTTTGTTTGTTCGTTTCTTCTTCTTTCTTTTTTATGGGGGGGGGCGGGGGCGGTTGAGATAAGATTTCTCTGTAGCTTTGGAACCTGTCCTGGAACTGGTTCTTGTAGACCAGGCTGGCCTCGAACTCACAGAGATCCACCTGCCTATGCCTTCCGAGTGCTGGGATTAAAGGCACGTGCCACTACTGCCCAGCTGAAAATGGATTTTTTGAGAGTATGTCTGTGAATCTCATTCTCCAATCAATATGTCCATTAGCTAGAGCTCTCATTTATAAAATTTATCCCTCCATCAAAAATGCAAATGAGACAATACGAGCAATGCTGTAGAAGAGGACACTTCACTCCCTGTTGTAGAATAAGGCACTTCACTCCCATCTGCCATAAAACTGCCCCGACATATAAATCAGCATCTTTAGAGGAAGAAGAAATTGTAGGAGGAAATATTTTCACGCTCTCAAAACAAGAAATCAGTTGTAGAGCAAATGGTGCCCTAGCACATGACCCTGTTCCACACTGTGACCCAACCGCTCCCAGGGCAGCCTGCATGCTAAGCCTGCTTGGTTTGGGCCCCTACGCAGTCTCTGTTCTCTTGCTTCTGTTCCATCTAGACAACCACATCCTACACAGCTCTTTGCTTGTACTGGGTCCTCTGCTCTGCCTGGTGTCCCTGCCCCATCCCGACCCAGTGACAATCTAACCATATAGAAGTCCTGCTCCCCCACTTCCAAAATACTGTTAACATGTCATTTGGACCTGTCCCCACACCCAGACCATAAACTCTACCAGATGAAGGCAAGGAAGCTGCTCCACCTCGGCCTCCTGAGACTGGCACCCAGCTTGTAGTGAGAGAATGGCTAATCACAGCATTTTCCAGAGGTGGCACTGGCTGTGATTGTTCTAAAGTCAGGGCCAATTCTCTGGGGACTGTTAATGGGAAGGGGGTCACAGCCCTGCCTGGGGAGCATATGAAGGATGAGCTCTCTCCATCAGCTTTCCCTCCAGTGAGCTCTTCGGAGGGCACCATGACCTTTAACAACTGCCTTAGCAATGCAGCATTTATTGGATACCCTGAGACAAACCAGATACAAACCGTGCCCCCAGGGACTCCAGTCTGGTGAGAAAAGCGCGTGTGAACTTGTGATGACAGCCCAATGTAGGTCATAAAAGTGTCCCGGAGAGTGCAGGGGCATCGGGGGATTTTCTAGAAGAAATTGGCTCATGCGGCTTTGGAGATGCAAGGGGCCCAGAGCTATTGCTGGCATCTTGGAAATCCGATAAAAAAAAGCTGGTGTGGGGTTCCAAGCCCCATCTGAAGGCCTAAGAGCCAGAAGAGACGATGGTGTGGCCACAACATATCTCTGAAGGCAGGAGAAGTCCAGCATCCCAAAGGCAGCCGAGCAGAAAGGAGAAACAATGTTTCTTACTCAGTCTTTTGTTCTACTGGTACCTTCCTTCCCCAGATCAGGAAAGTCTCACCAACGTTCATCTCCTTAGTCTATTGATTCCAGTTTCACCTCCTCCAGAAGCACCCTGATAGACACATTCAGAAATAATGCCACTCTGTGGGCACTGCATGGACCAGTAAATCAGACACAGAGAATGAGCCATCTAAAAGGATTAGATGGGACTCCACATGAGTCAGCAGTGCCTGAGGCTGAGAAGTGTCTCGAGGGAGAAAGTTTCAGAATCGAATTCCAGAGAGAGAAGAGAGCGTGTACAAAGACATGGAACCGGGAAAGACTGGCATTTCAAAGAGCACGGTGGGACTTGGTAAGAAGGAGCATGGACATTGACAGATGAGAGAGTAGGGTATAAAGAGATTCGGGCCAAATCGCGATGCCTGGGTTTATACTTTATCTTGAAACCGATAGGAATGTCAGTCAGCTTTCTACTGAAGTGATAAGGAACCCGAGAGAAACAACTTTGAAAAGGAAAGCTTCCTTTTGGCTCACAGTTTCAGAGGGGTCAGCCCATGGTCGCTTGGCTCCATTTCTTAGGAATGTAGCCAGGCAGAACATCATGGTGGAGTCTATGTAGTGGAATAGAACTGCACACCTCAGGCTGCTGCGGACTATTTGTACACCATATGAAGATGTGTTGCTGTGATTGGCTTAGTAAAAAGCTGAACAGTCAATAGCGAGGCAGGAGAGAATAGACGGGATTTCCGGGGAGAGAGAGAGGAAGAGGAGGAGGAATCTAGGCACAAGGATTTCACCAGCAGACTTGGAGCAAGTCGGATGTGCTGTGCTAAGAAGAGGTGACCAAGCCATGTGGCAGAGCATAGATTTAAAAGAGTGTGGGTTAATTAAATTATAAGAGCTAGTTCAGAAAAAACCTATTCTAAAGCCAAGCTTTCATAATTAATTATAAGTCTTAGGGTCATTATTTGCCGGCTGACAAATAATGTCCAAAGATAGTCCAACAAGAAAGCTTACTACATCAGGGCAACCAGAAAGTAAAAGGAAGAAAGACTGGGGTCCCTTCAAGGACATGCCCCAGTTACCAGCCTGCTAGACTCCACTTACTAAAGTGTCCGTCATCACCCAATAGCACCATCTAGGGACTACGCCTTCTACACACAAGGTTTTAGGAGACATTTATCATCCAAACTAGAACAGGAGCCCTAATACATGGTGTGAGCAGCATGGCTAGTGTGGAGTTTTAGGAAGAACTTTATGCCTGAGAGACTGAGTCAAACGTGACCCCAAGGGGCCATGAAAGGTAGAAGAGACATATATGCCACCCAGAGATTTACCTAAAGCAGAATCTCCAATTCCATGGATCGTGAATGAATCCATTGTTCTGCATTTCAAACTACCCTACTACCAGTGTTCTCAGGTGAAAACCCATACAAGATCAAAACCCTTTCCTCCTAGGCCTTGTCCATCCCAACCCTTTCCCACACACAGAGAAATCAGGAAACTTTATGCGGAAGCCCGTTGCTGATTTATGGATGATGGACCACAGGGTCACATGACTGATGTATAAGCATCTCTTGGCCTTGATATGTGCAGGAAAGGAATGGGTTTGTCCCAGAAGGTACCCACCCTGAGCCCAGAGCGCTGTGTCCCACTCTAGGGACAACGAGAAATCAAGATGCACCCCGAGTCAGAGAACAGAAACGAGACAGGACTAGATTCAAGGAGGTCCCAATGACTGAGGCTTCTGGGCCACCAACTGGAAATCAACAGACTCAGTGTCTCATGAGACTTGATCACCTTCAAGTGTCTGAGGAGCAGGACAAAGGGAGCAGACAAGGCAGGTGGTACCCAGGGATCAGGCTAAGACTGATCACCCCATCACCGTGGGGTGATGTCACAACAGGAGTGATCTTGCTTCATTGTTAAATACACAGATACTAACAGTCAGAGATGCTAAAATAAAAGACACGCTCTTTGGAATGATAGGGAACAACTTGCCATTGGTGATGCCTGAGCCTGTTTTAAAAAGTAAGTGCTGGGGCTGGAGAGATGGCTCAGTGGTTAAGAGCATTGCCTGCTCTTCCAAAGGTCCTGAGTTCAATTCCTGGCAACCACATGGTGGCTCACAACTGTCCCGCGCTACCGTCTCGCCAGCAAGAACCACGCGGTACACATAGGATCCTTCTGCAGAAAAGCTTTATGTCTCTTGGGAGCTAGAGCATAAGCCACATGGCGGAGACCCAGATAAGATGGAACCCATCCCTTATAAAGGAAACAGATCCTGCTCTGGACGTGTCTCTCCTGGATTGGTCAACTGCTCCCAGTCCCAGGTGAAACCTTGGGAGTAGTGGAAAAATACCAACACGTGTGAGCTTTCTAGCTCACCTGACGGTGCAGCGCCATCTATGGTGGAGAGTGTGGTTGCGGCCCTCTACACACAACCATCTGTAATGAGGTCTGGTGCTCTCTTCTGGCCTGCAGACATTCACACAGACAGAATATTGTATACACAATAAATAAATAGTTTTTAAAAAGTAAGTGCCTAAATGAAACGGGCCATAAGTCCTTAGGCTCCTTTTCCATCACCTTACCCGTCTCAAGAGGTCCTCATCATTGCAGTGAGCCCAATGACCTGCAGGCCCACCAGTTCCAGAGCCAACCCGACTGCTAATAGAAACAACCAAGTCCCGATAGAAGCTCTACATCACTCATTTATATCTTTCTGTGCTTTCCTGGCTGTACCACACTTCTGAGAAATGCTCCTCCTTGGACTTCGCCCCGTTGCCTTGGAAATAGCTCCTTTCCTCTCTGGACTGAAGTACATTAAGCACCATATCCAGCTGACTCAGGCCCAAATATAACAGGTACTTATCCATGAAGGCTAAGGACCATCGCTTTCTGATAATCCCAGGACCTAAAGTATAGGAGGGGAATTCATGAGTCGGCCTAGTGTCTTAGTCACTGTTCCATTGCTGTGAAGAGGCACCATGACCAAGACCACTCTTATAAACGGAAGCATTTAATTGGAAACTCGCTTACAGTTTCAGAGGTTTAGAGCATTAGCATGGCAGGGAGCATGCAGCAGGCATAGCAGACATGATGCTGCAGAAGTAGTTGAGAGCTACATTGTGATGCTCAGGCAGAATGGGAGACTGGACCTGGCATGGACTTTTGAAATCTCCAAGCCCAAACCCATGACACACTTCCTCCAACAAGACCACACCTCTTGATCCTGCTAATCTTTTCAAATAATGTCATTCCCTGGTGGCTAAGTATTTGAAAATATGAGCTTATGGGAGCCATTCTTATTCAAACCATCAAGCTTGGGCTCGGCATGGTAACTGGGGCCTTTGAACTAAATTGAGTTGGATTAAATTCACAACTAGTTATGGCATGCATGGCAGGCAGAGTGTTAGCAGCAGGTGAACGTTATAAACTACTTGGTCCCGCGGTCTTGCTATGTCTTCCTTCCCTACTCCATGTTCAGTTTCTGCTGAGAGAGCAAGAAGCAGCTGAGATTTGTTCCTGCCCTTCATGGAAAATGCTATCTCCACCATTTCTCATCTGTCTTGAAACGTTGTAACCCTCCTAAGTAAGCTCCAGGCTGCTTGGCCTCCATCCGCCTGCTGTCCCTGTGATTTTCCTCCATGCACCACGGAATGAATAGACCCTATCCTTAAGGTTAGAATCTGCTAAGTCCCTCACAGGCACAGGAGTTTGAGACCTGGTTCCCAGTTGGTGATGCTCTTTTGGGGAAGTTGCAGAACCTGGCTGGTAAAGGTGGCTCCCCAAGGACTGGCCTCAGTTCTGCTTCTGGGAAGCTGCCAAGATGAGACCAGCTGTCTCAGGCTCCCTCACCTTCCTGGCCATGGTCTCCTCGGAAATGAGCGCCCAGTAAACCCCGCCTCCCTTAAGCAGCATGTTATCAGATCACCAGCATGAGAAGAATAACTGATACAGGGAAGGAGTGGGAACGTTGGGAAGTGGGGCTCGCGGGAAGAAGTGTCACTGCATGAGTCTCTTAGAGGACACCTTGTCCTGACTCCTTCCTGGTTCTCTTAGCTCTCTATCCACTCTGAAGACTCTGCCGCCGCCGCTGCACACTCTTGCCATGGTTGATTCTCTGCCCAAGCTCCCATGAACACCATGAAACCAAGAAACAACTCAATCATCCTCCTTAAAGTCCTTCACTCGGGC
This sequence comes from Myodes glareolus, assembly GCF_982192425.1. Lineage (NCBI taxonomy): Eukaryota > Metazoa > Chordata > Mammalia > Rodentia > Cricetidae > Myodes > Myodes glareolus. The sequence continues at coordinate 29,661,293 of NC_142041.1, forward strand.
AACAATGCCACAGCTCCAGGGGCTAATACCTTCCAAGCCCCTCGAATGAGTTCCCCTGCATTCACCCCTGGGCACATCATGCCTCCAATCTTTTCCTCAGAAATTTTGAGCTTATCCTAGACCTTCTCAATTTCTTCGTTTTTATTTTTTTATTTATTTTGTTTTATGTGAATTGGTATTTTGTCTGCATGGATGTCTGTGTGAAGGTGTTGGGTCCCCTGGAACTGGAGTTATAGACAGCAGCAAGCCGCCATATGGGTGCTGGGAATTGAACCCAGGTCTTTTGGAAGAGAAGTTGTTCCTAACCACTGAACCATCTCTCCAATCCTAGCTATCTCTCCAGCCCCGACTTTCTCAACTTCTTAAACCCTAGGCAGACTCTTGAGAGGGAAAAATAACGAATGATTCCAGAGTTTATTATTTTTACATCAGTAATAAACTCCACTTTGCCAGCTTAGAATAATAATTTGAAAAAGATGCAGTGTGGGATCGATCTGAAAGTGCACATTTCAGCAGCGCATATAAATATCTGCTGAAATCGCCAGATTATAAATTCTATACTCATCATAATTTTTGTTGTTGTTTTTATTTTTCTTTCAAAAAGCAGTAGCCGCATCTGCCCGGTTGGCTGCTGGTGGGACAACCTGGATCACGCTGTGTCACCTAGGAGAGCCAGCGTCAGCAGAAGCACTAATGAAGATGGGGCAGCGAGGGGCCCTGTTACCCCAAAGGCAAAGGATCCCCCAGACTTCCCAAGCATCAGTCCTTGCTACAGACCCTGTGCTTCAGAATAAACACCTCTGAGTTTCAGGATTCAGTAAATGAGACCCTGTAATGTGCTTTTAAGTTTTTGTATGTATATATGTGCACGTATGGACATGTTTATGTGCGTGCACACACGAGGGTGTGCATTTCTGTAGTCCAGATGTCAGTCTCCAGTGTTACCCCTCAGGATATGTCCATCTGGGTATTTGAGGCAAGCTGGGACCTGGGGCTTTCTGCTGAAGCCAGGTTAGCTGGCCAGCGAGCCCTGGGATCTGCCTGTCTGCTCCTTCCTGGCACTGGGATGGAAAGCATACAGTCCCATGGCCAGATTTTGTCATATGTGTTTGGGGGACGGGATTCAGATCCCCATGCTTACAGTGCCAAGATCTGACCCACTGAACTATCTTCTCAACCTTCACAATAGACATCTTAACAGGTCTCCAAGTGATTTTGATGCATTTGGTTTGCGGGCACCATTTTGGAAATTACCCACGAGACCATGTCAAGGAACCCTCCTAGGGCTGACTCTTATGAGGCTGTAACAGTCCCCCCTTCCAGGCCTATGTTTGACATGAAGTTGACTCGTCAGTGTGACTGGAACCCACATGAGCTATCAAGTGTGATCCCTAACACTCCCTCCTTAGGGTGGGGCCAGCCATGCTAAGGACCAGATCAAGACTGGATAGCACCGTGTGTATTCAACTGGAGATGCTAAAGAGGACACATACACAGCTGGAACTACAATAAAACGTTGTCACAGGATAGACCTGTCACATATTTCAGTATTGCCCGCCCTTCCCCTGAGCCAACTCAGAACCAGCTCCTGTCATCTTCACTGGCCAAAGCAAATCACAGGACTAAATCTGATGCCAGTATTGTAGAGGACTTCTAACCCTCTCACAAGAAGACAGGAAGTAGCAGGAAGCAGTAATGCCACCCTAATGCCATCCAGGGCCAGTCTCCTGTTCCCCTGACCCCTGACCTCTAAGTCTGTTTCCTTCAGCTGTCACCGACCTCTGGCTCCTTTTGCTAGAAGACACCATGAGCATGGAAACTTATAAATCATTTAATCTGGGGCTTGCTTACAGTTTAGGACGGTGAGTCCATGACCCTCATGTCAGGGCTTCTGGGAAAATAAGAGCTTGAGTTTAACTTCTGTGTCTACTGGACAGCTAACACCAAGCCCTTACCTCAGTCCATGTACAGAGAAGAACAAGGCAGGAGCCCTGTTATGTGACAGACTTTGTGAGGGATTGCAACACACAAACACACACACACACACACACACACACACAAAATCAATCAATCAAACAGCTCACCCAAGAAAGGGAACCCACAATTAGCCAAAGTAAGGATTGCAGCCATGTTCAACTTGGTGAGCCAATGAGTTTCGTTGGAATTACTAGCAGGAGTGTGATGGGAGGTGCTAACAAGGAGAAGGGATGGCTCAAAAGCCGCTGCATGGGCTGAAGAGATAACTCAGAGGTTAAGAGCACTGCCTGCTCTACCAAAGGTCCCCAGTTCAATTCCCAGCCACCACATGGTGGCTCACAACCATCTGTAATGAGGTCTGGTGCCCTCTTCTGGCCTGCAGGCATACACGCAGACAGAATATTGTATACACAATAAATAAATAAATTTTTAAAAAGCAGGTGCATCACTGAAAGGCCCACCCCAACACAGGTGAGGACGCACGAGCTGACAGTTCCACAGTCCTAAAGTTCTTTCCTATTCCGGGCTTTGTGGTACAGCTGCTGCCCTCAACGTGGACGTGACTGTGGCCATCTCAAATCTCGGTGACTGTGATCACCTGTAGGAGACACACCACATACAGTTGGTCCATTAACACTCTTTCCTGAGGTCTCCGGAGTCTCCTTCCCTCCCTCCTGATGGTCAGTAGATACCTGGCAGGCGCCAAATAGAAATATCCCCACTGGAGAGTTTTTAAGAGGGGAATTCCATTATGAGATAGGAGGTCGAGAATCCCACATGCCAGCCACAATGGGAGCCACAGCCACCAGAACTAAAGGGGATAACTGGCTTAGCGTGAGCTGACATCACAGAGAAGCAAAGCATGCTGGGGCCACAAAGGGCCCACAGTCCACCAGAGATAAACCAAAGTGGGAAGAAAGCAGTGAGCAATATCCTGACTTCTCTTTTCTTTCAGCCTCTGCGCTCCTGTCACTTCCCAGGGACTAACCCTAACCTGGTGACCCATGGGAAAGGACAGTACCCTCCATGGGGGTCACCCTGGGAGGCACAGAGTGGGTCTAGACAGGGATTACAGATGGAGAAGGACCAGCAGTCCCTACAGCATAGACGTTCACATTTTCTGGGAACCTTTTAACATAAAGTCTGGACAGATGCTCCTTTATTTCGAGGTGACAGGTTGGAAATGACAGTACTATCTTTAGAGACAAGTTGACCTTCTCTCTGCTCTGCTTTCTATGTCTCTGCCTTTTAGGCTGATCCTGGAGTCGTCACATCCCCTTGTCCCAGACACAAATGGCAAGGTAAGGTGTAGAGTGGACACGAGGATATGTCATCAACCCTTCAGCCCAGGGAGGGCGGGTAAACCCTCCTGTATAGCGTTCAGACTCAGCTAGAAAACACACCTCTGGACTTGTCTGGGAGGTGCTCTCAGGGAGGTGTCGCTGAGGAGGAAATGCTCACCCCGCACGTGGCTGGCACCATATGTAATGGTAAAAGTAAAATGTTGCAAGTAAAATGCTGAGGATCCCCAAGTGGCTGCAGTGGGCCATGAGGGGCAGCGAGTCCCAGGCAGGGAGTCACGTGGTAGGTGAGAGACCTTAACAGGGCAACCAGTCCCACAAGGAGAGACAGACAGATGAGCACGCCGTGAGACCACGCAGCAGGTCTCCGAAGGCGACTGGTCCTGGGCAGGGAGCCATGCAGCAGGAGAGAGACACAGACATGGATAGGCACACCATGCAGAATGAGGTTGGATATTTATATAGTGGGTTATGGAGGGGAAAGGGAAGAAGGGGAGAAGAGCAGAGAGAGAGAGAGAGAGAGAAACAGAGAAACAGAGAAGGGGGAAGGGGAGAAGTGGGGTGAAGGGAGAGATAGAAGCTGCCTCTTGGAGAGAGATGGAAGGGACTCAGACTGGAAGCTGAATATCAGCTTGCCCTGGCAGACAGGGGAGGGAGTGGGCGTGGCTTGTCTCTTAAAGGGACAGGACAGACCATTACACCATCCCACAGGCGGGAAATTAAAAGGACATACAGTCGAGCACCAGAATTCATCTCCCTCTAAGTTCTGATCTCCCCTGATGTGAGCAAGCATGCCTTCCCCACTATGAGTCTAAATAGACCCTTCCTCCCTGAAGTTTCTTGCCAGGTGGTCGCAGCATTAAAAAAAAAGGTCACCAATGCACCTCCCTTCCACCCTGAGGCACACAGGCACTCAAAACAACAGCATTAGCCACCTTCATGGACAGGCACTATCCACTGAACATTACGTCTGATTGGATCCAGCTCTTCCACACACATACCTACAGGCACACACAGCTTTCTTTTCTCTGTTAGGCCTGCCTGGATCTGGATCCAGTCACTAGAACTCAAAAATCACTCTTGAGAGAGAGAAAGCAATTTGAAAAGTCACAGGAAGCGACACAGATGGTCTGTAAAGCAAATGCTCCCGGTGCTGTTGCGAGAAGGGGGCTGGGTGTGAAGGAGCACCCCGACTGTCACCCTGCATGAGATGAGCCAATGCAGAAGAGATTCATCGGACACAGGCTCATGGTTAGCACCACCGAGGCTGTCTGCCACAAGCCGAGTTTTTCTGTCCTACCATTTCTGAGTTCTTGCTCTCTTAGTCAACACCTCGTGACCTGCCTCTTCTTCAAATTCCCTAATGTCTCCGCCTTCTCCAAGGCCTGCTTAAAAAGACACTATCGCCATCCATTCATTTTTTTTTTAACCAGCTGTTTCTGAAAACCACTCTGCTGAGCATGGTTGCTGCTTTAGTGACCAGGACAGGCTTCACTCTGGCCTCAGAGGGACCATGCTACCTCTCCTATCCTTGACTTCTCCCACAGCACCCCTTTCTCATGACCCTGTGGTACTTGACCTTTGGGGACCTTCACATCTTTGTCTACTCCTTCCCACCAGATTACAATTCCCCATGACTGAGTCTCAGCCTTCTTCTAAAGTCATTGTTGTCAACCTTCCTAAAGTTGCAGCCCCTTAATACAGTTCCTCATGTTGTGGTGACCCCCCAACCATAAGATTATTTTCACTGCTATAGGACCCAGCCATGGCAAACTCAACAGAGGCCTGAGTCTCAGTAGTTTACCCCGAGACAACACCTGGTTCTGAGAAAGACTACAAACTGAGACTACCCAGGAACAGACCATCCAAAGGAAATCCCTGACCTTCCAACCATTGTAGATAGGACCACCTGATAGCACACACTCATCACTTTTCACCAGGACACTACTAGGCAAATGTCAGGATTGAACCTGTCACCCCAAACCTTGCTAATGTAACTTTTCTGGGTTTTGCCCTTAAATAATGCCCTCTAGCAGGGCGGGGCACCTCCTCTTGCTGCCGCTGCCCCAGCTGCTTTTGACAAGGTCCCTGCCGGCTTGTAATGTGCACACAATAAAGTTTGCTTTTTGCATTTCGGTGAGTCGGTCTCCCTGGTGGTCTTTTAGGGTCCTCACGGACTGGGCATAACAACTGCTACTTCATAACTGTAATTTTGCTACTGTTATGAATGCAGCATAAATATCTAATATGCAGGATATCTGATAATTTGGTTCCTGTGAAAAGGTCATTCATCCAGCCAAAGGTATCAGGACCCACAGGTTGAGAATTGTTGCTCTAAATGGACAGCCTGGTGCTACACCTTAGGAGGGAATCCAGCAAACGATGAGGCCAATCAATCACTTGACTTCAGCCTCTTCCTCTGTATAATGGGAAGCATTATCCCGGGGTTTTTCTGAGTTGATGGATGGGAAGGCAGATTACATGAGCCCCTGTGCTCTAGCAGGGAACAAGATTTTCTTTACCACCAATACTGCAAGGCAGTTAGCCCCAAAGGACTCTGTGCAGCCTACCTGCCTCAAGATCAGAGGTTGCAAGAGTCAATCTTTGCAGGACCCAGGGGACCAAGGTAAAACTGAGGAGGTCCCCACCCAGCTTGTGACACACTGGACCCTTCCCTGCAGCTAACAAGCCAGTCAATTACCATGGGCTCATTTGTAATCATTACGGTTGCTCTTTTTTTTTTTTTTTTTTTTTCTGATTGCTTCTGCAAGAAGCCTCCAAACAGAGGAAGGGGCACAGGGCTAGAGAGCTTTTATTGGCAAACTCCATCTGGCCCTGCCCTGCTTTGATGCTGGGACAATGAAGTGTCAGGATAGGTTGCCTGTGCCGGCTGCCATCAGTCTCCAGTGGCAGTGCTGACAAAAGGTGGGAGAGTGGCGGGGGAACGAGGGGATGGGACTCCTGTTAAAGGAAGGGACCCCTGGAAATTTTCATTAAGCTGATGCATGCTGTCTAGATTTCATCACCCAGGCAAGCTTTCTCAGCCCTCTCGACATGAAAACAGACAGGTGGGGTCATTTGGATGCGGCTGCCGGGTTTCTTCCCCAGGGAAGTGCTTCCTCTTGGCTTGCATGATAATTGAATTTCACGGACGGAGTCTCCCACATACTTCTCAATTAAGGCTTCGTACAGGCGGCAAGGGTTTCCAGGTGTTGATCTCCGATTGTCACTCCCTTTTTACCTTTAAATTAATCTCCTTAATTTCCACCATCGCCAAATCCAGCTTTGCTAAACAGCCTTCTTCTGACTTAAACAGTCTAATCTGTTTGCCGTAAACTGGGTACAGCGGGAAAGTCATGTATCCGGGAGGCTTCCTCATTAATCACAGCTGTCAAGAGGTCAGAGGTCAAGGAGCAAAACTGTCTCCGAAGACAAAGTGAGAAAAGACGAGGAGAGAGCAGACAAGCTTGGCTGACGGACGAGGCGGGCAAGGGCCAGCCTGGCAGGGTGGCGCTGGGTGAGTCACTGCCCTCTGGAAGTTAGAAGCTGTCTTGGTCATGGTATATCTTCGCAGCAATAGAATAGTAATTAAGACAATAGGTACACAGATCTATTTACTGTGCGGTATGTAATGTGCGAGCATGGAGTTACTGTTGGCAATTAAGATTGGAGTGAAAGAATCTGTGTTTGCCTCAGCTGGGCTTGCCAGGGACAGCAGGGATCGCTGGTAGATCATTGCCATTGAAACAGCCACACCTTGTGAATTTGTTGTTACTCCATAAATCCTGACACTGTGGGAAGATATAAAGGTGATCATTCGTGTCTGACATGGCCCATCTGTGACACTGACCTGGAGACCCTGTCCAAACAAACAAACCAACAATTTATTAAAAAACGAAGGAAGGTGACGTGGAGGGTGAGGGGAGAATGAAATCAGCTGGTCCTCGCTCATTGGCTGATTTCATTCCCCCACGCTCTCTGAGCTTACATAGGACCCCTCAGGAAAAAAAATGCCATCCAATGCTACTATTGGAACTGAAATGCCCAATTCCCGTCGGCTCTTAGTACTACAGGAACCCACAGGTTCCATCAATGCCGGGAGGGAAGGGATAAAACAGTTAGTGTCCCATGACACTGTGTCCCCTTCAAATGGCATCCTTTCAAGTCTGTCCAGTGCAAGGAAACAGCTTGGCGGGAGTACTCAGTGCCCACCCTGGCTGGCCAGACAATTACTAGTGGTGTCCCAGGAAGGCAGTCTGTATCCTGGATGCCTAGGTGCCATTCCACCCTGCACTACCCAGCTGCACCCAGGGTAAGCCCTGGTCCCCAGAGCCCCGGGAGCCCAGCATTTTTGACCCTCTCCTCAGAAGGACGTTCATGATTGGCTTTTTCTGGCTCAGAGAGTTTGGATACAGGACTTACAGCTTTAAAATGAGCTGGTCCTTGGTGAACCAAGACAGGCTATAGAGACAACTGGCTAACCAGCCCACTCTTAAAGATGAACTGGCCCCCCCAATGTTCATCTTTGCTTGGTACTGTCTATTATTGTCTTTTGTAACCTTCCTGCTGGCCCCAAGAGCTACCTCACAGGTGGGGTAAGGTGGTACACCCCTGTAATCCTACCACTGGGGCAGAGGCAGGAGGATTGGGATGACATGGCCAGCCAGGGCAATATAACAAGATTCTCTGTTTCAGTAAAACAAAACAAAACAAAAAAAAAACCAAAGAGCTATTTCAAACCTCCAAACCTTCTCTGCATTTCCTCCTCCCAGGTTCACGCCTCTGAGAACTGCAGTCCCCCTAGGAGTCTCCCTCCCTGGCACCCTCACATCTTACTCTTCTACGTGCACGCACACAAACACACACACACAGACACACACACACACACACACACACACACACGCACACACAGTGTTCTCCTGGTTTTCCTAATCCATAGCCATGCCCTCACTGAGACCTCCCCTCCAACCTAATGAAGCTCTCAGGCCTAGAAGCCTGGCCCACACCCCGCATCCAGCAGCCCTCTCTCCTGGTCCCATTCCCTCAGTCCCAGGTGCTATCCCCACTGTTAGGTCCGAAATGGGTCCCCAAAATGTAAGTGCCTACTGACAATGTTCTAAATGGCAGTCTGGTCTCAACTCAGACTAGATTTTTTTTCCAGACAAACAGGATAGCAATCAGGGAAATAGAAACCTAAATTCAACATTCCTCAAGAAAGCAGGTTTCTGTCTGTCAGGAAAAGCCATTACTTCTCCCTTTGTCTGCCCCACAGCCAACTATGTCCAGCAATGGGAGTCTTGTTCCTGATTAACCCAAACAAGCCTACAGCATCAAAATCCCCAAGATATCCCCCAGGCTGGTCCCATTTGCATGCTGCTCCCACCCTCACCCCACTCCCTTCTATGTGTCCCCTTAAAACTGACAAGGCTCCCCCAACACTGTTTTGCTGTTCTCTGTCCCACAACCCCACCCCAAGATGGCTGACCCCAGCAGTTTGATCCCCCAATAAACCTTTCTTCCTACCTACAGAGTGATCCAACTCGATGATGTCACTGTACCCTGGCTTACACCCACTTCCCTTCCCCTCCTTCTGCTCCTGCATCTTGTCTCCCCTTCTCCTATCCCTGCACTTGGATACCCTGCTATTTGCCAGATCCAGCAGACACACACTGCCCTCGGACTGTTTCAGAGGTGTTTGCTCACTTGAGCAGGGCTGTGTCGTGGCATAAAATGATGCAAGCGCCTCAGCTATATTAGCTTCCATTTTATAGCTCGGAGAGATGGAAGTAGAGAGAACTCTTCTGCCGTACTCGAGGTCACAGGGCTCCGTGTGCTGGTGCAGACGGCTCAGAAGCCTGCGTCCTTCACACTCCCCTCTGGTATCTCTCTGCCTCTTTCACCTCTGGTTCCAGTCCTACCTTCTATCTTAGTCTCCAATCCCTGGGATGGGACTTGATGCCTCTCACTCATGACTTTTTCCAGCCAGTCCTCAAGGCCGGCGTATTTAGGAAAGTCAGCAGACAGCTGATAAATAGTTGACGTCCCACACGGCATCCCACGTGTGGGACCAGCCCAGAGGGCTCTGGAGAGACAAGGAGGGGAAGGCAAACTATGTTAATTAGTTTAGATGTTGTTGAGCTTTCTAAAAAAAAAAAAAAAATCCTCTAGAGTTAAGTATTGCTTTAAAGCATGTCCCTATTGGTAAAGACACCAGTGTTCAGAGAAGGAAGAAGGTGACCATAAATGGTAGAGTCAAAACCCTTGGCAAAGTGCTGAAAAGTGAAGGTACCATGGGAGAAGCGTTTTGTTATTGCTTCAAAGAATTTTTAAAATGCATTTCCACATGTGTGGGTGCCTATGGAAGCCAGAAAAGGGAATCGTATCTCTTGGAGCTGGAGTTAAAGGCAGTTGTCAGCATCTCGATATGGGTTATTGGAACTGGATTTGGGTCCTCTGGAAGAGTAGTATGTGTTCTGAGTCATCTCTTTTTTTTTTAATTACATTTTCCTTTCTTTAAATTGATTTTTATTGAGCTCTCCATTTTTCTCTGCTCCCCTCCCTGCCTCTCACCTACCCTTAAACCCTCTCCCAAGGTCCCCATGTTCCCAATTTACTCAGGAGATCTTGTCTTTTTCTACTTCTCATGTGTGTCTCTCTTAGAGTCCTCATTGTTGTCTAGGTTCTCTGGGATTGTGATTTGTGGGCTGGTTTTCTTTGCTTTAAGTTTAAAAACCACCTATGAGTGAGTACATGTGATACTTGTCTTTCTGGGTCTGGGTTAACTCACTCAAAATGATGTTTTCTAGCTCCATTTATTTGCCTGCAAATTTCAAGATGTTGTTATTTTTTTCTGCTGTGTAGTACTTCATTGTATAAATGTACCACACTTTTCTTATCCATTCTTCAGTTGAGGGGCATTTAGGTTGTTTCCAGGTTTTGGCTATGACAAACAATGCTTCTATGAACATAGTTGAGCATATGTCCTTGTGGCACAGTTGAGCATCCTTTGGATATATACCCAAAAGTGGTATTGCTGGATCTTGAGAATTTGCTGAGAAATCACCACACTGACATTCAAAGGGGCTGTACCAGCTTACATTCCCACCAGCAATGCAGAAGTGTTCCCTTTACCCCACAACCTCTCCAGCATAAGTTGTCATCAGTGTTTTTTACATTGGCCATTCTTACAGGTGTAAGATGAAATCTCAGATTTGTTTTGATTTGCATTTCTCTGATGACTAAGGATGTTGAACATTTCCTTAAGTGTCTTTCAGCCATTTTAGATTCCTCTGTTGAGAGTTCCCTGTTTAGATCTGTACTCCATTTTTTTATTGGATTATTTGTTCTTTTGATGACCAATTTCCCATGCTCTTAGGCAGGTAGAATTAACATAGTAAAAATGGCACTCTTACCAAAAGCAGTCTACAGATTCAATGCAATGCCCATCAGAATCCCAGCAAAATTCTTCACAGACCTCAAAAGAATAGTACTCAACTTCATATGGAAAATCAAAAAACCCAGGATAGCCAAAACAATCCTGTAAATAAAAGAATTTCTGGAGGCATCACAAACCCTGACTTCAAACTCTACTACAGAGCTATAGTACTAAAAACAGCCTGGTATTGGCATAAGAACAGACAGAAGGACCAATGGAACCAAATAGAAGACACAAATATTAATCCACACACCTTCGAAAACCTAATTTTTGACAAAGAAGCAAAAAATATCAAATGGCAAAAAGAAAGCATATTTAACAAATGGTGCTGTTGTAACTGGATATCAACATGTAGAAGAATGAAAATAGATCCATATCTATCACCATGCACAAAACTCAAGTCCAAATGGATCAAAGACCTCAACATAAAGCCATCCACACTGAACCTTATAGAAGAGAAAGTGGGAAGTACACTTGAACGCATTGACATAGGAGACTACTTCCTAAATATAACCCCAGCAGCACAGACAACAGCCTACAGAATGGGAAAAGATCTTCACTAACCCCTCATCAGACAGAGGTCTGATCTTCAAAATATATAAAGAACTGAGTCATCTCTTCAGCCCCCTTCTTGAGACAAGGTCTCACTGTACAGCCCAAGCTAGTCTGGAACTCACCCTGTAGACCAAGATGTCTTGAACTCATAAAGATTCACCCATCTTTGCCTCCTGAGTGCTGAGATTAAAAGTGAGAGTCACCACACCCAACAGTGAGCAGGATTTTTGTTTGTTTGTTTTTTAAGCCCGAGTGGGCATCAGTCAACTGATGAGCAAAAACTTTCCAATGGTTGGGGATGGTACAGGGGCGTCAAGGAAGTGCAGATAGCTGGCCTAGAAACAGCTCAGAGGCCAAAAGGAGGTATAGGAGACGTGAGGCTTCCAAAGCTAGAAAGTGGAGAAATCAGGATGGCTGCAGAGGCTATCAGAAGGAATTTCAATTTCCTGGGGCAGTGGCTGTCAACCCATGTGTGTCAGAAATGAAAACCAAAGAGAGAGAGATTAAGAGTTAAATAAAATGAAATAGCTGTAAGCAATCCAGTGTGTGTACAACAACGGTGAGTATTGAAGTATATCATGCATATGTGCATGTGCTGTGAGCATGTACCTGGGGAGCCCAGAAGTCATCATTGCGTGTCTTCCTCTAGAGGTCCACAGAAGCAAATCCCATCCCACCTCAACTAAAGGTCAGAGAGTTCATACCTCTCCTTGCTCCTTCAAGGTTATGCAACAGGATGTTTTGACCTAAGGTGTGGCTACTGGATAGCTTGCTCTTCAAAGGCCAGTCATCAGGATGTTTTGACTTAGGGCACAGCTGACAGGTGTTGAAAAGTAAGGAGGTAAATATGTTTGTTCCTTGCGTTGGTAAGGAAGTCTTTTGCCTCTCCCCCTCCCGCCCCCCGCCCCCCGTTTTGGATGTGAGTTTATAAGAACCTAGAACAACAAACTTGAGGCGGATCACAGTGCTCACTGGATGTCCTCCCGACTCCATCTTGTCTCTTGTTGATTTCTTTTCTCAATTCTCACTCCTCCCTAAGTATGGTCGGACAGACAAGTCAGGTGGGGCCCAACATCTTCCTCAGTCTCTCACCACCTATTTTCTGAGTCAGGGCCTCTGCCAAACCTGGAGCCTGCAGATTCAGCTAGACAAATGGTCAGTGAGCTCTAGGGATTCTTCTGTCCCCACCTCTCCAGTGACATGATTACAAATGGATTTCACCAAGTCTGTGTTGTTGTTTTTGTTGTTGTTGTTGTTTGTTTGTTTGTTTTTTCAGCACAGGAGCTGGAGAGGAAACTCAAGTCCTCATATTTACACAGCAGGATTTTACACACCAAGCCTTCTCTCAGTATGGCAGTGATAATGTTCATTTGTTGCAGTGTGTACTCCGGATGCCCTTGCCACAGTTAACATGCCGTGTCCATGGTCCTCAAAATGTCCCAGTGCTCCTCCCTGTATAACCCTTTAATTCTGTTCTGAAGCTGAGCACTGAGACCCGATCTCAGCGGTAAAGTGTGTTTCCTTTCATTACCATGAGTTTGATGATCAGCACCAAAGCCTGGGGCAGCTCCTCTCTCTACTCTGTCCATTTTGGAGGAAGTCAGAAATCGAATGTGGACAAACCAGTCCCTAAGGAGAGTATCCCACAGAGATAAGCATCTTTGTTCCTGAGACGCACAGACCTATAGTAGGTCTGATGACCAGGTGATGAAGATTGGATACGAGTCACCTGTGAGAAGGAGCTCTCAGGCTCCCCATTGCCTATATAAACAGCTCCTAAATCAGCTTCTCGGCATAATGACCCTTCAGACAGTTGTGCGCCATGTTCCCATCATAATGAAGTTCTCTGCCACCAACTTGCCTCTCGGTTCTGTCATGGGGCAAGTCTACTGAGTCTTACGTGGTAACAGTTAGTTCTCAAATTTTTCATATGAATACTGGAATCTAAATATTAATTTTTAAATGCCTCCAGATGTTCATTGGCATTCTGCTTTATTCATAGATCATGTTGGAGAGAACAGACTCTGAGAATTGATTCTTCTGACTTTCTTTTTAAGTCTTCCTTCATTTCTCTCGTTGATGTTTTATGGTCTGCGGGAACGGGTTTCCATAACTTTTCTTGGATTTATGGTTTTTAGAGGGCTCCTGGTGCTCTTGTAAGTGGCCCCCTCTTTCTGCTTCCATTTCCAATTATCTGTTGATAGCATGTAACAAACATTGGATTTCTGTAGAATGATCTATTGCATCCAGAATACTGTTATTTCTAGCAACTTTCTAGTGTACCCCACTAGATTTCCACATAAATGAGCATGTGGATGTGGAAGACTTGTTTTTTCACTTCCTAGGCTGGGTGCCTCTGATTTCTTTCCTTACTCGGTGGCACTGATCAGCACCTCCAAGATCAATGTTTCATATAAATGGCAAGAGTAGATACCCTGTGGGCCAGCAAGACGGCTCAGTGGGTAAAGTGCTTGCTGAGTTCCATCCCTGGAACCCACAATGAGGAGGAAAAAGGGAACTGACTCCATAGTGATCCTCTGACCTCCCCATGTGTGCGTATGGCATACCCCATACTAAGTCCACAAGCATGTGTGCTTGTGACATACCCCACACTATGTACACAAGCATGTGTGCATATGGCATACCCCACACTAAGCACACATGCATGCACAATAGCAATGTTAAACAGACAGAATTTTTGATAGAAAAAGAAGATGAGTTGCCCTGTGTTGATCCTGATGGTTGTGAGAAAACATTCAGTCTGCGTGATTGATTCTGAGGCTGGCTTTGGAGATCTGGGAGATGTTCCTGATGAAGTGGAGGAAGATCTTGTCCGTGTTAGTTTACTAAGAGTTTTTATCAGAAGTCAATGTGGGTATTCTTCACTTTCTTGCCCCTGTATTAATTGAGGTAATTAAGATTTTGTTGTTGTTGTTGTTTCTGTTTTTAAATGCTGGTTGAACTCACACTCGCTAAACAATCACTTTGCCACTAACCTACATCCCAGGATGTGCTGTTGTTGTTTTGTACAGTTTGTTAATGTGGTGAGCCACATTGATTGAACTTTGAATGTGAAACCAACCATGCCTCTCTTCGGAAACACCACTTAATCATGATGTGTTCCCTCCTAGTCCATTATTGGATTCAATCTGCAGTCATAAACTCGATTGCTGAGATTATCAAACTATCTCTATTTTCTCAAAATGTCTTCATCTGCTTTAGTATCGAGGGAATGCTGCTACCATGAGAGGAATGGAGGTATGCCCTCCACCCCCTGCCCACTGTGTCCTACCCCCTGCCCACTGTGCCCTCCACCCCCTGCCCACTGTGTCCTATCCCCTGCCCACTGTGCCCTCCACCCCCTGCCCACTGTACCCTCCACCTCCTGCCCACTCTGCACTCCACCCCCTGCCACTGTAAAGTTTTGGGAAGAGTTTGTGTTGAACTGGGTTTTTGTGTCTGTGGAATGTTCTGTAGGATGCTTCACAACTGGAAAATTCAATTTCCTTCACAGCTTGCTTGGGTTCTTCCTTGAGTGTGATTTTGTAATTTGTGCCCTTTATTGAATATGTTCAGATCATCTATGATATTGAATTCATTGCCACATTATCTCATTAACCTTTGTCATGTGTGGAATCTGCAGTGCCACCCCCTTATGTTGATATTGAAAACCTGGATCTTATCATTCTGGCCGATCTGGTCACAGGCTTATTGTTCTTGCTTTTCCTTTCAGAGAACCACCTTTTGGGTTTCATTGGCAATCCCAGGTTTTCTCTCCTCAAATTCACTGATTTCTGTTTTGTTCTTTGTGTTTCCTTTTTTGCCTTCTCAGGATCTCACTGGCTCTCTCCTTTCTAGTTTCTTAAGGTAAGAGCTGAGGATGCACATTTGAGGTCTTTACTTTTGTAACAGGTTTCTTTGGTGCCTAGCATCGCCCTTTGCCTGCTGCCCAAGTTCCCAGCATCGCCCTTCGCGTGCTGCCCTGGTGCCCAGCATCGCCCTTCGAGTGCTGCCCTGGTGCCCAGCATCGCCCTTCACCTGCTGCCCTGGTTCCCAGCATCGCCCTTCACGTGCTGCCCTGGTGCCCAGCATCGCCCTTCGCCTGCTGCCCTGGTTCCCAGCATCGCCCTTCGCATGTTACCCTGGTGCCCAGCATCGCCCTCCACGTGCTGCCCGGGTGCCCAGCATCGCCCTCCGCGTGCTACCCTGGTGCCACGCCGCAGCTCTAGCACTTTATTTTCATGTCCTTGGATTCAAAATTCAGTCTATCTTCATCTTTTTAAAGCTTTGATATGTGAGTTACTTGGCAATGTAGTACGTGTCACTGAGTTCCCTCAGGATTTACTAAGATTTTTCTGTCATTGCTTTATAGTTTGATGGGAAGGGAAGTACAGACTCCCCCAAGTTGTCCTCTGGCCTCACACACATGCTATAGCATGCATGAACACACACGCACAAACACACTTTGTTGGCTAGTTTTATGCCAACTTGACACAAGTCAAAGTATCAGAGAGGAGGGACCCGCAATTGAGAAAATGCCTCCACAATACCTGGCTGTAGGGCATTTTCTTAATTAGTGATTGATGGGAGAGGCACCCATCCTATTGTCCAGTGGTCCTGGGTTCTGTAAGAAAGCAGGCTGAGGGGGCTGGAGAGATGACTCAGAGCACTGGCTGCTCTTCCCGAGGTCCTTGAGTTCAAGTCCCAGCAACCACATGAGGGTTCACAACCATCTATAGTGAGATTGGATGCCCTCTTCTGGTGTGCAGGTGTAATGCAGATAGAGCACTCATACATAAAATAACAAATCATTAAAAAAAATATTAAAAAAAAAGAAAAGAAAGCAGGCTGAGCAAGCCAGTAAGTAGCACCCCTTCACGGCCTCTGCACATCTGTGCATCTCCTGCCTCCAGATTCCTGCCCTGTTTGAGTTCCTGACCTGACTTCCTTCAACAATAAACCCTCTCCAAGTTACTTTGATCATGGTGTTTCATCACAATAGTGACCTATCAAAGATACACACACACACACACACACACACACACACACACACATGCACAAACTATAGAAATGTCTTTTTAAAACATTTAAAATCATATTTTACAATCATATTACAAATCACAATACAAACTTACAATCATATTTTCCTACTCTTCAACATTTGTGCTATTGCTATCCATTCACTTTCGCACGTGCTATAACCCCTATACTAAACTGTAATTATTTCGTGTGAATAGCAAGTTATCGTTAAAAAGCTTTTAAGTAGTGTAAGAAATATAGTTACCATATATAGCTTCCATTTCTAAAACTCCTTATTTTCTGTGAAATAATAATTCTACTGGACGTAATTTTCTTCTATCTGGTTAATGTCTATTTCTTTTAGGGTATGTATATTAATTTTGAATTCTCTCAGCTTCTATATATTTGAAAGTGGTTTTATTGTGGCTCTGTTTTCAATTTCTCTTTCTCTTTCTTGCCTCTCTGTCTCTCTCTCTCTCTCTCTCTCCTCTTTCTCTCTCTTTGTGTGTGTGTGTGTGTGTGTGTGTGTGTGTGTGTGTGTGTGTGTGTACTCACCTGTACTTGCCTGTGAAAAGGCCACAGGCTAACTTTGGGCCTGTAACCTCCATTGCTCCCCACTTCACTTTTTGAGACAAAGTCTCTCACTGAACCTGGAGCTTGCTATCTTGGCTACACTATATGACTAGCAAGTCCCCAGGCTCTGCCTGTCTCTGCCCCACCTGGCACTGGCATTACAGGCACACAGTGCCATGCCAGCTTTTATATGGGTGCTGGAGATACAAACTGATGTCCTCATGCCTGTACGGTCAGCACATTACCTACTGTTAGATCCCAGACCCACTAACTGTCTCTCTCCTAGAAATCAGGTCATTTCCCTACCCTCTACTCACACCCTGCAAGTGCTCCATGGTGGCTGACGGGCATGTTAGATCTAGAAAAAATAACTTGTCTACCGTCTCAGGATTGCAAGCCATTTTTATCCTTCTTTAAAATTTTGTAATTTTTTATTCATGTGTGTCATATGTGTGTTTGTATGCGGCCGCCTGCGGAGGCCAGAAGAGAACATCAGGTCCCCTGCAGCTGGAGCTACATGTGTTTGTGAGCTACCCAATGTGGGTGCTGGAAACTATTGGGTCCTCTGTAAAAGCAGCAAGTGTGAGGGTTTATGTGGTGGGTCGGGACCAAGGCATGCTGCAGAGATCACGTCATGCAACAGATCTCAAGCAAGAGATTGGGGGGGGGGGGGTGTGAAATGTTGTCTCGGAGTAGGAACATGGGAGATAGAGACAGAAAGATGGAGAGCGAGGGAAGAGGCCATGGTGGTGGGGACTTTTAAAGGGGACACATGCTGCTTTTGGCGCCTGGTGATAATGTAACTACCGGCGCTGAGTGGCTGAACGCAAGCTGGGGCTAATTGTCCTACCTTTCCTTTATTATAAAAGGTAAAGAAATAGGAAGGGGTGACTAGTGAGGCAGGAGTGGGGTGCTGTGCCCAGACTGCTTCCCATTGTCTGGGGGTGTCAACATTTTTCGGGACCCAAGAAACCTGGAGGTGCTGGCTAAGTCCTGGAAGAGCAGGCTGTTTCACTTGCTGTCCAGGCTCTGTGGGACCATCTGGGGCTAGGGATACACAGGCAGCAGTTGGAGCAGTTCGTGAGGCTAGTTCACCTGGGGCTAGCCGCTCTGAAGCTGTCCACAATACAGATTTTGAGGGAACGCCCAGAGGTGGCAGGTTGCTGAAGCAAATACATATTAGCAGAAGATAAAGTTACAGAGTTTAGGAGGAAATTTTTTCCCATCTGATACTTTTAGACCCCTGGTCCTGGTGGTTGGAGGAGCGGAGTCCCAACGACAGGGAAAGGTGAAGAGATCCCACCCTTTCAGGCTGTTGCTTAACAGGAGTTAACTGGAGTCCATTTGACGACCTTTTTCTTTTCTTTTCTTTCCTTTGTTTCCTTTTCTTTTCTTTTCTTTTCTTTTTGAAACAGGATTTCTCTGTGTAACAGCTCTGACTGTCTTGGAACTTGTTTTGTAGACCAGGCTGGCCTCAAACACACAGAGATCCACCTGCCTCTGCCTCCCAAGTGCTGGGATTGAAGGTAAGTGTCACCACTAGCCAGTTCCATTGACCTTTCAAAGATGGACTCGTATCAATTCCCCGAAGCTTACAAGAATTTTGTAAGTTTACAAAAAGGTAAGTTTTAGGTTTGTTAGCATTGTTAAGTATTTTCTCTTAGATGAACCTCTCTTCTCTGCCAACGCAAATAATCCTGATCAGACCAAATTAAAAGATGTCCATGTTTAATAGAGTGCTCCCAGGTGGACCTGGGAAAACATGGAGGGGGAAGAGAGAGGAGATCACACAAAACCCAGAGACCACGTGTTCATTCTCTGGGGGGCAGTTTAAATAGCCTGTGGGAGTGGTCTTGACCCTCCCTGGGGAGGGGATCACCATTTGGTGGGCTTTCTTGGAGATGGAGTTTGGACTGGAGACAACTCTCAGGGCTTATGCCAGGAGTTGGGGTGAAGCCCTCAGCCAAACCAGCATTATCATTGTTTGTAGTCTGTACTGAAATCCACATTCTTGAAAAGGCAGTAGAGTCTTACCTTTGAGTCAAGGTAGAAACTTGGGGCCAAAATGATCCTGGGTTAGCAGTCTGATGGAGTCTTTCCTCTCTCCAAAAGACTGGATGTAGAGATTAGACATGCTTTTAGCACCATGAAAAGCCCTTTTAAGTCTCTACTTAGAAGACAACCAAAGGAAATTTAAAATCTTGAGCCTGTGACTATGGTAATAGTAGTCAGTGCTTACCAGAGCTGTTAATAGCTTATCAGAACTCCATTGATCAATGTTAAAATGCTGAACTTTCCAAGTCTTAGTATAACTGTCGCAGAGACATAAAGAGATCTGAGACATTTTTCATTTTTACATATATCTTAAATCACTTTCTTATATCTTTACAGATTGTATTTGCACACCTTAAGACGGTTTCTTAGACCTTTATCCTATCCTCAGACCTTACATAAACTTTACTTTTTTTCTATCTAATCATTCACCATGAATACAGGTGGTTGATTACTGAGAGCAGTCATTATAAAGTGAGTTTCTTTAAATAAATAATAAAAAGTTACTTTGAAATTTGTTTTGTGCATTTATCTCTTTTCCGAGTCTGGTACCGAGGTAAACTATGTCTAGACCTAGTAGTCGATCGCCTGACTTCTACAGACGAAGAGAACTGAGAAGGCAGTTGAAACCTTATTGCTGCTGTTAGACTGGCAAAACTCTCACTAACCTATCACTAACTATCAGAGATCTGAGAAGGATAAATTTCACCAGAGTAAGCAGGAAATACAGACCAAGCAACTTCCAAATGTATTAAAAATGACAGAGACTTACTGGCTACCTGGACAGTCACCTAGGTTCTGCGGTGGTTGGGGCAGAGGTCCCAGGGCAACCTCAGGTCCAGAAGATCCAACAGGCTTTCCTGTGGACTAGGAACTTGAGGGGACCAGCCTACCTTGTCTAGGCAAAGCAGGGTAATCAACTCCCCATGTCCACAGTTTGAACAGGGTCCTGGCAGCAGGCAAGGTAAAGTACGATTTCTCACCCAGTGCCCATCTTTACCACACTTAAAGCAAGGTCCAGGGGGAGTTCTTCTGTGCCCATTCATCTTCTTGGGAGAGGATTAGGGGTGCTGCCGGGAGCTGGCATTTCTCTCTATTGTGAAAAGCTTTTTTATTAAACATTTTAAATGCCATATTCAGGAGGTCTCTGAAGAGTCAGAGGACCATCTATCTATGCATTAAGTATACCTGATTTAGTTATTTGCTTTAGGCTCAGTAAAGCTTATTTCTGTAATTAATTGCATTAGTACTTAGTATGACAATAAGTATACTTCTGAACACATTGAAGAATTTGAACATTTATAAGGCAACTGTTAATTTTTATGTCTTAATTATTCTTAACAGATTACAATAAATTAGTAGTTTTTATAAGACCAGGACATTGCATTCCATACCTGCTAGGTTTAGCCTTAAAAATTATCAATTTTTGAATGGAAGCTCTTCTAGTATTGAAATAAAGCTTTTAAATCATAGATATAGTCCACAGGGGGACTGGCAACTTTGCTGACCCTGTTATAGCACACCATTACAGAATATTGAAGGGTTTTTGTATGGCTTAGTTTATCCAAGTAGCTAAATCTTAAAGACAAAGAAGGTAGACAAATATTACTGTGAACCCGAGTAGACATTAGGAATTTATAAATTCTGATTAGTGAATATACTTTATTATCAAACATATACTATTAT
The DNA here is from genome assembly GCF_982192425.1 of Myodes glareolus. Taxonomy (NCBI): domain Eukaryota; kingdom Metazoa; phylum Chordata; class Mammalia; order Rodentia; family Cricetidae; genus Myodes; species Myodes glareolus. The sequence goes on from NC_142041.1 coordinate 29,681,891, forward strand.
TGATCTAAATTTTCTAGTAGCTTGGTATTGCACAGTTTAGCAAAGACGTAAGTAGTTAGACATACATCTTAAGTCAGCTTTTATTAATCTGAATAGACCTTTAAAATCTTAAAATTTTATCACCATATGTAGTAGATTCTAAACCAGAGACGAATCACATATATAGTATGTTGTAGTAAATATAACCTTAAGTTTCTATCATCATACAAAAATCCATACTAATCTAAACTATTTGAGACTTTTAAAGGAGATATAATGATATCTATCATCAGGAGCTCATTAGGACTAAGAAGTTTGACGATCGTTACTTTCTGCCATGTGGTTGCCTTAAGTCACGAGCCGTGTACTTTTTAACCTTAGTAAAGATGGCTGCCAGCCATATGGATGCTTACATCCTGATGAGGTCACCAGCCAAGATGGAAGAGAGCCACATGGTTGCTATTTTTTGTAACATCTGTTTTCCTAGTAGATCTCTACATTTTTTCTCTATATATATTTTTAAAAGAGAGTTGAATCCAAGTTACAAACACACACACATACACACAGAGTTAAATCCAAGTTATATACACACAGAGTTGAATCCAAGCTGTATACACACATACACACAGAATTGAATCCAAGTTACATACACACACATATATATACATATATATATATATATATCCTAAACAAGAGTTGAATCACATATACATGCCCATGTTTAGATTTTAATTATAAGCCTTTTGTTATAAGTTTAAAGCCAAATTTTGTTATAGATTTTATAGATTTTTTTAACCATACCCAATGAATTTATAAATTACATTACAGCATAATCTTTTTTTAATTTTAAGTATTTATATTTTTTTAAAATTTAACGTATCAATCCCAGTTCTCCTTACCTCCCCTCATCCTGCTTCCCCCACCTTCCCCTCACCGGACCCCCCCCCCCCCACTGACTCCTCAGAGTGGGTATGGCCTCCCAGGGGAGTCAATGGAAGTCTGTTCACCACTGTCTTGAGGCCTGACCAAGGCCCCCCACCCCTGTGCCTAGGCTGAGCAAGGTATCTCTCCATAGGAAGTGTTGTTGAAAATTCTGTTACTTTCTGATCTTTGTTCCTATTGTGGGAAAGTCAGAGGATATAGGCAGGTAGGAAAACACCTTGGGCTTCCTAAGTGTGTGGGGGGGATGGGTGCTTTCTAATGGGAAAGGTTCCTGGAAAGAAATAGCCCACCCAGAGACAATCATCTGGGAGAGAAGATGAGAAAGACCCAGGGGTCTTATAAAATGTCTAACCCCGTGTCTCCAGGAAACTCCCATCCTCACCAGAGACACTGGCCATCCTCAATAAAAACTGTTGTTGGTGCTGCCGTTCTCCCTGCCTCCTGGTCTTTTGTCTTGTACAGCTTCTCTTTGCCCATCCAGCAGAATGAACTTGGCTTCCGGGGAACATTATGAACAAGACGTATGTTGCTGCTGCTGCTGCTGCTGCTGGGAATTAAACCCACGGCCCTAAATGTGCCAGGTAAGCACTTTGCTACTGAGCTACCTCCCCAGCCGTTTTGTTTGTTTATTTATTTATTGAGACAGGTGCTATATAACCCAAGCGTGATCTTCCTGCTTCAGGCTCCCCGTTGTGCCACCCATTCTGACCCTCTTGCTGCTTTTTAAAAGGTTTTCTCTGTCAATCCTTTGAGCAGTCGGGTTGCGACGTGCCTTGGTGCCATTTCGGTCCTATTTCTTTCTCACTCAACATTTTAAATCTGCATGTGTTAGTTAGGGTTTCTATTGCTGTGCAGAGACACCACGACCATGGCAACTCTTATAAAGGGAAACATTTGACTGGGGCTGGCTTAGAGTTTCAGAGGTTGAGTCCATTCTCATCATGGCAGGACACAGCGGCATGCAGACAGACGCGGTGCTGGGGAAGAAACTGGGCGTTCTGCATCTTGGTGCTCAGGCAGCAGGGAGTGAACTGTGTTCCACACTGGGCATTGCTTAAGCATAGGAGACCTCATAGCCCACTGGCACAGTGACACAGTTCCTCCAACATGGACACATCTAATAGTGCTCCTCCCTAGGGGGGACATTTTTTTCCAAACCACTACACTTCAGTTTTATACCCATTATATTTGTATAAAGTTGCTACAAATAGAACACCTTCAAGCTAAACACACAGGGATCCTAACTTCATGTGGGAGTACTCAATAATATCACAAATAAATATTTGCTTATAGCGATCTACACAGGACATTTACTCTGGCAGGAATCTTCTGAGAAGCCACAGTGTGAGGTGAGTGATGGCTTATGTCACTATCATAATTATTTGTTCAGTTTTCACTCTTTTCATATCGCCCCGGTATGAAGACAGAATGCTCAACCAGCGAGTCTTATCCCAGCAGAGGGCCACCCACTTCCCAGACTACCATCCCCTGCAGGCTGGGAAGTGCTGTAATTGGGAAGCGGGAGCCAAGAGAGCACACAGCCTGCTGGGAAGCCAGGGGTTAGACGCGGGATGGAGACTTCCGGGAGACAGCAGCAGAGGGTGAGATCTCGTCAACTAAGTGAGGGAGGCCTGAAGGAGCCTGGAGGATTGAACCGAGTCCAGCTGTGTGTCAATTCCTCTCACACTCTCCTCCAGCTCTCCAGGAGTAAACTTGGGGGGCGCCTCGGTGCCCTCCTCTCAAACCCCTCCCCACCTCCTTCCTTCTCAGGGGTGGTTCAGCTCAGCTGGGCCTCTTAGCCAATTAACACTCTTTGCATCTGAAAAGCTCAAATCAGCTCCTCAAAGGCTTGGGAGATCAGAAGTAATTAAGGCCTCTTTCTAATGTAAATCTAAATCTGAAGTGGGGTGTTTATCTCCTTGGGAAATTTGGGTCTGGGGTTGGAGAGGCGAGGAGATGAGGAAGGCTCTGAGGACTTCGAGAGTCTCAGCCAGTTTGGTTGGATGTTTTCCAGAAATATCAGGTTCTATTAAATCAGTACTGATTCCGCGGGGCAACGGGAGTGAGCGCCTTCAAAGGGAAATGAAATCCCCACTCTCCCGTACTCTCTGGCGCTCACGGGTCCTTTCTCCATAGTCTCAGATCCTGACGCGTCTGACCCCGCCTCTCCCCCATCCTCCTTCCAGGCCCTTTTATTAAGTGCCTGTCACTCTTTGTAATTATTTTATTTACTGGCTTCCCACATCATTAAGTAAATACGTCCAGGTCGCTGTTCACCCTAGAGCATAATATATAAAGTTGTCCCAGTGAAAAACAGCCTGACTGCAAATCGGTCTGTGCAGTTTGGAATGTGCCCTAGAGCCGCTCAGCCTTAGGGCTCCCATTCAAAGTGGCTGCTGTTTCCCTTCCCCTCTCTCCGCTCACCCCGTCTTATAGCCGGTGACACAGGATTCACCATCACCAATGGCCAGTTTTATCTACCCAATAACCCTTCAACTGAAGTGTTAAGTAAATAGACCCTTCCCTCATAATTAGTTTTGGGCCTCGCCTCCTGTTTCCCTGGTAACGTTACAAATGAAAACATCAGCGTTTCCTCTCCTTAACATTTAAAGTACGATATGAAAGGGTAGGTGACTTTAGGTTAATGAAAAGCCACTTTCTCCTGGCCAGAAGACTAGAACCTGGATTCTACCTCTGACGCTGGATGGAGACGTGACAGTCTATATAAGGTTATAAAGATTGTCTCCTCTTTTAAGACTTAAGACGACTGGATCTGCCAGTCACCTGGCTGGGAAAGCTGATTGACGTGAAGACAAGCTAAGGAGATGGGAAGAATAATTATCCTCTCAGTGAGATAATATACGTACACCTCCGCCCTGCCCAGGAAACCACCTTCCAGGGCAGTTGCTTACAGATCTTCACTGCTAAGTTGGCTTGCTCTTCTGAGTTCTAACTCAAGAACAGGGTAACTTGGAGCTGCTGTAGGATCTCCTATCCCTGCTTCTCCCACTGCGAGGCCAGCATTACCTGAAGTGCTTGTGAGTGCCTGTCTGGATCACCACTCCATCCAATCTTTCCTTATCTAACATACTGGGACTGAAACCTGGGAATTTGATAGTTCCTCCATGTGCTCTCAAAGCACCAACACAGATGCACGCTGGATATCCTTAAATGTTCCTGCCCATTTCTTCATAGGCTCCCACTGTGAAAGTTAACATTATGTTTTAAGTTTTAATGACTGTGCTTAAGAGACTTATTAAGCAAAAATTCCTCTAACCTGTAAGCCCCTCTTGCCCAAGGACAAGTAACTTCCTGGGATGCTGGGGGCTGTTCATGTAAGATAACAGGTTTTCACTGCTGTAAACAAGGTTGATTGCCCTAACAGCATAGAATGTGCTTGATCACACATAGGTTGTGTGCTTGCCTCTGATTGCGTGAATGCAGGAAGTACAAAACCTTGTATGTTTTGCCTTTACAGGTCCCTGACTAATGTAATTTGGTGCCGTATTCTGAGGGTGTGTGTTGGGGGAAGGCTGCTCATTTGTTCCCTGCCACTTAGACCCAAAGTAATCACTCAGAAACTGTATTATTTGTAATACTGTTTGGCCAATAGCTTAAGCATATTTCTGGCTAACTCTTATATCTTAAATTAACCCATTTCTATTAATCTGTGTATCGCCATGTGGCTGTGGCTTACCAGCAAGGTTCAAGTGGGCTCAAGCAGAGCTGTTTGTCTGCTGCGGGCAGCTACATGGCTTCTCTCGGACTCTTCCTACTCTATGTATCTCTTTCAGTCTGGCTTTGCTCTGTTAAACCATTGGCTGAAAGCAGCTTCTTTATTAACCAGTGGCAATAAAGCATATTCACAGCATACATCACTCCCATCAGATATGTCTCAGGTGTGGTCCTGGTCAATATTTAATAAAGCCTTTTATTTATTAAAACCTATTAATTGTCAAACTGATGAATCTACGAGTGACCCCAGACCTATAACAGTTTGAATAAGAGTGATCTCTATAAGTTCATATAAGCGTGGCCTTGCTGGAGATATTGCTCTCATCTGCTTCTCCTGTACCACACCTGCCTGCAATCACGCTCCCCACCGTGATGATAATGGACTACACCTCTGAAACTGTAAGCAAGTTCCCAATTAAAGGCTTTCTTAAGATTTGTCATGGTGTCTCTCCCCAGTGACTGAAACACTCGCTCACCCTAGAAAAGGACATCCTAGAGTGTCTGTTGGGATAGCCTGTCTCACCTTCAGCAAGCAACTTTGGGAAGGAAAGACTACAGGAAAGAAACGTGCTGAAACAGTATCCTCATTCCTAAGCCCCTCACGCCATCCCTATAAAGGGTCTCAACCAACTGTTTCCCCTGGTGGACCCTTCAGCTTCCCAAGAGAAAGAGGCTGCCCCTTGCTATGTGCTAATAAACACAGTCCCATCTGCTGAAGGTCAAACTCCTGTCTCTTTCTGTTGTCTCTTTACACGGCCTGAGAAATCTAACAGCTCCTATCCCAACTTCTCCCACCTGGCCAGGGTGTTATGGATCCCCACAAACCAAGATGGCTGGTCCCCTAGGCATCCCTGGCAGCTAGCCATGTGGGCGGCAGGAGGGCAAGGGGCAGACAGATAGGCACACCATGCAGATGGGTTTGCTGCAAGCTGCCAGGGGTCCCAAGCAGGAACAGTGCAGGAACACCGCACAACAGACTCCATGTGACTGCGGTGGGCAGGTGAGAGAGACAGATAAATATACCATATAGAATAAAGTTAGACATTTATTAGGTGGGTTATGGAGGGGAAGAAAAAGGAGGAGAAGAGGGAGAGAGGGAGAAAGAGAGAAAGAAAGAGGAGAAGAGGAGAGAGAGATGGGGCAGTGAAGTGGAGAAGTGGGATGAGAGGCAGAAACTGCCTCTCCCAGAGAAGGGACAGGAAAAGAAGAGAGTGGGGCAGAGGCTGCAAGGAGGAAGGGAGTGGGTGTGGCATGTCTCTTAAAGAGCCAGAATACTACACAGGGTTATTACAACATCTGGTCTACCTGAAGTCCATTTCATTGCCCGTCTATACCAAATGGGCTCTCCAGTTTACCTAACATGGTAAGCTTTGCCTCCCCGACAGCATCCATAAGAAAGCACTGGGAACTTTGCCTCAGTCACACCTGATCTTAGATCCCCTGGACCACTGTTTTCTTAGAGCATGCACTTACTAGAAAATACCTACTATGGTGTCTGTATTCCTCTGGGATGTGGGTGTGTCCTGCAACTCATGAATGCCTTTCTCAAAGTCCTGGAAGTGGTTGCTTTAGAATGTTCTCATCAGAAAAGACAAGGCCTCTGCTCCTAGTCTCTGTGGGAGGACAGAATCCCAGCTTTGGTAACTGCAGCTAACAGATGTAGCTGGCACAATCGGCATCCATAAGGACCCACCCTCTTATCCACCCCATCCCCTGACTACTGAGCATCTGTTCTCTCCTGACTCTGCTCTCTTTATTTTTAAATTTTTTTTTTTAGGCAGGGTCTCATGTATCCCAGATGGCCTCTGCCCCACAGTACAGCTGAAGATGGCCTTGAACTTGTGATCTTTCTGCTTCTACCTTCCAAGTGATGGGATTACAGCCAAGCACCACCGCATGTGGTTCAGGTACATGCCGTGCTGGGATTTGAACCCAGGGCTTCATGCATGCTAGGCAAGCATTCTGCCAACCAAGCTACATCCCCGTACCCTACTCCCTTTAAAATGCCCAGTCTCTTTTCTGCAGATTGGAGGTGACTTCAGTTGGTGCTAGGCCCCAAACTCTCTAGTACAAAAACATACTACTAATTTAAATATACCCTTACTAGTATTTGGCTCTGTTTATCTTTCACAAAACATATTTTAGAGCGACCTCTTTCTGTCACTAACAAGCACACTCCCCTTGAGTGTGTACAATCTATGATGTTCCAATAATAGACAACAGAAAAGAAAGAAAAACAACAGCTTGTCCTTTTCTATCTTTTCTTTGGATATTGTCCAAAATCCTAAGCATGCTTGCTCGGACTCTCTGGATGTTCTCCCTCTTTCTCTAAAGAGACATCCCACCCCACTCCACCCTACCCTGTCCCCACCCCAGTGCAGCTGTTTGCCGACAGCTGAACATGCTGGTGATCATGCTGGCTTTCTCGGATCATAACTAAAAAGGCATGACTTTCTTCCTTTTCTCCGTCTCCCTCCTGGCGGCTTCCAGGATTTATAGCTTGCCTGCTTAGAGTTTTGCCTCTCCAACTCTAATAGATGGTCTTCAAGCTTCCTTCTGAGTCCACTTTAAATTCTTTTGTCAGGGAGACTAAAAACCCATAAAAGGGAATCCTGAGTCCCTAGTAGCTGAATGTCAAGCTGCTTAGCTCTGTGTCCATCCCCTCAAGCTCCTCAGTACTTTTCATATTTGGACAATTTTTAAGGCTGGGCCTTCATAAATACCCCTCTAGCCACGGAAATAAATAGACTTTGACATGTTATTTAACTGAGCGGCTAACTCCCTTCCCTACCTCTACAGCTGGAATTCGTGCTGAGGAAGGCAGAAGCCTGTCTAGCGTGGTCCCCACCTAACCTGTAACACTTGGAATAGGCAGTACCTTTGTTGTGAGGATGCGAGGTCAGAGACAGCTGAACAGAGAATCATGCCTTTCCACAGTCAGAATTTATCAAATAAGAATTTATCCCACATGGCTGTTTCAATAGCAGCAATTTACCTGATATTCTTACTTTCCTTGTTAATGCACCAAAGCAAGCATGGTTCTTTTAGTCCCATCTTAAGTGCTATTAACTCTCAAACTAGACATAACAGTAAACAAATAAACATGTATATATGTTACAGCGTGTTCGGAGGATACCAACGAAGTTCTAGAGGTTCCAGTAGAGTGACAGAAACAAACATAGAGTCCCTTTTTGGTAAGGAACCCAACAGGAGAGTCGCTGGTAGAGCAACTTTCAGTGTCACAGGCTTGAGAGCAGACACTGGGGAACTGAGTCCGGCTGCGGAGGCCAAGAAGCAGGACTGAGGGAAGGATGCTAGAGATGGCTCAGCAGTTGAGCTCACTTGCTGCTCTTGCGGAGACCTGGGTTTGATTTCTAGCAACCACATGGTGGCTCACAACCACCTGTAACTCCAGTTCCAGGGGATCCAACACCCTCTTCTAGCTTCCCAGGACACCAGGTAGCATGCAGTGCACATACATACATGTAGGCAAAACACTCATACATACAAATACAAATAAATTGATCTTGGAATCGGGAGTGGGGAGAGTGCGGCAGGGACTGGGAATGGACAGACAGACGTCCAAAGTGCAGGTTCAAACAGGAAGGAGGCAGATGACTATTGAGAAGGCCTCATCAACAGTGGGCAAAGAACCAAGCTGAAGTCCCTGGGGCAGCTGGGATTCTCTGCCTGTAGGCCCTTGATGCACATGCCCAGTGATCAGATTGAGGTAGCTAGAAAGGCAAGGGAAATTCTAAGAATGGAAAGGGAAAGGAACCCAGCCAGCTTCTCTGTCCAGCAGAGAAGCATAGATTTCAGCACAGTTACAGCCACACATGGCCTTTCTCCCTCCCCAGCTGTAAACCTGCAGTTCCCTAGGAATCTCACCAGAAACCCAGTCTAGAAGGAATGGGCATGTCTTAAACTCCCGTATAGCTCAGGGCTCCCGATCTCATCTTCTGATGAGGTTGTAATCCCATCCAAGGCATCCCTAGAGCCTCCACCCTCATCTCACCTGACAAATGAGAGAGGAAAGGTGGAGAAGCACTCCAGTCCCTTGCTTTCACCTCTTCCTTTTACACAACCTAGTGAGCACAGTCTGGAAGCGGTGTGTGAGCAAATACGTCATTGGAGCCTTACGTGTGTCCCCAGCTCCAGTCCCAGCACCAGGATGAAGAGAGTGAATACCCCATGGGAAGACAACTGGGCTGACCAGCTTAGCACCTATGCTTCAACCCAATAAAGTCTCACTGACCCCTAGGGTAGGGCCCTTGGTGACCCTTCCTTGGGACCCACTCCTGCTCCATGGGAACCCTACTTGTCCCTCTCTCTTAAAATCTCACCTATAATAAAACTCCTTCTAAAACCCACGCTTTCTTTGTCCATGTAATTTATTCTTCAAGTTTGTGAGACAAAGACTCAGAAGCCACTGGCTTGGAGTGACTTTGGTGACTGCCGACTGTCCAGCACCCACGCTCCCAAAGTCAAGTTTATCTGATGAGAAAGTCTCTGTCATACTCAAGGGCCCCTCTGTCACCACCCTCTCCCCACTCCAGTGGGTCTGCACAGACCCTCCACCCATATTTGACTACGTCTTCTTTCTTTTCAGTGCCTTCTGCCTCCTCCAGAACTAAGCTCTTATTGCATAGCGTGGCTGGCCTGGAACTCGCAGAGACCCACCCGCCCCTGCCTCTGAGTGCTGGGATTAATGGCATGAACCACTATACCTGGTTCTCTCTCTTTAAAACAAGTTTTTAAGGAAATTTTCTTTACTTAGTGTGGAGAGGGAGGCTCTTGTGTGTCACTGTGTGTGTGTGGAGGTCAGCAGACAACTGTGGAGTCATTCTTTCCTTCTACCCCGTGGGTCCCAGGGACAGGACTCAGTGGTCAGGGTTGGGACAAGTGTCTTTACCAGTGAGCCATCCCACCGACTAACCTCTCTTCTTTCTAACCCCGTACTAAAACATCAGCACTGTATCTCCAGCTCGGCTTCATGAACTGGCTGGTCCCAAAATTCTTTCCAGTGTTGACTTCAGATTGGCCTGAGTTGTGGTTAGTTTGCTGAGGGAGGCAGTATGCATCTGTGCCTCTGTCCCCACTGACAAGATAACAAGAAGGTCAGTGGGAGCCACTGTCATCACAGGGCTAGGGGTTCACCTCTCTCTGGGGTCCACGTGAGGGCTACCCCCCTTCCCCAGTCTCCTATACCCTAAAAGTTCTTGGGCTGTTTTTCTTGGTGTGATTTTAACGTGCCCGTATGCCTCTATAGTCTCCGGTGAGTTTATGGGGTGGCATGTATGAATTGCTGCTCTTCGGAATAAGTCTTGGGTCAGTCTGTGCTTCGTGGGTGGTACTGCACAGATGTCACTACTCACGTGTCCAACTCAGATGCACTGTCATCCTTCAGCCTCAAAACGGAATCAAGAACTGCTGGAAAATGGGGCCTCTCAGGTCACAGCCTGAGCTCAACAGCCTGGCACCCGATGATGCTCCCGAAATAGAAATGTCTTTGAAGAAACACATTTTCTGAAGCTGCTGGTGTGTCGACATGGCACTGGCAGTAGAGATGCAGGGCCGGGCAGACCAATGCAGTCTTTGAGAAGAAGCACACACAGCCCAGTAAGATATCAGGACCAAGGACCTGTTTGCTAAGCGCCTGAATCTTCCCTATGGTGGAGCCAGAACACCTGACAACCTAAGCAAGTACCACCAGATGGATTTAGAGGGAAAAAGGAATCAAGAAACCACCAACTTCTTCCCCGCCTACTCAGGTAGATCACACCTGGTGAATACAAAGTAGGAGGCATAGATCAGGTGATCTAGGCAGAGGGAAAGGCTGTGAAAGCCACGGTGGCAGAAGACACACAACATGGTGGACGTATTGAAAGAATGGAAGGAGAAGCGAATTCCAACACAGAGTAACAACAAGCACTACTCCTGGATCGTGATCCAGACTGCTCATCACCTGAAAGCCAAGATTTGGGAGGAAGAGTTCATAGGAAGAAGTCAGGTACACGGAAGGACAGGCCCTGAAGAAGATGGAGAGGCAGTTGTCCTCCAAGATCCACCACCATGAGCTCACAATCCGTTCTCACTCAGTTCCACCTCCCAAGGTTTAGTCCGTCCGGGCAGAGGGGAGGCTTTATCTTTAGCCTGGAGTTCAATTCTAAGAGCTCAGTCTGAGCACTGTGGAGTTTGCAGACGTGAACGAGGAGCCTTTTGGAATCAGCAGATAAAGGCTAATATTCAATAACTCACGAACAAGAGTTTTCCTTAACTCCCTTGGAAAAGACATCTCCGAAACAAAACCTCGGCCCCAGCTTCAATATTGGATAAGCCCCAGTGATCACAAGAAAAGCTAACATATGTAATTGACTATTGGCAAACACAACCGAACCAAATAGAGCAGTAATTAACAATTATTGTGCTTGAAGGTAACGGAACTAGAAATCCAGGCTGCCTGAGAGTTTGTCCCAGACATCGATAAGAGCAGTGTGTTTGTTAGTGGGTGAATAATCCAAGTGTGAAATTCATTTTATTAGACTAGATCTAAGAATAAGCTCAAACCACTAAATGGAAAAAAAAGGAGATTTCTCCCCAGTTCCTCACTGGGCCCACAGGGAATAAACTCAAGGTGTGAAAATGATTTTCCTTCATCTGCTGCTTTTCTGAGGGCTTTATGGCTCTGCCTACCAAGAATGGAGTCCATTTTCACTTCCCTGGTTTTATGATCAACTTCGGCCAGAGATGACATTATGCTAGTTCTGAGCCCTTCCTTCAGCTGGCCTGGAAGCCTGCCACTCCCTTGCTTGGGAACCTTGTCTCCACCCCAAGAATAACCCCAGACTGAACAGCTGGTGGGTACAAGTTAATGACCCAACCACACGGTCACAACCCAAGCCCTAAACATGGATGTGAGCTCAGCCAAATTCAGGAAAACCAATCTACAGCTGATTAATAGCTCCCCATAGGAAATACAAGCGATCACAGATGACTCCACAGGCTTACCCTCTGAAGTCAAACCCCAACAGCCAACCTACAGCAACTTGGAGGAGAGAATGACTCTTTAAACCACTGAGTTTTAGAGTTACTGTTGCACGGTCATAGATAATTGATCTAGAGGATTCTGGTTCAAACATACAGACATGCACCAGGACTTGGATAAACCGATCCTAACTGCTGGGGGGTAGTGACATACACCTGTAACCCCAGCACTCAGATGGAAGCAGGATATCAGAAACTCAAGGTCATCCTCCACCAAGTGGTTCAGTTAGAAGCCAGCTTGGGATACAGAACATCCTGTCTCAAAAAACAAATCGTAACCACTACTAATTACTAGGCCCTTACTGCACACTGTAAATCTCCTGTTTCTGAAGGGTGATAGCTACCTCATCTACTTCACTTCAGCTTTGGGTGCTCAATAATAAATGAAGGGAATCTCTCTCTCTCTGTCTCTCTCTCTCTCTCTCTCTCTCTCTCTCTCTCAGCAGGAGATCAGGCATAAACCTCACCCAAACACTTGTTTTCATGGAAAGATCCTTTGTTAAGTTGGGAAGAAAAGTTAAAGCTGGCAGAAAAGCACCTGCAAATGACCTCGCAGGTAATTTTTAAGAAGAGAAAAGGGGGAAGGTCTGTGTTAGAACGGACTAGCATAGAGGACAAGGGAGAACAGGAAGGAGACAAGGCAAAGGGTAGCAGGGGCATTTGGAAAGGGGGAGATTCCTGTGTTAGGATGAGGTGTTTAATTTTAACTGGGCCTGTTAATTATGTGAGCCTAAGGGGGCTTCTGATTGCTGGACTTTGGTAGTCAGCCTCAGGAGGAGGAAGGGGCTAGATAACAGAATAGACCTTGGTGGCTGGCTTTAGGAAAGTAACCTAATGATTTTGAGCAAGGCAGAGGGAATGGGGGAGAAAGACAAGGCCCGCCAGAGCCACATGTTTGAGTGAGCTAGTGCGCCTTCAGTGAAGAAACTTGACACCAGCCAAATGATCTCAATTCAATCCCTAGAACTCACCTGGTGGAAGGAGACAATTGCTGCCTGCAAGCTGACCTCTGACCCCACGTGTGCACTGTAGTACACCCCCCAACACATACACAATACATATAAATAAGAGTAAAAAGATAAAACCCTGCAAGATAGAGTTATTTCTACCATTTTGCAGAAAGATAGATGGGGAAACTAAGGTAGGAATCCAGCTTTAGTGACTTTCCCAAGGATAATACATAGGAATTGAATAAGAATTCATATAAGCATACTCTTTGGCAAGGGGTCCCCCACTAAGGCTGAGACAATTCCAGTTCTTGGGTGCCTGGTGGACTAGCAAGTAACTGTGAAGAAACAAGGGTCACTGCTGCAGTGGTTTTAAATCTTTATACGGATCAAATGCTGACTATCCGTACCAATGAAAACAGCAATGTGATATAATTGCTAAGTGCAGGATAAGTGGTGTTTATTTTTTATAGTGTATTAACATGGTGTATGCAAGGGGATGCTTCAGTGACAAAAGGTGAATGGCATTCTTGTGGAAATTTTGTCTTGGATGTGGTCAGTGTGTCTCTGAATTCTCAGCTCCCTTAGGCTAATACAAGCATATTAAGTATGAGGCCTTTCCTGAGATCCAGCTCAGGTACGGGGCTCTCCTGGCCACACACACACACACACACACACACACACACACGCACGCACGCACACCAACCCAGCCTCCATAAAAGACCTGTAGCTGGGACAAAGGAACTCTGCCTGCCACATCCTGCATAGTGTCCCCACTTGGTCCCAGAAACCTCAATGGAGTGATGAGGAACTGAATAAAGAACAGACACAGAGACATATATTCAAAAAAGCTGGAATCAGGGCCGGGCGGTGGTGGCGCATGCCTTTAGTCCCAGCACTCGGGAGGCAGAGGCAGGCGGATCTAGGTGAGTTCGAGGCCAGCCTGGTCTACAAGAGCTAGTTCCAGGACAGGCTCCAAAACCACAGAGAAACCCTGTCTCGAAAATCAAAAACAAAAAAACAAAAAAACAAAAAAGCTGGAATCAGGTGAGCTGCACTGGTTCTGAAACCAGTAACCTGGAAACTCGGTACATTTATTTCATGCACCTGAATAGAAGACAGTGATGGTTTTCTTCTGAACAAGGAGGCAGATTTAAGCTCATCTCAGTAGGAAGTCTCCGCTGTGGGATATTGCTCTTATACATTGTAAAGATTTCTCACTCATATTGGTTTAATAAAACACTGATTGGCCAGTAGCCAGGCAGGAAGTATAGGTGGGGCAACCAACTAGGAGAATTCTGGGAAGAGGAAAAGCAGAGGGTCACTTGCAAGCCAGATGCAGAGGAAGCAAGATGAGAATGCCTCACTGAGAAAAGGTACCAAGCCACATGGCTAAACATAGATACAAATTATGGGTTAATTTAAGTTGTAAGAGCTAATTAGTAGTAAGCCTGAGCTAGTAGGCCAAACAGTTTATAATTAATATAAGCTTTTGTGTGTTTCTTAGGGACTGGACAGCTGCAGGACCAGGCAAGATAAAAACTTCCATCTACAGGACTCTATAGGGGAGCAGTCTCAGGCTGTAAACATTAGGGAGGAGGAAGCTGGGGTTGATGGTTTCTGTACCCACTGTCACTGTTCTCACTCAGCCCAGAGGAAGGCTTTGCCACTCCCACAGGTTTGAGCACTGGCATCCCTGACATGGCTGTGTGCATGTCAACAACACACATTCACTCAGGACTTTACCCTTTCTCTACACAGCCTTCCTATGTGAGAGGCCCTCTGTGGATGGTTTAGGCACAGTCTTGATCTCTGCTCTCCTCCAGGATCTGAACTGACCTGTTTCCCTTCTCATGAGTATGTTCTGAAATGTTTCACTCTGCTGTGTCCAGGTCACCCAGAGCCAAGCGCAGCAGGGATTTGCCAAGAAGCCAGGCCACACTGCTGGCTTAGACGCAGGGAAGCTGGTAGGTGATGCAGGACTCCGCAGGTTCCAGGGGCTGGAGACCTGTCATCTCATCACTCAGAATCTGGACCTTGAAGCATGGCTAGGAGTCGACTGGAAGGCAAAGAACATGGCAGGCCCCTGAAATGATACTGGTGGTCTAAGGAGACACGTATAACTTAAGACGGACCAGTGTAATCATGGCTACAGAAGAAGAGGAACTGTTTGGTACAGCTGGATCTTTCTCTTTTGAAAAGCTTAGCTTCTTGCTGCCAAAGAGGCTTCTCCAGCTGGGGCACAGCTGTGTGCCCAAAATAAACCCACAAGATCAATTCCACCCACTTTTGCAGCTGCCCGTCTGTTGTGGGACATTTGTACACTGTGTGAAGATGTATTGTTGTATTTGGTGTAATAAAAAGTTAAATGACCAACAGCTAGGCAGGAGGTATAGGCAAGACTTCTGGGCAGAGAGAGAACTCTGGGAAGAAGAAAGATGGAGTCTCCAGCCAGACATGGAGGAGAAGGATGGGCAACATGAAGTCACAAACGAGACTCGGATGAAGTCAGACATACGGTACAGAGCTGAGGTAACTGAGCCACACGGCAGAAGGTAGATTAATAGAGACAGGTTCATTTAAGTTATAAGAGCTAGTGGGACAAACCTAAGCTAAGGCTGAGCTTTCAAAATTAATATTAAGTCTTTGTGACATTATGTGGGAGCAGGCTGGTGAGACAGAGAAAGACTCGTTACACTCATCCACTGCCCTTATTTCAAAAGTCTACAACAAACCGGGCCTGGTTGTGCAAGCCTGTAATGCCAGTTACTCGGGAGACTGAAGCAGAAAGGACTATCCATTCAAGGGTTGCGTGGGCTACAGAACAGGTTCAAAGGTCAGTCTGGGCATCTTACCGAAACCTGTCTCAAAATAATAATTTTTTAATTTTTTGTCTTTTTAAGTGGCCAACTAGGGACCAGAGACCAATGGTAGTATGCTTACCTATTAAATGTGAAGCTCCAGATTTCAGGTACACGCACACACGTGCACACACACACACACATGCAAGCGCACACGCGCGCGAGCACACACACACCTCACTCACTACAATATTCCCTTATATGCTTATGCTCTGCTGCAGTCCAGGAGCTACCTAGAATTTCTATCCTTTTAAAAAAAGATTTATTTATTTACTAGGTATGCAGTTTTCTGCATGCATGTATACCTGCACATCAGAAGAAGGCACAAGATTTCATTGTAGATGGTTGTGAGCCACCATGTGATTGCTGGGAATTGAACTCAGGACCTCTGGAAGACCAGCCAGTGCCCTTAACCTTTGAGCCATCTCCCCAGCCCAAATTCCTAACCCTTTGTCCCTCTACTAATTGGGGTCACTCACAAGCCAGACTGCACATCTTCCTCCTTCTAGGCAGTTCTGAGGTCATTCACACAGACCAACTTCTTCAGAACAGAAACTGTAATGAGGTGGTCAAGCAACAAGGGCACAACTTCCTCACGATTTTACAAGTTGGAGGGTAAGGAAAGGCCTAGAAGACTGAAGACAGACTTCTGAAGTGACTTACGATCAAGTCTCTTTGATCCAGAGTCATCTGATCCAAGGATGACAGATATACTATGTATGTATGTGTTTCCCTCCCTCCCAGGTGATACCCAGGGCAGACATTACTAATCAATTACCACAAATATCTTTCCGCTAATCCTGCCCCATCAGTCAGCCTGAGATTGAAGTCAGCTGGCCATCCCACTGCATGGGTAAGAAAGTAGATCCACAGAGAGGCTGAGGGGTCCCTTTTAGCAGGACTGTGTCCTATACTACACAGTGCATTGTTTCCACCTGATTTGTAGGAGACTTGCATGCCTCCCCTGTCATCACAGGATGACTCTAGGATGTAGCATAGGGTTTTACAAGCAATGTTTTTTTTTCCATTCCCAGTTCAGTTATTATTTGACCATGTTCTGAAAAATGCTTTTATTATGATAACAAAAGACCACATACAGGATTAATAAATTGTGCCCACACGCTTAACAAAACCTTGAGGAATTCATCCATTCATCTGTGGGCCAGGCAGTCGTGTGTTCAGCATTGTGTTTGTTTATGAGGACACAATGATGCCTCAGGAGGTTAAAATGCCTGAATCTGGTATTCTGTGTAAGGGCTCCCAGCGCTGGTCTCACAAGTAGGTTCAGTTCTGTCATCCCTTCCCAGGGCTGGAAGAGACCCAGAGGTCCCACAAACCACTCCCACCCTACCCTCTCTGTGCAGTCTTCTCTGTGCCACACCAAAAGGCGCCAACTATGGCATCCAGGGCCAGGGAGTTACTAGTTCCCAAGGCTGCCAGGTGCAGCTTCGTCTCTTTTACCTGCCACACATTCTGTCTGTTCCCTTAATCCTGTGGAAAACGGGTTTTCTGGAGAGAATGCTAATGGGCAGGGAGGGGTCCAGTGCAAGACAAAGCAAAGCAGAAGAGTGGGCACTAAAACCGTCCTTCTCGATTTATGGTATGGCCGGAGCAGTGCCTACCCACTCGTAATTCTTACTGTATCCGTGGCTTATACCTGCCCACGCTGCTCTGGTGGAAGCCAAGGTCCCTGTAAATCCAGCTCCTTCAGAAGGCCCCAAATGCATTTTCTATGGGATCTTGTGCAAAAGAGCTGGTTGCTATGGTAACCATTGGATGTAAATTTCCCAGAACCCCCAACTAAACTATTAATCAGAAAGATGAGGAGAGCGCCAGGGTGGCAAATAAATCAGGTAAGAAACTGGCTCCTACCAAGAAGGAATGGGAACAGAGTACCTCCCGCCTTGCTGGGGCGGGGGCGGGGGAGCGGCAGCTTCAGGGAACCCCAGCTTCATCGCTCCCCTTTCCTATCGGTTCATTCCTTTTCCTGTGGAGTCAGAAAGACAGGGAAGCTGCGCACAGCACCTCATCAGCAGAGAAGAGGCCTCTGGTTAGGGGAAACATCAAAAGTAAAAACATTGGCACCTGAACAAAATGTTCTGACTGATCTGAAAGAGACGGTCCAGTGGAGTGAGGCGATGGGAACGAGGACAGGATTAGACTCTACATGATGCGTGACAGACGGCTTGGAGCAGGGAGAAGCAAGCCTGCCCACCCCTCACCACCACTACCCCCCTCCACCAGCCACTAAGCTGAGGACAGAACCTAGGTCAGACAAACTGTGTTACCAAGCTCGCTCTCCAGCCCTGGGAGGCAGAATCTGACAAGAAGCTTGCAGGTTAGCTTGCTTGGGTTTCCACTGAGGGTTTCATCCACCCAGCTCCCCTGTTTCTGTTGGAACATAGTCGATCAACTGATAGAGGGTTTGGATGGCCTCTCCAGAACGGAGTCCTGGAACAAGGACCGTGCAGAGCAGAAACAAGGACAGATTATTAAAGGAGAGAACTTATATGCTGGCTGGTGGTGGTGTATGCCTTCAAACCCAGCCAGAGGCAGGAGGATCTCTGAGTTTGAGGCCAGGCTGGTCTACAGAGCAAGTTCCAGGACAACAAGGACTACACAGAGAAACCCTGTCTCAAAAAAAAAAAAAAAAAAAAAAAATCAAAGAGAGAGAACTCTTCAGGGGTGGGGAACAGACTGGAGCAGAGGAAAAATATGAGAACCTAAATGGCCCCACCACATTGTGCAAAGAGTTGAGACTTCTATGTAACTTTAGTTGCAACATTTGCACAATACAGGCCTTGTTCACCTACAAAGACATGAAGTGACGTGTTCATCTGTGACATGCATTCTACATATACTTCATGTGCTGTCCACATGACACCTCTCAACTCTGTGACTCCTGTTCCAGGAGATCTGACGCCCTCCTCAGGCCCTTGAGGGCACTGCATGTCCACAGGCAAAACATACACATTTTAAAAAATAAAATAAGCAGCCTCACATACTGTACGTCTCGTCAGCACGTTAAAACCCACCCTAGGGTCTGGCCTTTGGTACTGTAGTAGGTCACAGGTTGCCTTCAGACAGTGGAGTGCCTCTGTGCCTGCTTGTGCCAATGGCCAGTTTTAGTAGACCTGGGGAGGACTTAGATGGTGATTTTGCATGACTTGTAAGGTTTTGTGCGAAGCTTTTGACACCTCACTCTCTGTCCTGTTCTGCCACAGTCCTAACAAGGTGCTGTGGAAATCCTGCTAAGCCTCCTTGTAGAGACCTAGAGACACTAGGAAGCTGGGGGGGGTCCCACGGCACCTGGGAAGATGAACCTCATTACAGACATCACCTTGGTCAAATCTAGTAGGGAGCAGAAGTAGAGTCAAATTCACCCCAAATTCACACCAAGAGCAAAGAGATACCCTAATGAGGCCAACGGAGACCCTCCCCCAAGTCCACGTTGCTCTCCTTTGGTCCTTAAGATTCTCCAGGAAGGGAAGAGAGCACAGTGAGGATTGAAGTGGGGAGGGGGTGGAGCTCCACAATGGAGGCAGGAGAAGGAGGCCAGGGAGGATGGATTAAAGTCTAGAGAAAGTTAGGCATGGCAGCGCACACCTGTGGTTCCAGAACACCTGAGTTTGGAGGCTGAGGCAGGACTTTGGAGCTAGACTTCCCTAGAGACTGAACAACTGCAACAGAATCCAAAAAGAGGCAAAAAGTTGACAGTCATCCCAGTCACACACACACACACACACATACACACACACAAACACACACACGCACGCACGCACGCACACACTCACACCTCGCACTCCAGAAGGGCCATTCTGCCTTCGGAAACTGTTTCCAGCTCCTTGGAGCCCACAGAGCGTTAGAGGCCCCAAGAAGGCAGTGGCTCTCCACCGTGAGCATCTGGGAGAGTCCGGGCTCGCCTTCCCCAGAGTCTTCTGTCTCCAACTTAAGTGGTTCCATTTTCAGCGGCGGAGCATCCTGCCTGGTCATCCTTGGGCCTTTCCTGCCTGCTCCGCAGTGAAAATGGCAGACAGGGACCCTGCCGGGATTGGTAATTTCTCACTGTGGGTGGCGTTGAGGCTTCCCTGTGCCCTGGAGGAGGGTAATGAAGAGCTGATTAAGTACTTGAAACATCCCTGCCTGCAGATCATTTAATAAGTGCTATGTCCATCTCTCAGGCTTTAGGCCAGACGCTGGGCTGGATAATCCAATTTGGCAGGCCTCTCTGTGGCAGGCCAGTGTTGCTGGGCACCACATGGTTTGATATGCGCAGAATCAGCACAAGCGCCTGCCCTGGCTCTAGCTGGTGAAACCCGGCCTCATATGATACCCAGCAACGAAATGGCAACTTCTACGATCAAGAAGCTCAGAGCGATCCAGCCATTCCCTGATTACTCTCAGCAGCCTGAGCATAAATCTACAAAACCAGATGTGGACCATGAAACCAGCACTCCCTGAAGGAAATCTTAGAGGACCCAGGTGACTACTGCAGCGTTTTGCATGAAAACCAGCAACTATGATGTCATTTTTGCTATACACTGTCCCTAAGTCAGGTACAGTATTCCTTCTCGATGTATCCGCATCCCTCAGCCAGAGTTCTATGCGTTGCTGGGGTTTCTCTTTGCCTTGGCCACCAGGTAGATGTAAACACAGAGCTTCCGTGTAGATGTAAACATTTCCCCTGCAGGCTAGTATAGTTTCTCACCTTTTTTTAAGTAAGCATTCAAAACTATCATATATATTACAGCATGTGTTTCTTTAAAAAAAAAAATAGACAGGGTTTCTATACAGCCCTGGCTGGCCTTGAACTCACAGAGATATACCTTCTCTACCTCCTGAATGCTGGGGTTAAAGGTATGCTCCATACCTAGTACGTATTCCTCGTTTTGTTTTATTTTTTCTGGGACAGGGTTTCTCTGTGTAGCTCTGACAGCCCCGGAACTCACTCTGTAGACAAGGCTGTACTGGAACTCAGAGATCCTCCTGCCTCTGCCTCTTGAGTGTTGGGATTAAAGGTGTGCGCCACCACTGCCCTTCCCTGCCACATATTCCCTTTTTAAAAGAAAGGGTTGACCTGTTCTTTTATCCTGATAGGTTTTCCTCCATGGACCATGGTGGCTGGTAGTCCATGAATACATAAGCTGGTCCAATCAGAATGAACATCAGAACTTCTGCTGAGAATGCTGGGCTGAGATTCTTGTCAATGGGTTTGAATGTAAGAGGATCTTGACTCACGGACTGTGACCAAAACTTGTCTGAGACTCAATCAGTCTAGAAGTGGACGAACTAAGGGACTAAGGATGTCCCGACAACACTATTGAACATTCCTGAATCTACCCCGGAACCATCCAGGGACATGAACCAACACCAGGCCTTTGGGACAGGTTTACAGGGACTCACAGTGAACTGGGCCCTGGCAGATTCTGGAAGACAGGAGGAAGTCCACTATACCTGTGCCTCCCAGTCTCCCTAGTCCCTCCTCGGTAGACCACAGGTGGTACCCCTCCTGCCCCACATCCCCCACCCCCGAGAAAGACACGAATAGCCATGGGAGCAGAAGGGGCTCCTTTAGAGTTCTGGTACGCAAATTACCAACCCTTGGCTGATGAACTCTAGCTTGTGCTGGTGGCTCCTGCCGGGTCTGTCTGCTCTCCCCCAGCTGCCTCCCCTAGGTGAGGACAGCTTGGCTAGCGGCAGCTTGGAAACTCAGGGTTCTCTTTTTACTTGCAGTCCGCTGCCATCTAACCGACCAGCAAGTCTAGGCCAACATCCGTGAGAACAGGACCTACACCTTGCTTCCAGTTTCCATACCTCCTGCTTCCCTGCAGGACAAGCTTAGGGCCCCACATGAAAACCTCTCCTGCCATTTATTCCCTATGCTTCTGTCTGACAGTTTTCCTAGAAGGCTGTCACACACACATACACGCACACACACACACACACACATACACACACACATACAGCCTTCCTGCTCAAGACTATGGCGGACTCCAAGCCAACAGCCCCTTCACCAAGACGTCAATACCCCCACGATCTGGCCCCGCTCTGCGGAGACTCCGCGTCAAGAGCGTCTTCATCCACGGCTGCCTCACACTTCCTTACTGCCATAGGTTTGCTCACATCATTTTGTCTCCTGCAGTGTGCACTTGTCTGAACCCCTACTCATCTGTCTAAGCCCACCTCCAACGCCCCTCCTCTACGATAACTTTCTAATTAA
This sequence comes from Myodes glareolus, assembly GCF_982192425.1. NCBI lineage: Eukaryota > Metazoa > Chordata > Mammalia > Rodentia > Cricetidae > Myodes > Myodes glareolus. The sequence goes on from NC_142041.1 coordinate 29,703,619, forward strand.
CCCCTCTCACCCCTGCAGAGTAGAATCTTGGATTCCTGGAGATGTGACCTTTTGCTTGAAAATTGGTTTTCTAAAATCACGCAGGCCCACTCCTGACAATTTTAGGGCTCAGGACAAGTAGAAGAGACCCATGATCTACAGATCTACAGTGCGCTCTCTCTCCCTCTCCCCCCCCCCTCTTTCCTTTAGGCAGGGCCTTGTGCACACAAATGGGGCCTCTGACCCCTTCACCCTCTTGCCCACTCTCTTCATCTCAGCCTTCAGGGGAAGAGGCCAGCATATGTCCTAGAAGGAAAATTGTCCCTTTGGACAGGAGACTCAGGGTGGGAAGCACAGGCATGGTTTCTAGAAGGCTCAGGACTCAGCTCTGTGGGGATCATGCTGTGCTGGTGTACTGAGAGGAACTCTCTGTCTCAGCACTCACTCATCAGGGGATCTATGGACCACAGCCATGAGGACTAGGTGGTTTTCCGCGGGCACAACGGCTGCACCTGAATCTACTGCCGTTTGAGCTAGTAACTGTGGCTCTGTTCTTACAGGCCCACTTCTCAGGCAGCAGGCCTCCTGCCACTGCCACCAAATGTAGTTTTTAACTAAATCTCTATCGTTCTATTTACCCATAAAGACTCGGGAGTCAGAGGCTGGGGTAAAAGTCTGCTGGCTCAGAGAGGTTGAGGAGCAACTAGCTGAACTTCCCTCTTTGCTGGTGTCTCAGAAAGAGAGTATCCTTCTGCTCCACCAACCCAAAGTGACCACCACACTTAAAGTCCCTGCCTCCCTCTTCTTCTTCTTCTTCTTCTTCTTCTTCTTCTTCTTCTTCTTCTTCTTCTTCTTCTTCTTCTTCTTCTTCTTCTTCTTCTTCTTCTCTCTCTCTCTCTCTCTCTCTCTCTCTCTCTCTCTCTCTCTCTCTCTCTCGTTTTCCTGAACTTCATGATTACTTTCTGGCAACTAGTTGTCCGACCCAAGATTGATTCTTATTTAATTAATGCAAACACAAACTCGTGGCTCACAGTGTGCTCATATATCCCACAACAACTATGGGCTAAAGCATGAGGCCCTGGGCCAGACCAGCTGGAAGGGTCTCCTTTGATATTGATGATGAGAGACGTTCAGAACTGGGCTCTCCAGAGTGAGGGACACAGTGCAGGAAGCAGTCAGTGCAGTGAAGGTGGCCCAGTCTCAAAGTTATATGATATCTCAGGGCCAGCAGAGTCACAACCTAACGCCATGCCGCCACAGATCCCAGTGGTAAGGACATAGGAGCCATTATTCTGCCAATACAGTTCTTAACTGCCTGGGAACTTGGAAAGTCTGGGGGAAAACAGGGTTTCACTTCCAGAAAAATAAAGACACAAAATATTAGCATGTGACCTCTGGAGACTCACAAACAGCCATACCTGGAGCCCAGTTATGAACTCTTAGACTAAAGGGATGTTATGGATCTCCTAGTCTTTATGACATTAACCATAGGGCTATTATCTGAGCGGCACTTATGTGCACAGGTTCACACATGCAAACACGTGTACTTGTGTTCTCAAGCACACATGAGCGCACATACATCTTGACAGCCCTTCAAGAGACAGCAGACAACAGATAGTTAGTGATAAAATCGTCTGTACACATCAGTGGAGGAGGAGCGGGGGGTGGGGGGGGGGAAGCAGGCAGTGCTGAGTGCCCTCCACCATATCCCTTTATCAGTCCTGTATCAAGCACTCCAAGGACAATGATGTGCTCCTGGCTTGAGAAGCTTCGAGGATCCACATAGGACTCCTCATTATCAGTTACTATCTAGGGCGTGACATCTCTGGCCGAGAGTGATGGGGAGAAATGGAGGCTCAAGATGGAGCGTGGCAAGGAAGACCTGGATACAGGGGGGAAAGGGATGCTGCGAAAGCCAAACTGGAAGAGACGAGTAGGAAGGGAAGACTGTGTGGCCAAGACTATGGTAGTCTATCTGCAGCTTCCAGGTCTCCCAGGAGTTGACAATGTATCCAGGCTCCACTATAGCCAATGACCACCAAAGATACAGCCATGGTCAGTGGGATGTAAGAGAGGTCACTGAGGGTGTCCCTGGAAAGCTGATTCAGAAATGTCTGACCTCACACTCTGCTCTGGGTCCCCTGCTTAGAGAAAACACCCTCTCTCTCTCCCCGTTACCACACACACACACACACACACACACACACACACACACACACACACTTACAAACAAAAGACATGTTCTGTCTGTCACTTGGGGTCAAGTTCTCAACCCTGACAATGTACAGGTCACAGTCTAGACATCTGTTCTCACTAACACCAGCCCGGCTCTGCTGATCCCTTTCCACATCTTCTCTGTGTCTTTGAGATACACTGAGCGTCCCTGCCCCTGGGGACACTGAAGGCAGACGCTGCTCAGTAAACAGGGAGAATCTGAACATGGAGAGAGCTCAAGCGATGGAAACACTCAGGTTCCCTGCCTAACCCCTTCCTAGCAGGCCCTCTGGAAATAATGCTCTCTGTGTGGCAAGGCAGCATTTCCCAGCACTGCAGAGAGGGCATCTTCACACATCTTCAAACTCTAACGTCCTGGCCTCCTCACCGATCTCGACATCCACAGCAACTGCACGCGGTTGTTCATGAGAACATGTGGTCATAGCCAACAATGTTGCTCTCCAGCCCATTTGTCTATTGGTCTAGACAGAATATGCATGAAGAACACCAGGAAATGCTCACATGGAACTACTTGGATGCTGGATGGTAGATGGTTGTTTTATTTTCATAGAAATTGATAATAAGGCATTTTTGGTTATTGTTTTGTTTTTGAGGCCGGGTTTCTCTGTGTAGCCTTGGCTGTCCTGGCACTCACTCTGTAGACCAGACTGGCCTCAAACTCAGAGATCTCCCTGTTTCTTCCTCCCAAGTACTGGGATTAAAGGCATGCACATCAAACTCAGATGAAACAAATTTTTAATTAAAATTTAACATTAATTAATAATGTGGATATATATTATGCATGAATTAAAACACTTTCCCTTGTTATTTTTTGAGACAGGGCCTCATGTGTCCCAGGTTGGCTTTGAATTCACATAGCTGAGGGTAGTCTTGAATTCCTGATCCTCCTGCCTCCACCTCCTCAGTGGATGGAACCCAGAGTTTCATGCATGCTAGACAAAATAATCCTGGCAATATATGAAAGAAAGAGCACACTCGTATGCCAATAAAACTTTATTTGCGAAAACGGGTGGTTGGGCTGTAGTCTATATATTTTGTTGTGGTTGCTTTTTGAGTTTTTTTTTTAAGATTTATTTATTATGTGTTGCTTTGATCTGTTGCTTTGTCCCACTGAACTTTCCCATGGGGGTGGGGGTGAATAGGCACGGGGTCAAGGCACAGACTCCGGAAGACAGGCTAGGTAAACAAACAAGTTCAGGTTATTTTAGGAAGGGGCAAGCCTTGTTACATACTCTCCACCCGCCCAGGGGAGGGGAAGCAGCCGCACTGGCAGCAGGGTCTCTCTTGGCAGCTGGAGACTGGTTCAGGTCGTCTTGTCTCATGGCAGGGCAGCTGTTGCTGGGGCCCCTAGGCAGACCTAGTTTGGCTCAATTTGGGGAAATTACATACTGCATGCTCAGATAGCTGGTTTAGTCCGGTTCAGGCCAGCAAGGGCCTGTGGGCCCCCAGGCTCTTTGTGCCTGGGCAAATATACCCCCAAATTGTATATGCAGTGTTCTGCCTGCATGTATGCCTGCAGACCAGAAGAGGGGCACCAGGTCTCATTCTAGGTGGTTGTGAGCCACCACATGGTCGCTGAGAACTGAATTTAGGACCTCTGGAAGAGCAGTCAGTGCTCTTAACCTCTGAACCACCTCTCCAGCCCCTGCAGTCTATAGTTTACCAGTCTGTGCTGTAGGACATTTATGTTAAATTTCTAAGAACGCTGTTTTTGTTTTTGCGTGTTTGTTTTTGAGACAGGGTTTCTCTCTGTAGTCCTGGTTGTCCTGGAACTCACTCTGTAGACCAGGCTGGCCTCAAACGCCTGCCTCTGCCTCCCGAGTGCTGCGATTAAAGGCATGTGCCACCACAGTCAGCTTCTAAAAGTCTTGATAACATAATTATTGGATTCTACACCAATTGTCTGAGATAAATATGTAATGATTCACGAGTTATGTACCCTTGAACTTTATTACTTGCTCAGACCTTGCCAGCTCGTCAACACACAACACCCAGCTACGCTCGTCATTGTTAGTTTCTACTGCTGGGATATGTGATGATCCTTACTCATATAAAAGTTATAGCTTGACGTGCATTTTTGTCTTGCCACTTAAGAGTATAATTGACAATAGTAAAGATAGGCATATGTGATTTAATTGGCTTTTGGCTCGGATTATAGCTCTTAAATATGTGTGTCTTCCTCTTGTATTCTTATCCTTGGTGCTGCAAAGTTCAGGAATAGCCTGAGCCCCTTAGGAAGGGCTAGGCTTGAGCTAGGTACGGTGGCTCATGCCCATTAGCTCAGCATTTGGGAAACAGAGACAGGAGGATGGCTGATGAGTTCAAGGCTAGCCTAGCTTACTTAGTGAGTTCCAGGCCAGCCTTGGCTATATGTTGAAAATTTGTTTACAAAACAAAATAACAACAACAAAAAAAAACTGCTTGAGGCAGAGTTGAGGAATGAGGGAGACAGGCTAGGTGGAACTGTCAAAGGTAGGTATCATGTGTTTGATAGTTCTCTTTCGGCCATTGTTCTTCCAGGAATAGATACTTGGAATTAACCATCTTGTGACCAAGATGAGCAGGTCAAATGAGTGGCAGAAACTTAGACCTGATTACTCTGAACCCCCAAACCCAGTTCAAACACCCACCCCACACCTCACTGTAACTGGAGATTTCTTTCCCTCCCATCAGTTCCCAAAAAAACCACTCTGAGGCTTAAAATTCATTACAAACTGTTTTGTCCAATAGCTCAGGCTTATTATTAACTAGCTCTTGCAACTTAAATTAACCTACTTCTATTCTATATTTTACCACAAGACTTGTGGCTTGTTGCCTCACATTTTACTTCATCAGTATCTGCTGGCATCCCCTGACTCTGCCTTCTTTCTTCCTGTCTCTCTGTTTAGATTTCCTACCTATCTATATTCTATTCTGCCATAGGCCAAAGGAGCTTCTTTATTAACTAATGGCAAAAAACATATTCACAGCATACAAAAGGGTGTCCCACATCTCCTTACCTTGTAAGGAAGGTGAATGGCTATTTGACTAAGTCACTGTTGTGTGGTTTCCTGCCCTTGGCAGCTCAATACAAATCTCTAGAGGTAAATTCCATGGGGGTTGGGGGTGAATTTCATCCCATGCTTTGCTGGTATCTCTGTCTCAGCTCCCTCCACACTCACAATCTGCTTCTTCAGTCAGTCGGTCAGCCAGCCAGTCAGTCAACCATCTGATAAATATTTACAAACGCCTACTTTGTACCGGCATCCATGATACTTCAAGCACCTGGAGAGAAATATGAGTCACGATTATCAGAAGAGCTCATAGTCATAGGGATAAAAGGACAGCGTGAAAATTGAGTTCATCTTTTTCATATTAAGCTTTTTACATTTCACTTGGTGTGTGTGTGTGTGTACATGGCAAGCATGTGGAGGTCTGAGGTCAACTTGCCTAAGTCTGCTCTCTCCTTCCACCATGTTGATTCTGGGAATCAAACTCAAAATCAGGCTTGGTATCCAGCACCTTTACCTTGCTGAGCCATCTTGCCAGTCCTAGAGAGTTAATCCTTGCTATCTAGATTGGATTGAGACTAATAAAGCATGAGTGTTTCCAGCACCCATTAAATAATGAGGTCTCTCTCTGATTTAACCCACACTTTCATCCTGTGGAGGGTGCAAAGTATGGGTAGACTATTGGGAGGCAGAAGAATTGGGGATGGGGGCTAGATGGAGGAAATGAGGCACTGGGAGAGAGCATGCCTTTGAGGGCCTACCTTGCTCTGACCCCCTCCTATCATCTTGTTGTGAAGATCCTATGCTTCAGGCTCCCACCTCCATGACCTTCTACCTCATCAGGGGCCCCAAATCAATGCAGCCAAAGACCAGGGAACCCAAGTATGCCCCCCCCCCGGGTGTCAGATATTTTGTCACAGGGGTGCAAAGTCTGGGCAGCCCAGAAACAATGACAGTAGATCCTTGCCTTGCCTGGACACAGGTCCTTTTCTTTTGAATAGAAAAGAAGTTGATAGGCCCTCTGAAATCAGTAGGGATGTATGGGAAATGGAGTCCTTCCTTTGGGCTCCACAACCTGTGAGGTTCACTCATTAACTCCTTGTCCTGCACAGTCACACAGTGTTTGTTAACCAAGGCCACACCATTTGGTAAAGGCTCCATTTTGGTTGAACTGTGACAATTCCAACTACTATAGTAATTTGGTTCCTAGCAGTAAATGAGTGTATTTCTCTACATTCTTGACTATCCTGTCCCATGACTCCACACAGCCAGCCAGAAAAGCTGCTTAGGGGTCACAAATGCTCTCTGAGTACTCAGCGGTTACCCCTAGCAATGGCCAACTGTGAGTCAACCGCATTCTCTCCCTCTCCCTTTCTGCCCTTTAACAGAACCAGCTTGTAAGTGGCTGGTGGGCTCTAATTCTTACAACTGAGTTCCACACCCCCCAATAAAAGTCTGACATTTGAAGTCATTTGTTCCCTTGTCTGTGTTTCCTTCTTGGTGATCCCTCATTGTCCAGTTTAGGATCCAGCCCACAGCCTTCAGGGGCTCCAGGGGAGTTGAGACCGTATCACACCATGAATGCCACGGTTGTTTTATGCATAGGAATAAATAATGGGATGACTCGGTCCCTTTTGAGGGGACAGTTTCCCTTCAAAGGACATGCTGATGTGATGGGTTTTACCAGCCTCTCTTGAGCTGTATCAGAATGTAAAGACTGTTTCTGTACACCTGCCTTTTCAATCTCACCCAGTTTCTCAGCCTCAGTCCACCACCTGCCCTGCCCCCTACTCGTTATTGCCATTCAACCACAAAATTTACGACCCCAGCAAATTGCCCATAATAAATGGGGCCTAGTAAAACCTCTGCAAAGCCACCATCCTCCTCCCAGGGGAGACTTAATACAAATGAACTCAGATAAAAAACACTCATTAAGAACTGAAACAAAGATTGATAGATAGTGTCTAATTCATAATTAATACATGAGAAAATGATGGTCTCTTTCTCTAGGGCATCTGAAATTATTTTACTCTCATAATGTTTGACCAGCAACAAAATTGTCCCCCGCCCATACTCATATCTTAACCATGCCCAGGGTGGCTCTCTTCTGCGTCTACGGAGACAAGGTTCAGATTCTTGGGGCCAGGTCTGTGCCCTGGCTTAGTTTCCAAGTGGCTCTGACTGGGTTGACGTTTTCAGTCAGAGCCCTTCCTTTTCCTTGCGCTTCATGACCTAATGTGGGGAGAAATAATGAGATTTGGCGGGGTTTATTTTTGACAACCTTGGTGACTTTAAATAAATTCCTTTGACCCAATTTTAAACCGGCTGCAGATTTTAAGGTACATTATCTACCAACCCATAAATGGAACCGCCGGGTCATTAGCTGTCACACACAGAATCACTTAAGCAGCACGAGGGAAATTCAGACTTCTGTTTGGTGCTTTTTTAACTCTTTCTTGGCTAATGTTGTTCACATCAGTTGCCGGATTTCTGTTTGCTTCTTTGTTTGTATTTACGTGAAGCAGAAGGAAAATTAGTGACCAGCGAGTATATCCATCGTTATATCCCATTATCTGGAAAGGAAGTGACATGGGTACCCAGTTCTCATGGCTTGAGGATCCAACTAAGACACAGAAAGGCTTAGTTCAGTGCCCCAGATTCCTGTTAAATGACAGCTGTTAGGTTGTCGTTCTTCAGGGTAAAACAGGAATGTTCCTCCTTGGAAGGAGGGTTCTCCTTCCAAGACTTGGTTCTCTCCTTCCCACCTTGTTTTGAGTCACGGTCTCTCTTGTTCTGCCACCTTACTTCACATCCAGGATGACTGGCCTGCAAACTCCAGGGGTCAGATAAACAGCACTGCCTCTGAATCTGACTTTTACCATGGAATCAAATCCTGGTCATCAGGCTTACATAAGCAAGTATTTAATCTCACACACACACACACACACACACACACACACACACACACACACACAGTACCACCCCACCTTGAGCCATCTTCCTTGTCCAAGGTTCTGTCTTATTTTTGTTTGTTTGTTTGTTTTGTTGTTGTTGTTGTTGTTGAGATTAGTGTTAAAAGCTGTGGACTTAAAATAAAGCCATTTATCCCATAAAAATGTGGGTGGCCCTTGTCCTGTTTGGTTGGAGGCTTCACCCCAGCCCCTGGCATCCATATATCCAAAGAGTTTGGAATATTTGGGTGGAAGTTCCGTCCCAAGCCCCCTCCGCTGCGAGTTGCCTCAGTTCAGACTCCCAAACAGTGACCCCTCCCCAAAGATGCTCAAGACCATTTCCACAGGGTATTTAAGCTGCACCCTAGAGAACAAACACGTGGTGTTCTAGTCTTCCTTTTCCGGCTCCTCTCTGGGGGGCCTGGAAAGCCATCCGGGAGCATTGGTATCCATTAAACCTAGGCTTTTTCTAATTCGGTTTGACTTGGTCTGTTTCGGATTATTGTATTGGCGGAGTGGTTTATCGAGGTGCAGAAACTTCTCAATCCACCCAGTTGGAGTCCTCAGCAATCACAGACAGACCTGTCCTGAGTAAAAGGGAATCCTGTCAGCAGAAGTCCTGGGACCTGAACTGCCGTTCTCTCCTGGGCCTCAGCCTGCTGGCCTACATAGCAAATCTGGGGTTTACCAAGTCCTCCCAAGCCGGTAAATAAATCATCTAAAATGTGTCTCTCTAAATGCGCACAGCTTGTTTGTTCGGTCTCTCTGGGGAAGCTTAGGCAGCCAGTGGTCTGATACAGTGTTGCCGCTGTGGGTCCTGATGTTCATTCTGAGGCACTGGGGAGGGTCTGGAGACAGGTAAAAGTGAATCATAGTTTCCTGAGATTTCATTTTCAGGGTTTGGGATAAATTATCAACAACAACAACAACACATACACCCGTAAGCATGTCAAGGCTTCCCTGGAAAGTTACCTGTCTCCGGGAGACTGAAAGTAATCCACTTGTACAGTATGTACATCGGGTTCTCCGGGGCTGCCTCTTCAGATTTAGCGTGCTTCCAGTACATCTGCCCAGTTTTCTTATCCATTTTAATCATTTTCCTATCAATGGATTTTTTTCTCATAAATAAAAAGAAAGAAAACAACTGTTTGTGTCTTTGTGTTTGTTTCTCCTTTTCTCTGGAATTGAATATTTAGGTACCCTACCCCCATCCCACCCCTCCATCAAACTCAGGCTACTGATGTGAAAGAAACGTGAAGTGATAGAATTATGCTGTCCAGGGTTTACTGACAGATTTACTTGGGAGCCACTAAGTCACACAAAGCAGAACTTAGTGAAGGGAGCATTGCCTTCGTAAAACCCCAAAGACAATCAGTGTGCTACCCAGGCCTGTTAGAGATGGCAGAAATTTAGGATGCCAGGATGCTAACATTGACCTCTAATGAGGCTCCATCCCCATAAACTAAAGCGGACAACCCCCGACCACCAGTCATAGGCCCATCTCCATAGCAAAGAACATACCTCTGAGGCAGTGGTTCTCAACCTTCCTAAATCTGTGACCCTTTAATAGAGCTGCTCCTGTTACGGTGACCCCCAAACCGTGTAATTATTTTCATTGTAACTTCATTGCTGTAATTTTGCTACTGTTATGAATTGCAATGTAAACATCTGATATGCAACCCCTGGGAAGGGATGGCGACCAAGGGGCCGCTCAAAAGGTCAGCACAGGGTCACCAGCTTTAAGTCCTGCTTAAAGTCTGCTGTTCAGACCCCTGTGCGCTTCCCAGGAAAAGTCTAATTCTACCAGGTGGGCAAGAGGACCCTAATAACACCTATTGGAAAAGAAGAACGCTGGTGTACTTAAGCGATAATTCTGACGGTACCTTTGCTGGGTGAATCTCCCATCTGCCCAAGACTTGCAGTCCCCTGTCTCTGTTTAAATTGTGCAAAGTGTAACTTGGGGCTGGGACATGAATGAGACTTAAGGATGACCATGTTTGTGGTGTACAAACATTAACAAAAATTTCTGTTCACGGCCAGAACAGCAGTAGCCAGAGTTAAACACGAGCTATTATTAAAGTGTTTTTCCTCTGTGGGTCTCTAAGTGTGATTTCTGACAGGGAAGGTTTTATCAATATTAGCTCTAGAAAAATGCATACTACAGCAGGTACACATCCGGTTCTCAGTCTTTCTTTTCCTTCCTTCCTTTCTTTTTTTCTTTCTTCCTCTTTTTTATTTATTTATTTTTTTTGAAATGGGTCTTTCTATATAGCCCTAGCTGTCCTGAAACTCACAGAGATCCACTTGCTTCTGCCTTCTGAGTGTTGGGATTAAAACTGTGCACCACCATGCCCAGCTTCCTTTCTTTCTTTCTTTCTTTCTTTCTTTCTTTCTTTCTTTCTTTCTTTTTAATCAACTCAAAATTCCTCCTTTCTCCTTCCTTTCTATTCCTCCAAAAGCCATACAAGGTCATACAAGGTCATACAAGGCCATACAAGGCCATACAAGGCCATACAAGGTCAGTGTCTGCAGAGCTGGGGGAGTCTTCATGGAACATAAAGGACACAACACAAGATGCTGCCATGAACGGAGCACAGAGCCCAAGTGACGTGAGAGTCTCTGTCCTCGCAGGGTGCAGGCATCGGCAGGGAGAAAGCTGGGGAAAGCTGGGCAGGAGCCTCACATCTGTAACCCCAATGCTTGGAAGCTGAGGCAGGACTCCCAGCCTGTCTCAAAGTAAGAGAATGGGACGTAAGAGGAGGAGAAGAGGAAGAGAAAGCTGAGGAAGGCATCCATGAAGGAGAAGCAGACGGACTGCAGAGAAGGCATCAGTGTGTGAAAGAAGGTACCGCTGAAGATTATTAGACAAAGAGTAAGTATGCTAATTAAATAAGTCTGTACAGAAAGGTTAATGAGAATCTTATTTTTCACTTTGGGGGAAAGAGTTCCAAATACAGGAAATAAAGTTAGCATGAAGGCTGGAGGGATAATGGCTCAGTAGTTAAGAGCACTGGCTACTCTTGCAGAGGATCTGGATTTGATTCCCAGAACCCACAGGGCAGCTCAAAGTGGTGTGTAACTCAAGTCCCAGGGTATCCAATGCCCTCTTCTGGCCTCCAGGGGCACAGACACACTCAGTGCACAGATACATGCAGGTAAAACATTTATATATGTAAAATAATAATAAAAAATAAATCTCTCTTAGAAAAATTTTAAAGACTCACGTCCAAAAGGATCAAAGACCTCAACATAAAACCAACCACACTGAACCTCATAGAAGAGAAAGTGGAAAGTAGCCTTGAATGCATTGGCACAAGAGAGCACTTCCTAAATATAACCCCAGTAGCACAGACAGTGAGAGCAACAATTAGTAAATGGGACCTCTTAAAACTGAGAAGTTTATGTAAAGCAAAAGACGGTCAACAAGACAAAATAACAGTCTACAGAATTGGAAAAGATCTTTACTAACCCCACATCAGACAGAGGTCTGATCTCCAAAACAGACAAAGAACTCAAGAAACTAGACATCAAAAAAACAAATAATCCAATTTTAAAAATGGGGTATAGAACTAAGCAGAGAACTCTCAACAGAGGAATCTCAAATGACCGAAAAACACTTAGTGAAATGTTCAATTTCCTTAGCCATCAGAGAAATGCAAATCAAAACAACTCTAAGATACCATCTTATACCTGTCAAAATGGCCAAGATCAAAACATTGGTGATAACTTATGCTGGAGAGGATGTGGAGTAAGGGAAACACTCTCCTCCATTGTTAGTAGAAGTACAAACTTGTACAGTGGTTTTAGAAATCAGTATGATGATTTCTTAGAAACTTAGGAATCAATCTACCTCAAGACCCAGGAATATCACTTTTGGACATATACCCAAAGGATGTTCAATCATACTGCAAAGACATTTGCTCAACTATGTTCATAGCAGCATTATTCATAATTGCCAGAACCTGGAAACAACCTAGATGCCCCTCAACCAAAGAAAGATAAGGAAAATGTGGTACATTTGCACAATGGAGTACTACTTAGCAGTAAAAAAAAAACAATGACATCTCGAAATTTGAAGGCAAATGAGCAGAACTAGAAAAAACCTACTGAGTGAGGTAATCCAGACCCAGAAAGACAAATACAATACATACTCACTCATAAGTGGATATTAGACATAAAGCAAAGGACAACCAGCCTACAGTCCACAACCCCAGAGAATTTAGACAACAAAGAGGACTCTAAGGGAGACATACATGGATCCACCTAAGAAGGAGAAAAAGACAAGATCTCCTGAATAAATTAGGAACATGGGGGGCAAAGGGAGGTGGAAGGGGAGAGGGGAGGAAGGAAGGGAAGTGAGGAAAAATGTATAGCTCAATAAAAACAATTTTTAAAAAAACAATTTTTAAAAAAAGTTAAAATGAGCCCACTGTTGTTGGAGCTGTTCTCAATACGGAAATAGAGGTACAAATGTACATACACTGGGAAATACAGACATAGACATCTCCGGAACCGTATTCTACCTGGGAGTCCTTTGCCAGGTCCTGGGAACTGGGACACCCCAACAGCAGCAAGCTTACCTCATACCTAGATCTTGCATTCTAAATACCATTCTCACTGGGAGAAACGAGGAAAACCACCCTTGGAAGCTGCCTGACTCCAGGGTCTACTGTCCTTCTAAAGATTGAGGGTGTACCCGAAGAATGGCAGCTTGTTGAAAGGGCCCAGCATAGAAGATGCCAAACACCAGTCTGAGACAATTTGCTCACTAATGTAAACAGTGACAATAATGAACTCACTAAATAAAATGGGAAGCCATGGGTCTGTCTGGAGGGATAAATGAGGAATGGAGTACTCAATTGCCCGCAAAACATCACCCTATAAAACCCTCCTTAATTACAGAAAGAGGAAGACAGGGTCAGAAAACACGCCCTCCACCAGGTTGGGGTGGGGAGGCTGAGGAAGGAGGGACCGGATGGATAAGAACATGATGTAAAACAAGGGACAGATCAATCACCTGCAAGAGTATGAGGAGGTGACAGACACATCATTCCTGTGATAGCCCAAATGAAAGGTTAGTGTACAAAATAACTGACCAGTAATTGCCAACAATGTGAGAGCCAAAGAGAGACCAGGCAGTGCCCCAGAGTGAAGGAGACAGCAGTTAACACAGAGTAAGCTCCTGACTCAGAAAAGACTGCTTTTGTTGTAAAGGACTCATGGGGACATTCAGTGAGATGTTGATGACGTGACATATTGATGAGAATGTCCTGGTTTGGTGAATATAGAATGTTTGTAGAGGGCAGGCTCCTCACACATCCTTTTCCTCTGCCCTACTTCCCGGTTGGGGCAGGCACGGAAATGAACAAAGGTGGTATTTTGTCGTCATTCTGCAAATGTGTTATTCTTTCCCCTAGTTGTGTGTCTTTGCTTTATGTCATTTGATGTCACATTATTTACTGCATGTAGATTTATGATCATTGTATATTTGAAATAACTCTATCCGTCATCAAAATAAAACCTGTTTGTTGCCTCTAACCTGTCTAGTCTTGAATCCTGCTTAGCCCACAATTGATATTAGGCCTCATGCTTTCTTTGTGTTTGTATGCACTGGATTTAATCTTGCCAGCCATTTGATTCTTTGTGTTTGTTTTTTTGTTGGGTATTGTTTTGTTTTTTGGGAGAGACAGGGTCTCACTGTGCAGCCCTGGCTAACCTGGAACTCTCTATGTCAACCAGACTGGCCTCAAGCTCACAGAGATCCACCTGCCTATGTGATGTGGGATTCCCCTCTATAAACTACGAATATATTTTATTACTATTGATTGATTAATCAAGAAGCTACTTCAGCCTATAGCAGGGCAGGATATAGCCAGGCTGGAAGAGATCTATAGCGAGAGTAGGTGAAGTCAGATAGATGCCATGTAGCCGCTGAAGGAGAAAGATGCTAGATCCTTACCAGTAAGCCACAGCCTCGTGCCAATATACAAATTAATAAAAATAGGTTAATTTAAGATGTAAGAGTTAGTTAATAAGAAGTCTGAGCTAATAGACCAAGCAGTGTTGTAATTAATATGGTTTCTGTGTGATTATTCAGGTATGAGTAGCCAGGAAATGAATGAGCAGCCTCCATCTACTGAGATTAAAGGTGTGTGCCACCATGTCCAGCTCCTTCTTACAAGGTTATTTTACTTTTATGTGCATGCATTGTTTGCCTGCGTGTGTATACGTTCACCATAGTAAACCCGTTGGATCTTTGGAACTGGAGCTCTGAATGACTGTGAACCACCATTTGGGTGCTGGGAGTTGAACGTGGGTCCTCTGAAAGAACAAGTCCTCTTCTGTTGAACCATCTCTCCAGCCCCATCTTTTGTGCAATTTTATTGTAATAAAATATACCAACCAGGTGGTGGTGGTGCACCTTTAATCCCAGCACTCAGGAGGCAGAGGCAGGCATATCTCTGTGAGTTCAAGGCCAGCCTGGTCTACAGAGCTAGTTCCAGGACAGGCACCAAAGCTACAGAGAAACCTTGTCTTAAAAATAAATAAATAGATAGATAGGTAGGTAGATAGATAGATAGATAGATAGATAAAAATAAATAAATAATAAAAAATTTCATTTTGACTATTTGTGTGTACATACTCCTGTGTGCCTATGTATATGTATATATGAGTGCACACATGTATGTCTGAGGGGGGCAGTGGGTGACATCTGGTGTCTTCCTCAGTTCTTCTCTACTTCATTTATTTAAAGATGTATTTATTTTATGCGTATGGATGTTTTATCTGCATATATGTCTATGGAACACAAGCAAGCAGTGCCTGAGGAATCCAGAAGAGGGCAGTAGATCCCCTAGAATTGAAGTTAAAGTTACTCGCAGGACACCATGCAGGTGCTAGAAAACAAACCAGGGTCCTCTGGAAGAGCAGCCAGTGCTCTTAACTGCTGAGTCATCTCTCCAGCTGCTCTAATTCGGTGGCCTTACTCAGTGTTGAACATCTGTCTCTTTGTAAAGCTTTTCCTTATCCCAAACACTCTGTAACCATTACCAAGACCTCCTCATTCCCCAGCACCCGGCTCTGGGAACCTCTGATCCACTCTCTCCTAGGAAATTGCCTGTTCTAGGTGCTTCCTGTGTGGGGACCGCACAGCATCCATGCTTCTGTGTTTGGCTCACACTCAGGGTGGTGTCTGCAGGTTCCAGCCATGTCAGTAGCATGTGTCAATTTGTCTTTAGCAGCCGTGTGAGACCATATGTGGGGCCTCATCTGGTCACGCATCTCCTGGTGACTACTGGGACACTTTCTGCCTTTTTGGCTCTCGAGAATGGCACAGTGATAAGTTTTCACCTATAACTGCCTGGTGAAGCCCCTGCTCTCCTTTCCTTTGGGCCTATCCCCAGGAATGGAATTGCCAGATCCTATTTTTGTTGTTGTTTTGATTTTTTTTTTCAGTTCAGTTTCTATTTTGAGTTTCACTTACAGAAGTATGTAAGCTAAGAATTTTTGTCATAAAATAAAGGAGCCTGGCAAATTTACACTCCTCATTTTAATATATTTTCAGTATTGCCGCTAAACATTTTTAATTTTGTGGTTTTGAGACAGGGGTTTTCTATGTAGCCCAGGCTAGCCCCATATTATGATCCCTCTGCCTCTGTCTTCTGAGTTTCAGGATTATGAGACTAATTCCATATGGTTTATTTAGGTGTTTTCTTGTTGATTGCAGTGTTTGCTGTGTTTTTCAATTTTTAGCCTTTCCAAAATACTGTTTGTGTGTTTGTGTACATGTTACATGTATGCTACATTCTTATCAATACTATACATTCTAATTCATTTTGTATTAGGCACATTTATTTATTATCTAGAGTTTGTCAATAATTCTACAAGAATCTTTAATTTTTGTAGTGTATTCCTCAGCCACACCTTTCCCACATGTCAGTCAAAGGGATATTAGTGCTTCCTGAATTATCTTTTTTCTCATCTGTGTGTATGTCTATATGTTTACATATGTGTGTATGTTCATATATGTGCATGTGTGGGTGTGTCTGTGTATGTTTTCGTATGTGTGTATGGACATGTGTGGTGTGTGTTTTCAGATGTTTGTCCACGTATGTGTGTCCACATATGTGTTCATATGTGTGTATATGTTGACGTGTGTACGAATGTGCACATGTCAACTGTGGGTATGTGCAGAAGTATGTGTGGGGAGGTGTGAAGGCCCAAAAATGTGAGCCTATTTTCACCTTGTCTGATGGTCATAGAGTTTGGAGGTTGTTCAAAATGGTTGACAAAGTGTAGCTACACGTCCTGACACAGGATGTGATTAATTGGTTCTTTTGACATTAAGATAGCTCATACAAGTAGATCCATTACATCCTGACAGATGGTCAGAATATACAAACATAATTTTGTTCCTTCTTTTGTAATATGAGGTTACCTGGGGCATGACTGCCTTCAGGATACTTGGTCTAGGGTGGCTTCACTATCTAAACAACAGAATGCTAATGACTTGATGTCTCAAACTGTTAAAGTGATTAACTGTTTGAGTTGTCCTTTGTATCATGTTAAAAAAGTCTTTTGCTGTCTTCCCCTCCCCCTTTTGTATTGGGGTATAAAAGTATGGAAAATTAAATGTGGGCAATTTCAGTATTCATTGGAACTCCCTCCTGGTACTATTCTGTGGTTTCTGTTTTGTTATTGTTACACATGTCTTCTTATTCTTTACTATTATTTCTAAGTCCCCACACCCCTACCCTGGCAAGAGGTATTTTTGTTGAGGCTGGTTCCCTGCAGGCAGGATGTTCACATATATGTATGTGTGGGTATGTATGTGTATATGTTCACACATGTGTATGTGTGTGTGTTCACAAATGTATGTTTGGTGTATTTGTGTGTATGTGTTCACATGTGTACAGGTGTGTTCACACATGTATGTATTTACACATTTGTGTATATATGTTTACATGTGTGTCCACACGTGTGTATATGTGTTCATATATATGTATGTGTGTATTGTGAGCTCACGTGTGTGTGTTTTCACAGATGTTTCTATGTGTGGGGATATTCACATATGTGTATGTGTGGGTTTGCATGTGTGCATGTTCACATATGTGTATGTGTGTTCACATACATGTATTTGTGTGTGTGTGTTCACGTAGGCTTATGTATGGGTGTGTGGATGAAGATCTTAAGTTGACAACAGGTTGTCTTCCTCTATCACTCTCCACTGTGTTTTGTTTGTTTGATTGATAAATTGATTGATTTTAGTTTTTCAAGACAGGGTTTCTTTGTGTAGCTTTGGCTGCCCTTGAACTCACTCTGCAGACCAAGCTGGCTTCAAGCTCACAGAGCTCCGCCTGCCTCTGCCTCCCAAGTACTGGGATTAGAGGCATGCACCCCCACCACCACCTGGCTTCACCTTCTTTTTTGAGGCAAGATTTCTCAATGGAGTCAGAATTCTCCAGGTTTCTGCTAGTCTAGCCAGCCAGTGTGCCCTGTGGATCCTCTGTCTCTGCTGAATGACAGATATTACCGCACTTGCCTAGCTTTTCATGTGGGTGCTGGGAATCTGAGCTCCAGTCTTCATGTTATCCCCGAGCCGTGTCCCTGCCCACTTTTCAAACTGTCTCTTGAAGTCCTGTAGCGAGTTCTTTAACAGGACCTTGTGTCCTGCTTTCATCCTTTTCAGTTCTTCGGCCATTTTCTTCACCATTCCCCATTTTCATGTGTGTGGGGTCCCTGTGTATGTATGCATGTTTGCATGTGTGTAAGCACATGTGGATGTGGATGGGCCGGCACATATGTGTGCATATGGAAGCAGAGGAATTGTCTTCCATGTCCACCACATTTGTACAGGTTCTGGGCTCTGAACTCTGGTCCTCACACTCCCATCTCTTGACAATTCTGAGTAGTTCCCTTAGTTTCTTGTTTAAGCAGATGCAGGGGCAGTAATTCAGTGAGTAGCTCAATGGTACTGTGTGCTATGCATGCACAGGCCCTGGGTTTAGTTCCAGGAGCAACAAAAACAAAGCTTACTCACTTTAGCCTAATATGGTGGCACACACCTGTAGTCTCAGTACTAGGGGGACCAAGGCAGGAGGATGGCAAGTTCAAAACTATCCTGGACTGCATAGAAGTGGTGCAGGAGAATTATCTGTATTCTGTCAATCATGTATTTTAATAAAACGCTGATTGGCCAGGCAGGAAGTATAGGTGGGAAAACCAGACAGGAAGTAGAGGTGAAGCAATGAGAACAGGAGAATTCTGGGAAGCAAGAAGGTTCCTCTGCCATTCCTGCACAGGCCACCGAAGAGGTAGGATGTAACCTGCCCCGCTGAGAAAGGTGCTGAGCTGTGTGGCTAAAGTAGATAAGGATAATGGGGTAGCATAAGTTATAAGAGCTAATAAGTAGCCTGGCTTAATGGGCCAATCAGCTTTATAACTTATGGAGATCTCTGTGTGATTGATTCTCTGGGACTTGCTGGCTGTGGGGTACTGGGCTGGACAGAAACCCCAACAAGCCAGCCCTACATGTTACAGATGGCGCCCACGTGGATAACTGCATCCACAGAAAGCCTAGGAAAGTTTGGGAAGGAATAGAGTAAAGCATGTTTTCTTGGTAGCAGCAATTTCTCAGGTCTGCTCTGCTTGCTAGAGGCAAGCAAGCACTCTCATCTAAGAGAGGCTTCTTGACTCAGCTTTAGCTGCAAAACCTTGCAGCTCTTTTAAGAGGTCATGCCATGAAACACTTAAACAGTGTTGATGAAAAGCTAAATGCATGTTTTTCGGTTTTTAGTCATAGCAGGAAAAAAGCTGCGCTGTTTTAAAATGCTGGCCATCCTGCCAGGGCGAACTCTGACACTTTCAGGCAGGCAGTCCAACTGAGAGTGGTCTGTGAGCAGAATGCTGCAGCTTGCTTGCTGGCAGGGACCTTGAAACACTGTAGAGTTGTGACAATAAAAATGGTACCTCTGCCAGGAGGCTGGAAAGCTAAGGAATGGGCTGGATCTAGCCATCAAAGCCACAACTTTCATCCTCTTCTTAAAGACTCATGTGTCAGAAAAAGAGAGACATACAGTAAAGAGAGATTCAAAGTCAAAGAAAACCTCTTAATGGTTTACAGTGTGTTAAAAATATATGCAGGATCAAAGTAAAAGTTCTAAAAGAAAGAAAGAAAGAAAGAAAGAAAGAAAGAAAGAAAGAAAGAAAGTAGTTGGATGTGGTAGTACACACCTTTAATCCCAATGCCTGGGAGGCAGAGGTAGGTCGACCTCTGTGATTTCAAGGTCTGGTAGCACACTTTTAATCCCAATTCCTGGGAGACAGAGACAGACAGATCTCTGTGAGTTCAAGGTGTGGTAGCATACACCTTTAATCCTAGCACTGGGGAAGCAGAGACAGAGGGATCTCTGTGAGTTCAAGGACAGCCTGGTCTACAGAGTTATTCCAGGACAAAGATATATACAGAGAACCTGTCTCAAAAAGCCAAAAGTTAAAAGTAAAAATAAAAGAAATAGAGGTTAAAGTAAAGCCACATAAATATGGAAAATAAACAGAGACTCTTGATACTGTATGCTATTATGCTCTCTTTGAATTGTTTGATTGCTGAGGAAGGAGCAACAACTGCTAAAAGATTTTTGTTTATAAATGCTGCTGAACTAATCCAAGATAGGTATTTTGAAAATACCTTGGCTTCAAAATTGAGGACAAAAGGTATGTTACTTTGGAGAAGAGATTTTTGCTTTTGTTTCCACAGAAAATGAGAGACTGTGGATTCATTCTGAGGTAAGAAAAATCCAGTTTGACCAAGGGAGACCACCCAAAAAACCTCCGGTGGGAACAGATGACCCAGATGACAGAGTTCTTCATCCAGAACAGGCTCAAGACTGCTGCCTGAGATGATCAAGACTCACAGGATACTCCAGTCAGAACTTGATTATAACTCTAAATTTTCTTTAGGTCCCCATAAGATCATCAGCGCCCCCAATCAGCAGGAAGTAGCCTGAAATACTATGCCCACATTCCCAACTGATAGGGGAGTTCAGTCAATCACATTCTGTTTTTGGGGCATGCCGCCCTCAGGCTAAAGCCTGCCTATAAACCTAGCAAGCGCTCTGCTAGCTCTCTTTTTTCACCTGGCTCCTGAGTCCGGACGAATCATTTGGATTCTGGTGTAAGCTGTTGTAAGTCTTACTTCTGTTTATTAAAGCTGTATATTTTGTATCAAGATAGTCTGGGGACTTTTCATTGCCAATCGCCCTGTGGCTTCACCCAACAAATGGACTATGGGTATTTTCCTGTTTAAAAAAAAAAAAGAGGGAAATGGTGTGGGAGAATTGTGTGTATTCTGTCAATCATGTATTTTAATAAAACGCTGATTGGCCAGGCAGGAAGTATAGGCGGGAAAACCAGACAGGAAGTAGAGGTGATGCAATGAGAGTAGGAGAATTCTGGGAAGCAGGAAGGTTCCTCTGCCATTCCTGCACAGGCCACCGAAGAGGCAGGATGTAACCTGCCCAGCTGAGAAAGGTACTGAGCCGTGTGGCTAAAGTAGATAAGGATAATGGGGTAGCATAAGTTATAAGAGCTAATAAGTAGCCTGGCCTAATGGGCCAATCAGCTTTATAACTTATGGAGTCCTGTGTGTGATTTTTCTTTGTGGCTTGCTGGCTGTGAGGTACTGGGCTGGACAGATACCCCAACAAGCTGGCCCTCATGTTACATAGAAGTACCAAACCTAAAAAAATGTTAGTTCCTTTTCTATTGCTCTGATAAACACCATGATCAAGGCGGCTTGCAGAGGGGAGGGTTTTATCTGGACTTGTTCCTCCAGGATAAAAGTCCACTAAGAGGGTTCAGGAGCTGGAGAGATGGCGCAGGGGTTCAGAGCACAGGCTACTGCTCTTCCAGAGGACCTGAGATCAATTCCCAGCAACCACATGGTGGCTCACACGCATCTGTAATGAGACCTGGTGCCCTCTTCTGGCACGTAGGCATACATTCAGGCAGACTACTGTATGCATAATATATAAATTTTAAAAAAGTCCGTTGTGTGGGGAAGCATGGTGGCAGCTTACATCATGAGCCACAAGCAGGAAGCAGAGAGTGCATTAGGAATACCTCAAGGCTTTAAGACCTTCAAGCCCACCCACAATGAGACACTTCCTCCAGCTAGGCAGCACTTCCCAAACTACCCAAACTGCACCACCAACTGGGGACCAAGTAGTTAAACATCTGTGCCTATGTGTGTGTCGGGGGGGGGGGGGGGAGCATTGTCTTTCAAATACCTAGTAGGTTTTTAATTCTCAGCCTTTTAGCTAAGATCAAGTATAGAATAGTATTTGATGTGTGTTTGAGGGCGTATTTCTTTAAACTCTACACATGTCTTGGCTGACTTCATTAGAGTATAATCATTTTCTTTAGTCTTCTAAAACCTCTATAGACATTCTCCATCACAAATGAGGACAACAGGCATTTGAAATCAATCTAATGTCCATTATAAGTGTCCAGCCAGTTCTGGGGTGTATTATTAAAACAGAGTCATGGGACCAAGAAATATGTAAAGAATAGAAAGATATCATATTCTCTCTTTCTCTCTCTCCTTTCTCTCTCTCCTCTCTCTCTCTCTTTCTCTCTCTCTCTCTCTCTCTCTCTCTCTCTTTCTCGTGTGTGTGTGTGTGTGTGTGTGTGTGTGTGTATGAGAGAGAGAGAGAGAGAGAGAGAGAGAGAGAGAGTTGGAATCTAGCAGTTATAGCTCAGACTTGCTTGAAACTCAGTAGTAGTCCAGGCTGGACTCAAACTCTCAGCAATCCACCTGTCTCCGCCTCCCAAGTGCTGGGGATCAGTAAATTAGATGTATAATATCATGTGGGAGGTTGGGAAGTCCAAGATCCAGGAGGCTGCCTGTGACAAGGGCCACCCAGTGGTAGAAGAGCAAGAGAGGGAAGGGGGCGGACAGGCAGAAATGGAGGTGGGGAGAGAGAAGGGAGGGGTATGGGGAGCTAAGATCCTGTGCTTTCTTTCAGCTCCCCTTCAGTCCTGTGTTTTGTGTTCAGGGAAGGGTTGAGTGTCCTCTCCCTAAACCTGGAGGACGATGGCCCTGCATTACCAGACCCCTCACCCTCAGAATTCTCTCTGGGACGACAACAACCTGGTGGCACCTGAGGGGCTAACCTTGGAATCTGTGACCTGGTGGCACCTGGGGGGGGGGGGACGGACTAGCCTTAGAATCTACTGTTCTAGCCTTATGCTTTCCAGTTCTCTGAGAGGGGTTTACTCTGTGTGTCTCCAAGTCACAGGTCACAGCTGTGTTGGGGCAGCTTGCCTGCAGGGAACCTGGGGAATGGGACACCTTAGCAGGAAGAACTGTGAGTCAAAACTTCAGCTTGTGCTGTCCTAGAATCTGTCATCCAGCTCTGAGTCCTTTTTGCCCCAGCTCTAGAAGGGACCCTGGAGCTCAGAAAGGAGATTCTGTCCCATTTCCTCTGGGGGACACTCTCCAGGAGCACTGGCAGGGGGTGGCAGAAGGAAAAGAGGAGGGGGAAAGAGAGAAGAGAAGGGAGAAGGAGGGAGGGGGAAAGTGGTCAAGAGAGAATCGGCTGTGGTTTCAACACTGGAATTGACATCAGCCTGTCATCAGGTGTTGGTGTTGGCAGGGGTGGCACGGCCTCAGGACCTGCCCAGGTCCCGTCTCCCAACACAGCCAATTGTCTCCACCCATGGTTTGGGGTGAACACATTCGAACCACAGCAAAATTCAGACTCTCTAAACATTTCTGTGAAGTGTTTGGCTGTCTGTCCATCCATTCCCAGTTTATGTACTGAATTCCTCTACCGCTCCCGGGACCCGTGGTCTCCCCGCACAGCGGTGAGTTCTAGAGCCGAGAGCGTCCACTCCACGCTTCTGTGCGCTCTGCTCTCCACATCTATAAACTCCCCCCAGCCCTTTTCATTTCTTTATCTTTTCCTCCGCATTTTTGATGAGCTTTCTCAACCTTGACGGCTCCTACGCTGATTGAATATTTCACACGCGCTGGCGCTGTTCCTTAATCTTTCCAAGGGATTAATGGCGGGTCTTAATTCTGTGATTACATTTTCAGGCTCTCTCCCAGAGTTGTCTTTTCTCATCAGCTCTCTTCTCACTGAAGCTTTTTGGAAATCTCTTTCAGTGACTGTATAAAAAGTATCTGTTCTCTGGTCCTTAAGACTGCTGTATTCTCCAAGAGACTTCTGACCTGAGGACAAGGTCCTGAGGCTTCCAAAGAGACCCAGAGTGGATGGGAAGACCCAAAGTGAAGCTTGTGGGTTCAGTGCCCAAGTTTTAGTTCAGTTCATGGGACCCCGACTCTGCTTCCTGCTTCCTGCTTCCTGCTTCCTGCTTGTGCCAGCTTGCCTTCCCAGACATAACGGACCGGACCATGTCCTCAGACTGTGAGCTCAGATAAGCCCTCCCATCCTTCCTCGGTCTCTTCTGTCCGAGTGCTGAAAAGTCCTAGCACAGGACCCCTGAGCGGACAGGAGGGAACTGTAACCATTGGGCTGTACACTAACTGTCCTCCTTCCCTTGAAGCTGGCAGAGGTTTCTCCTCCTGGTGGAAGAACTGAAGGGCTGAGCTTAGCCACCATAGTCCCCTCAGGAGAGTCAACCCTTTCACCAGCTTCAAAGCCCCACCCACAGCCCTCCTTCAGGTTCTTCCCCAGACTCCCCCTTGCCTCACCCCAGAACAAAGCCATTTGAACAAGCCCCCACAGCACAATGCTAATTGGCAGACTCCTCTGGCTCCTGCGCCCAGAGGGGTCCAGAGGCCTGTTGGGCACAGCCAGAGGAAGAGGACAAAGCAAACACCTTAACAAGCAGTAATACTGACTCCTCTCTGTATTGTAATGTATTCAAGTCTATCCCCTGAAGGAGTCTGCAGGCCCTGGGGGGCTACAGGAAGGTCTGCAGGGAAACAATTTCTTCTAATTGCTGAACCAGACACACCGATACAAACCCAGGCTTGAGTTCCCATTACAGAGCTAAGATGCCACAGTATGCCAAGATGTCCCAACGAAGTTGTCTCGAAGCACTATTTCCATAAAATGTTAATAAGTATTTCCAAAAATTGGATTCCAGTTAAAATAAATTTGAGATGTTCACCGTAGCAGGTTTCCTTCCTACAGGACTCCTTAGCATCTTGAATGCTAATTGCCTATTGTTCAGTCAATCATCCCGCAGACGCTCAGTGTCTGTTGTGTGCCAAGCATGGTGGTAATGAGATTTCCACAAGGCCCAGAGTCTGTAAGAAGCTCCCAGCTGTGCCTGCTAGCACCTCAGCACTCAGAGCTGGGACATCACCTACAAGCTAGTTAGACGCCCAAACTCTCCTGTCCTGCCTCCAGGGCCACTGAATGAATTAGAGTCTGCCTTCTAACACCCCCCCCCCCCCCCCCCCCCCCCCCGTCAGTCTGAATACAGGGTAAGTGTTCAAGTTTTGAAAGTCTTGGAACATGACATTGTTATAGCAGAAGGGAAAGAAAGGCTGCCCTTAGGCAATGGGAACCTGTTGCGGTGGAGCCCCGTAAAACTTTGGGCAGTAGAGATGGGGAGGGCCACCTTGTCCTTGGGTCAGCGTAGGCTCAACAAAGTTGTGAAAAGAAGACTGTACCCCTCAAAACATGAGCCCAAATAAACCCTTCCCCCTTATGCTGCTGCTTCTTAGGTATCTTGTTACCACAATAGGCACAAGCAAGATGGATACCAGAGTCTCAAGCCCCCAGTGAGGACCAGGTAAAACCACACCTCCAGAGTAAGCGCTCTCATCCCTACTGGGTGCCTAACCTGTCCCCACCCCACCACCCCACCCCACCACCCCATGAGAGACAAGTTAAGGACACCAGTGTTTTGTGTAGAAAATAACCTGCAGATATCTGGAGGCCCAGGACTATGGCTCCCTCTCTCCACCTCACCCCCTAGCTTGCCTCCTTTCTCACAGCAAGGGAAGTCAGGGGAGACGACGTGACCTCTCCAGTCAGTGGTGAGGCTCTGGGGACAATAGCAGCTTTGTTTTCCTGTCCGCTGCCAAGTATGGATTTGGTCAGAGGTGTCTTGTGAGAGAGGAAGCAATTATATTTGGTATTTACCGCCCTATACAAGATTCAGCTGAAAAATAATGTCATTTTTGTTGCAAAAAAAATCAATTGTAACAAGGAAAAAGCGTCTACACACAGGAAAATTCTCAGCGGGGAGAGGCACAGGAACTGACACCGTGATTGCGCCATCTCGGCTGTCACCCCAAACTCAATAGGAGGCCACTGGACAAAGACGCAGGAACCAGCCCTTGGCGGAAAGGAGTCCTTTCTCTAGGAACAGGTCACCTTGTTCTCCTTCTGGGGTCACATCAGCCAAAGCCCAAACCTACTCAGGGACAGGTCACCTCAGAGGACCAGCAGAAGTGACGGTAGCCAGGTCAGGCAAAGCCCTGGTTCTGCACAGGTATGATCAAGGGGACCAAACATACTCTTCGGACCTCTGTGACTCAGTTTCCCCATCTGCATACTGAGGGTGTAAGATTTTCTGGCTACAATATTCTGTGACTCCAAGGTCTAGGCAGCGGCTGGCAAACTAGAGCCTGCAGCCTGGATATACTGGTTATTTTCCTCATTGTTGAGACTGAATATCTGACGAAAGCAATGGAAGGGAGAAAAGGTTTGTTGGGTTCACAGTCTCAGGGGATACGGTCCATCATCATTTATTTCGGTTCACAGTCTTGGGGGATACGGTCCATCAGGATTTGTTTAGGTTCACAGTCTGAGAGGATACGGTCCATCATGGTTTATTTGAGTTCACGGTCTCAGGGGATACGGTTTATTTGGGTTCACAGTCTCAGGGGATACGGTTCACCATGGTGGGGACGGCAGAGTACCAGGATTGCACAGCACCAGGCGCACTGCATGGCTGTCGGGAAGCAGAGATAATACTTGCTCTTCAGCGCTGGATCTCTATTTGTCAGTCCGGACCTCGGCCTGTGCCTTGGTACTGCACACATTTAGGGTGAGTTTTTTCACTCAGGCATCCTAATCTAAAAACTCCCTCACAGATATGACCAGGGTTTTTTTCCATGGCCGTTCTAAATCCCATCAAATTGACAATCAAAATTCGCTGTTATACTTAGTCCGGCTCTCAGATGACTTCATGGGTCCCAGTAGTCACAGATTGTTTTTATGTTTTAAAGTCTGGTGGTGAGCCTCGTTCCAGGGAATTAAACTCAAATATAGTGAGCATTCTTCTAGATAAATGGGCAGCGCCAATTCACAAGGGGAAATCAGCTCTAATAAACCATATATATGAGAAAGTCTACAGTCATACCAGTAGCCAGACAAAAATGCTAATAAAAATTATGAGATATCTTTTTACAGTTATTAAAATAGTAAAAAGTCTATTTCAAATACTAACACCTATGTTCACTATGACAATGAAATGGTCTCTCCCTCTGCCCTGGTGTAGTGTGGTTGCAAAGCTGAAAAGAACATTTAAAATCAATTTGGCAGTCGTATCAAACATCATGAAGAGGCGCAGACTTCTGACCCACTCATTCCACTCCTAAGAACCTGCCCAAAAAAAATAACTTAAAATAAGTAAAAAGGTTTCTGCATAGTATGATGCTGGTAAAATATAATGGAAGCAATATAAAACCTTACTGCAGAATGATCTTCCCATGGTCCTGTTCCACCTGCGTTGCCTAGCTATTTCAGGATCACCCCCCAACTCTCCTTCACACCACAGAAGGAGTCTGGTCTCAGTCTGTGTGGCTGTTCACTTGCAACGCTTGGGCATGGCTCTTAGCATCCTCTGCCCCATGTACAGTGGAAGGAGAGGAAAAGAGAGGAAGGGTAAAGCAGAGACAGAACACAGCAGATTATGGTGCCAGCATCTCTGTTCCCAGTCACATGTTGACCCTTGACTTCTTTGATTTGTCCCCAGATCTTCCATGCAGTCTCTCTCTCTCTTTCTCTCTCTCTCTCTCTCTCTCTCTCTCTCTCTCTCTCTCTCTCTCTCCTGTCAAAGCTCTTTTGGATTGTTTCTATCATTCTATCATTCGCACCTTACTACCAGGTACACAGCAGAAACCATACATTTTGTTGTGGAATTTTATTTTAACTAGGCAAAGATGTATTACATTATGGCTGGGTGGTGGTGGTACGCGCCTTTAATCCCAGCACTCAGGAGGCAGAGGCAGGGGGATCTCTGTGAGTTTGAGGTCAGCCTGGTCTACAGAGTGAATTCCAGGACACAAAGAGACCCTGTCTCGAAAACCTGCCCCCAAAAAAGAAAAAAAAAATGTGTTACATTTGTTTATGCTCCAGAATATTACTCTGTGTAAAGGTGTGTGACTTTTGTTTATGCTGCATTTGTTTAATGATGTAAGGATGTGGGTTTAATTATGTAAAGATGTTCTGCATCTGTTTTGCCTTGCCTGCCTAAGGCACCTGATTGGTCTAATAAAAAGCTGAACAGCCAATAGCGAGGGAGTAGAAAGGATAGGCAGGGCTGACTGGCAGAGAGAATAAATAGGAACAGAACTCTAGGCTTGTAAAGAATGAGGGAAGCAAGAGAAGGAGAACGAGAGAGATACCCAGGGAGAGGAAACCAGGCAGACACCAGCCAACAAGACACAGAGAAGCAGTGAAGATAAGATATAGAGAAGAAAGGTAATAAACGCTGAGGTAAAAGGTAGATAAAGAGAACCAGGTTAATTCAGGTTAAAAGAGCCAGCCAGAAATGCACCTAAGCTAGGCTGAGCATTCATAACCAATAATAAGTTTCCACACCATGACTTGGAAGCTGGTTGATGGATAAAAGAAAAAGCCTCAAACAACTGTTAGTTATGCATTTGTTCTTTCTCCGGACTAGGATTCTTGGTCAGTCATGTGATCAAGAGGGGACTAGCAGTATAACTGTTGTGGAGCCAGCAAGCTCCACGCCGCACAGGGCACTGTGCCCTGCAGATGGGCAAGCAGAATGTATCCTCTGCTTCTTCCAGACAGCATCCCATCATAAGCCAAGGACCCTCTATGCACACTCCTGAAGACATGTGATGAACCCATGTGTGGCCATTAATACAGATGAGGAATCTCCCAGCATTTGGAGGTGGAAACAAGAGGATCAGGAGTTCAAAGCCATCCTTGACCATGTAGTGGTTCTGAGGCCACCTTCAGCTAGATGAGCCTATTCTCTACACAAACAGACGGTGATATGAAGCAACTTGAGGGGAAAACGCCTTTTTAAGATATCAGATACAGGGCTGGAGAGATGACTCAGTGGTTAAGAGCATTGCCTGCTCTTCCTGAGCTCAATTCCCAGCAACCACATGGTGGCTCACAACCATCTGTAATGAGGTCTGGTGCCCTCTTCTGGCCTGTAGGCACACATGTAGACAGAATATTGTATACATAATAAATAAATTTTAAAAAAGATATCAGATACAGTATTTGGGAGACTGAGGCACACGGATCTTCATGAGTTCAAGAACTACCTGCCAGGCAAGTGAAGTAGCTTAGTAGGTAAGTGGTACTTGCCTCCAAGTCTGAAAGACTGAGGTAGTCCCCATGCCTACAGGCAGGAGAGAACAGACTCCTACAAACTATCCCCTGATACACATTACACACACACACACACACACACACACACACACACACACACACACACACACTTGATTCATTCATGCAAAAAGGTTAGCACAAGCCTTTACACTTTAGAGGCAGAGGTAGATGAATCTCTGTGAGTTTGAGGCCAGCCTGGTCTACAGAGTGAGTTCCAGGACAGCCAGAGCTACACAGAGAAATTCTGTCCCAAAAAAAACTATTAAATAAAAAAGTTTTAAGTCCAAACTGGGTTATACAATGAGCTCCAGGTTAGCCTGAGTTGATGATGCATGAGACCTTGTCTTAAAAACAAAAAACTTCAGATGCAATATTGAGCATGAGCTACAAAGATCAAAATACCAGAGAAAGGAAGGGGTGCATAAAAACGACAGGCGTGCCGCTGGGGTGCAGTCATCTCTAGTCCCACACTGAGGCATTGGTTTCCGTAAATTCGGGATTCTGAGCAGGCAAAGGCCTTGGTAACAGACCAAAGACCTGTGCTGCAGAGTCTCGTCGTCCTCGGAAAGCAGATTTGAATCCTGTCAGCTGGAGAGACCAAGGAAGAAAGCTTGAAATGGACCTTGGGCCACAGGAGGGGTTTGCAGAGGCAGAAAAATGCGCAGAAGAGCCTGAGAGAAGAAGGCTCCACGGGCAGATGGGCTTCTGCGGCGGGAAGATAAGAGGCCACAGTGGAGCTCCTCGGGGACCAGCCCTGAAGCACAGACGTCCCTCAGGCTGTCTCCACTGTTAGTCACTGTTAGGCTGATCACGTTTCTCTTTAGTTGCTCTCATCCAGCCTCGTCCCTGCCAAGCCCCTCCTCCTTGTAAATTCCACAGATGGGGGGCGCTCCCAACTCCGCCAGTAGGGGGCGATAGAGGTTTCCTTGGATTAGAGGGGAAGGAAAGGACACACCCCAAACCAGATTCCACATACACACACTGTTCAATCAGGCAGTTCCACTTGTAAGTGTAAGGATTTCCTTCTTGTGCACTTGGAAATGTCACCAAAAATGTTCCCAAGAGCTTTTATCTGTGATAGCCGAATATAAAAAGTAAACCAAATGCCCAGCACCGAAAGAATAAATGATAGTTTGCAATAAAATATTATACGGCATGGAAAATGAATGGAGTGAGTGAGCTGCAGGTATCAACATGAATAAATATTAGTAATAACGCTGTACAAAGCAGCTCACAGAAGACAATATTGTCCAGCTTGATGACATGTTTATGAAGGTCAGAAACAAGTATAAAGAGATAATATACAGAATATATAGAATATGTGCATTTGTGCTTAAGTTATCACAAAATGATAAGGAAATGAAAATACCAGAATCTGAGCTGTGCTCACCTCTGGGAGAGGCAAGAGGGTAAAATAAGGAAGAGGCACTCAGACATGGACAAGATGAACAGAAAAGGTCTGGTTCCAAGACAGGTGGTGGGCCCATGAGGGCTGATTTCATTACCATGTTCTGTCATGGATGCATATTATAAATAGTTGTCTGTGTCTATACACAGACACATGTGTGAAGCAACACAAGAGCTCATTTTTTTAAAGATTTGTTTATTTTGTGTGTATTAGAACTCTATCTGCATATACACCTTTATGCCAGAAGAGGGCATCAGATCCCACAAGAGAAGGTTATGAGTCACCATGGGACTTGAACTCAGGACCTCTGGAAGAGCAGCTATTGCTCTTCACCTCTGAGCCATCTCTCCAGCCCAAGCGTTCTTTTAAATGGGACGTAAGTAGCTTGTGACAGTAACTAACGTTCTCGGGAGGTTTCTGTGGCCTCGCCTACAGACATGTCAGGGGTCAAGGACTGGGAGAGAATAGAAAGTTCTGGCCTGGGATCCCACCAGCCTAGGCACCCTGGTTCAGATGTGGCATGCTCCTACATTTCAGGTACTGAAGCATAATCCCCACTGGGAAGTAATAAGGTGGGAATTTAATTCCACTATAGTATATGCAGAGATAGAACATCTAGAGGTAGCTGGGATTCGGTGAGGGTCATTAGCATGGAGTCCCCATCAACTATCCCAGTCCTTCGTAAAAGGGAGAGAGACCAGAAAATGCCCACACATGCTCTCTGTGTCTTGCTGTGTGACATCTTGTACCCCCTCAGGATTCTCCCAGCAAGACGGGCATCACTAGATACAACTGGATCTCTAAAACCGTAGACCGAAATAAACCTCTTTTCTTGATAACTCATCTAGTCTGATATTGTGTGATGGCAACAGAAAATGAACAAGTGCCCTGGCCCCACTGTGTGCTGTATCCATCCCCAGGCATGGCCGGGGATGAATAAATGCCCTGGCCCCACTGTGCGCTGCATCCTTCCCCAGGCGTGACCGGCCATTCCTAAGAAGAGCTGGGTGGGCATGGCTAGAAGCCTAGTTTCCTAGACCAGTTTTCTAATGTAGTGAGTAACTCCACTCAAGTTTCCCAGCTTCCGTTTCCCAACTTGAACAGCGAGAAAACCGGGGTCTAGTATTCAGGAGAGGTGATCACAAAGACTGTCATTCTTGTGGTGCCAAGTGGGCTGGGTGCCTGGACGGGCAAGGTCTGCTGAAGCTGTGGTCCCCACAGACTCGTGTTTTGGGTGCCTGTTCCTGGGTTGAGTTTTTAAGGGCTGTGAACCCTGAGGAGGTAGTCTAACTGGTGGAGGTAGGTCACTAGGAGGAGGCCTTCGAAGGTTCTATCCAGTCCCTGCTCTACTGCCGCATGAACCGTCACCCCAACTACTGTCTGCTACATCCGGTGCTCCTGCTTGCTTGCCACGCTTTGCCCACCGTGAAGAGCTGAGCTCTCTGAAATGGTGGGCCAAAACAGTGCCTCCTTCGGGTTGTTTCTGTCGCGTGGTTCGGTCACATACTACAAAATAGCCAGTACTTCTCAGCTCTCAGTTTCCGTAACCAATAAATGGGTTGGAACTAGTAACTGCCTCACCCGGCTCCTACGAGAAATTAGTACTTGTGAGTATCTGGCCCAGACCCTGGGAATAAGCCGCCCCCACATCTGCTGGGTGCAGACTCTTTGCCATTGACCCTGTGGTCCCCTAAAAGCATCCAGGTTTCAATTCATGGAGCCACAGATGTTACTTTATTGTATTGGTGGTGTTGAAGGTTGAAGGCAGGATGCTCTACCTGCCTCTCTCCCTGAGCTATAATATCCTGGTCCCCTGGGATTGTTACAGTAGATGGAAAAGGAACTTTTAGGGTAGAATGAAGTCAAGAATCCTGAGATGGGGCGATGACCCAAGGTTACCTGAGTGGGCCTGTGGGGGAAATAGGATTTAGCCGAGTAAGACCCAGCTTCAAATCCAGACTTCCAAAACTACAAGGGCATTAACTCATCCTCTTTGGTCACTGCAGTTGGGGGCTTGTTAGAGCAACAGAAGGAAACCCTACTGCAGCAGGGCCTTCTGCTCTCTCTGTAGGTTGTAGATAGTCTGTGTCTAAGAAGAGAGAAGTGAATCAGGAGGTAAACTGAGGCCAGGCTATACAGGCCTTAAATGACAAACAGGCAACAGGGAGCCCCATCTGGACCGGGTTGCAATGCAATCCTGAGACAAACGCTCACCCCTCTCCATCTCCATCTGTCCCTATGTCAGCAGCGCCCAAACTGTGTGAGAAACCTTAAATTCTGAGGATATCCAGGGCCATACCTGCCCACAGCCCACAGAGGCTCCAGCTCCTGCTTCCCTGTGACCTGTTCAAACGTGGAAGCCGTCTTTCTTCTTGTTGCTCACGTCTATTAACTCTTCACTGCCTGCCGCGCCTGGGCTCTGACATCACTGCCTTTGTTACTTATTCACAAATGAGAAAAGCGGGGCTCTGATAAAATTGTTTGAAGCTGCCTGACTAGGAAGTGGCAGAGTCGGGCTCCAGGGCCTGGGACTCAGAGACTGGTATCAGGCCTCATTATTCTCTCCCTCCTCATCATTCCTATAGCCTCCCAGTTAGCCTCCTCACACCTATAGCACCCTGCTGGGAATGCCTGCATCCCTTCCCCCACACCAAACCTCCTAGCACCGTGGATACAGAGATGTTATCAGGACGCAGTCCTTGAGATTGAAATAGCTTTAATATCCTTACCAAAGAGACCCCAGAGAGCTCAATTGTCTTTCCCACCAAGTAAGGACTTAACAAGAAGGTGTGGTCCGGAGCCCTCAGCAAACACAGCATCACCTTGGACTTCCCGGCCAGTGAGGAAAAATCTCCGCTGAGCCTGCCTGGTGGCAAAAGTCTTAACCCCAACACTCAGGAGGCAGAAGCAGGAGGACTTCTGTGAGTACGAGGCCAAACTGGTCTGTGTAAGTTCTGGGGCAGCCAGAACTGCATGGAGAGACCCCCTTCCCCTCTCCCTACAAGCCCCCTGCTGTTTATCAGCTAGCATTATTGTGCATTTTGTTACAGTGTTCCCAATGGCGTACTTTCTCTACTGTAAATCCAAGCTGACAGGTCATACTGCCCTAGGCCACGCACTGGGAGCACCTGGACTTGAGGACTGAGGCTGTTTCAACCCCTGCCCCTTGCAGCAAGCCAGGGGTCAGCTTTGCTCTCAGTAACCATTAGTAAGGGAATGATTGATTACACAATGCTTTAAGTAGGGATAGAGGGAAGGCGGGCAGCAAAGGCCCACGCACTGAGTCCTGACTCTAGCCTTACGCAGGACTCTGTGGACACAGGGACTTAAATGGTCCCCTGAGCCCCAGAAGCCCAAGATGTCTGAGCAGATAGAGCTCGAAGCGGATAACAGAAGCCTGGGGTGCCGCTGTCTGCCATGGCCCAGACAAACCCTGACTCACACGGAGAAATCCTAGTGAGGTCATACACAACAATCAGAATACCTAACAGCTATTTCTGCGCTTTGAAGTCCACAACACTGGAAGGGCAGGCAGATGGTGGGAGTGGTCAGCCAGCCCCTACCCACGCTCAGACAGAAGTCCGCTGAGTTGTGCTGGCTGGACCCTAGAAGAGGCAGGTGATTCAGGCATGGTCCGTGGACACAGGGATTCCACTAGCAGGTGGACAAGGTGAATCACAGATGTCATCGCTGCCCACCAACACTCTGACCAGCAGGCGAAGGGGTGCTGTAGGAAATCCTTCAGCCAGTAGCCTTTAAGTTATCCACCCACTTGGGTGTGGCCTCTTATACCATATATGCCGATGTAACCTGCCACTCTCCCAGCTGCAGGATTCGGTTGCTGTTCTCTGTTGGAGCAGAGGGCTGTGCACTGTGAGTCTTCCCCTAATAAACAACCCTTTATTATACTCAAGTCTGAGCGAGTGTGGGATTTCTTTTTAGTGTCTTTCTTCAGGGGGAACAGGCTGGCAGACTAGAGCATCCAGGCACACGTGGAACCAAACCTTGACACATCCAGAAATCAATGAGTACCAGGACCCTCTCCCCCCCTCTTCATACCCCCCTTTTCCAGTTTAAAAGGTAGAAATCTTGGCGACTTGGTGAGGACCTGCTCCCTCTGACACTAGGATTTGAAGGACAACAGACAAAAGGATCTGATGGCCTCATTCACAAGGCTTCCAGAGACAATGGCCCCAATTCTGCATCAGTTATGACTGTCATAATCAGACTCTGGCACCTGCAATCCAGAGAGGCACATGGCATGGGCCCCCAGCACCAGTTCCGGGGGCGGGGGCAGAACCATGGTTTGCCCCTCCCTCCTGGGGCCTCTTTCCTGGAGCTAACAGGATACTCTGATGGGTTCCAGATCACACAGGAAGGCCCATGTCTATCCCAGAAGAGTCCTCTACTTATCTTTCCAGTATGCAGAGGCTTAAGGGGGTATGTATAGACCACAACCTGGGAAGCGCCTAGCACTGACCCCAGTTTTCTCCTCTGTGAAATGGCAGCTTGGGTGGTAAGGACAGAGCAGAATGAAGCAGGCCAGCCTCTGGGCATGCTGCTCACAGGTCCCGAGAGCTCAGCTCTGGGGGCAGCTGGTGGCTATATACAGTGAGGACTCACTGTGTCCTCAGTGAGTCACACCTGAGGACTTTCTAGAGTAGACTGAGGCCACAGGGCCCAGAAAGGATGGACACAGGGGCTGGGGTGGGAGTGGGAGGGACTATAGTCAAGGGTGAGCCAGACAGGGCTGTGAGTAGAACAGACAGAGCCTGGGGCAACTCCACCAGCCAGGGGAGAGCAGACAATGTATAAATGATGAATGTCATAAAGACAAAGCAGGTGCTGGATGGTGTCAGTTTTAGTGAGGAAAGTCAGCAACGCCCTGGGGCTCTCCAACCCAAGCATTTAAACACATTGCTCAGACTCCCCCCAGCACCTAGCACAACACAGACGACCATCAATTTTTGTTGCATGGAAGAATGATGGATCAGGGAGAGGTCTGACCCCAGTTCCACTCACTTGGTTTTATTTGTTGCTGCTAGATTTTGGTTATCGCCTTCATCTGTTTCTTCTGAGACAGGGTCTTGTCTGTCATGGAGCCCGAGCTAACCTCCAATGTTTGGTCTGCCTACTTTCTTTCTTTGGTGGTGTCAAGGACTAAATTTAGGGCCTCCCAGGTAGGAGGCTAGCACCCTGCCTCTGAGTCTCACCTCCAGGCCTTCAGTTGTTTTACATAATGAGCTTCTATATCGATTCTCCTTTTAATCATTAATTTTTTAACTAAAATAAAAATCCAATAGCCTTTTTACAGCTGGGAAAACTGAGATCTATAAATAAAGGCAGAGGCACTTGGTCAAGGCTCAGTGTCAGCAGCCATCCCAGGTCCAGGTCGCTTCCTCTGTCCGGTTAAGTCGTCCTCCAGGATGCTGAGGCTTTGGTCAAAAGCTGGGGCTGGGGCCTGGGCTGGGACTGGGGCTGGGACCTGGGTTGGGGCCTAGGCTGGGGCTGGGGCTGAGACCCAGGGCTGAGGCTGGGGCTGGGTTTGGGGCTGAGGCCTGGACCTGGGGCTAGGACCTGGGCTGGGGCCTGGGCTGGGGCCAGGGCCGGGGCCTGGTGCCTGAAGGTAGAAAAGACAGACTTCACTCAGCTCTCTCATTGCCGGGAATGGAGCACAGCCTGTCAGAGGTGGTGCCTAAGATTTACACACCAAGAGATTCATCATCATGCTATTTGTAATATTGAAAAGTTGGAAATGACCCAGAACCAGGCTCATAAATTACACCGCAGCCTTCCAGTGGACTGTCAAGTAGCCACCCAAGTTCATCTCTCTGGAGACTGTTAAACACAGACACCCTAGGGAAAGCTGACCCCAACTTTTAAAACAGTTATTCTGGGGAGCCTTAGGGCAGTGGTTAACGGGTAGTCATTGCTGTTCTATACATGGGTCCACCCCATCCCTTGTTTTTGATTTTCACAAGAAACATAAACCTATGAGTGTAAACAGAATTTAAGATTTCCTGCTCAGGCCGAAGGGTCCCTTCAAGGGGCGAGCCTCACCAAGCCCTTATTTTTCTAGATGCTCACGCAATGTCTCCTTTCTCACCTTCATGTTTCCAGACCCTGGGAATGTGTCAGTTTAACACAGACGCAGCTTTTAATCCATCTCACGACTCAGTTACCACATATTAGTAGACTTCTTCTTAATTGCTGAGCCAATTAAGAATTAAATTAAGAATTAAAAATTCTGAAGGTGTCCTGATTCATATTTGCATTTAGGAAAATGCAACTCAAATGCTCAGAATTTAAAGCCCCAGAAGACACTATTTGTGTTTCCACGCTCTCTAGATCACCCTTCACATTCTAGGAAGCAGCGTGCCAACTCTTCTAGCTACAGAGACCTAACTGCCTCTTCCCCTCTTCACAGGGCTTAGCACTGATATTAATAATCTCAGGCAGCTCTCTCTCTCTCTCTCTCTCTCTCTCTCTCTCTCTCTCTCTCTCTGTGTGTGTGTGTGTGTGTGTGTGTGTGTGTGGTGTGTTGCCTGTATGTGTGTATGTGTACCACATGCATGCCTGGTCCCTATGGAAACCAGAAGAGGGCAAGAGGGCATCAGATCCCCTGACACTGGAGCTACAGACAGTTGTGAGCTGCCAAATGGGTGGTGGTACTCAAACCTGAGCCCCCTGGAAGAGTAGGCAATGCATCAACTCCAAAGATTGACTTTGAACAAATCACTTGGCTTCTCTCAGCTCCAGTTTGCCCTTCTGTAAAGACATTGCCAGTTCCTAGCATCTTGGGTCCTTCATGGTAACTAGCGCCTGTTACTAGTAGTACGGTACTGCAGACTGGTATAAGTTCTAAAGAGAAGAATTTATTTTATTTTAGCTAATGACTCAGGTTCAGGATTGAGAGGATATATCTGCCAAAGACCTTCTCGCTGGTAGAGTTCCAGAGTGGTCCAGTGTAGAAGGACTTTACACCGCCGGAGACCCCTTGGACACAAGGAGGATTCAAAACTACAGGCATACATGCTCAAAGAGGTACGCTCTAAAGTCCAAAGAGCATATCAAAAACTAAGCAACAGTGGAAGGTTGTGCGCGCACACCCAGATAAGTTAAAAAGGACCCCCCAGTGATTCTAAGAAAGTAAAAATGGGGGAGAAGACTGATTTACAAGGTCAAAAGCTTTATGTTATGTTGTTCATGTTGTCTTTTGTGTACCGGATAGGAGAAAGATATTTAAATTTAAAAACTGCTAAGGATATGATGTTTTGGAAAAGAGGTTCTGTTTTCGCCTCCACGGAGGATGGGAGCCTAAGTATGTGCTTGAGATCCATGTGGTTTGAATCACCGAGACCTCCTGAAATGTTATAGTGTTTACCCCTAAAATTCAGCAGCCCAATTCAGCAGGAAGCAGCCAAAGAGATTAACGGCGCCCAAATTCCCTAAAAGATTAAATGAGGTCCTTTCAGTGATTGCAGAGCAGCAAGCCTGCTTCTCTGAGTTCCGCTTTGCTCCGTACACCGGTTTGGGCTCGGAGTGGGTGCAGCTGGGGCTGGAGGGCGGCTGGAGCGGAGCTTTGCTCTGTGGCTATGGTGGGAGACACGTTGCGCTGGCTCAATTGGTGCGGCTCGGTTGGTGCCTGGCCTGGAGGGTGTCACGGTGGTGCCAGGAATGAGAGCGATGCCACAGGCAGCCGGGCCAGAAGGCTTACAATGTACCTAAAACTGTGCTGGTCTCTGAGGCTAAAATGGCTCTGCTTCCATTTGGCTATGCTAAACGATGCTGACTTCAGGCAGGGCTGGTCGTAATTATCATAATAAAAGCGCAATTAAGGTTTAGACGCAGTAAACAGGCAGTACCATATTACATCTACATAGTGCGACTTAAGTTTTTAAGAACTGCTTAGCATTTTAAGAACTCAAGTCCTCCTAAAAGATTGCTGTGTATACGCTTGGCTTGTCTGGTGTTTCAGGATCTGCAGGGAGGTGGATGCGAAGGGCCCTTGGATTTTGGGGTGATTGGGTTGGCTGGATCTGTGAGAGTTTACAGCCGCTTTTGCTGTGGCACAGGTGTTGAGAGTTGGCTAGTAGGAAAGCGGCCCTGGTCGCCGCCTCTCCCATTGGCCCCTTGAGCCGCAGCGGCTCTGGCACGGACCTTGAGATGTTGCCGCCTGGCTCCCGCCACACTCCCCCACCAACACAGCCGCAGAGGACTGGGCTGGCCCCGCAGGGAAGGCGGGGGCGCCTAGGGGTGGAGCCGCCACTTCCTGGCCTGGGACACGGGGATCCGCATCCGCGCAGCGAGCAGGCCCAGGGCCGCGCACAGCCCTTGGATGGCGGGCGGGCTCTGGAGCCCGAGGCCACCGTACCGGCAAGAAATACGGGAGCCAATAAATCTTAAATCTAATATCAACAAACAGGGCCTGGGTTTTTCCTAGGCACCACTGGGGCAACACGGCCTATATCATGAAAAACAGAGACCCTCAATCAGTTATCTACCACAGTGGCTACAGCCCTGGATCAACAGGCTACCATAGATACATCTATTAGAGATAGAATAAAGAACAGGTGGATATCTTATGACAGCTTGCCCAATTGGGCTGTGAATGAAAAACTCCAGCCTTATGTGTGACCAGTGTACCATATGAAAACTTTATAAAAGTGGCTAACTTGTCCCGAGAATTGTCTTTGTATCTTGCAGGAGAATTTTGATGATTTGCTGTCCTCCTTGAGACGGTCCATCGTGACAATCAACTCCACGCGAGTGGACATAAGCTTGGCCGAAAAATTCCAGTCCTGGATTGTGTCCTTCATCTCCTACTTCAAAGAATGGGTGGGGGTTGGAATGTTTGGAACAGTCCTATGCTATGGAATAGTGTTTCTCCTCTGGATGGTCTGCTGACTCTAATCCCAAAGCCATAGGGATAAAGTGGTTTTTGCACAGCGCTGGCTGCCCTAGAACAGGGAGCCTCTACTGACATGTGGTTATCTTGTTAAAGCAGTAAGGTTTAAGCCAACCAGCTCCTGCACCCCTAGGACTGTGGTCCATGGCACAGGGTGGAGTGCTTGGCTTAGCTAGCCCTGAAGGTTGTGGAGCTAAAAAGCATCGCACAGAAAATGGCCCTCTCTGAGAGATAAGTCGCCCTGCATAAGGGTTTCCTGCCGTATATTCCCCTTTCCCAGAAAAATGGCAGAGGGCAGGCCGGATAAGTTCCAGGTGTCATGAACCTAGGGGCAGATTCCGTGTAAGCCCATTTTAATGTTTCTATTTTGGGAAGTGCGACCTCTATCTTTACCTTCCGAGGGAGTTGCCTTTCTGCAAAGAAGTAAAATTAGGGGGAGATGTAGAAGGCCGCAACCACACTCTCCACCATAGATGACGCTGCACTGCCAGGTGAGCTAGAAAGCTCACACGTGTTGGTATTTTTCCACTACTGTCCCCGCCTACTCCCGAGGCATTCACCTGGGATTATGGACAATTGACCAATCCAAGAGTGACATGTCTGAAGCAGGGTCTGTTTCCTATATAAGGGATGGGTTCCATCTTATCGGGGTCTCTGCCATGTGGCTTATGCTCTAGCTCCCAAGAGGATTAAAGCCATTTCTACAGAAGAATCCTGTGTCCCGTGTGGTTCTTGCTGGCGAGACGGTAGCGCGGGGCAGTCCAGGACACCACATGGCAAGAGGAAGGATGCTCTTGAGAGAACCAGGCAAACAGATTTTTACTGAAGGATTGCTTCAGAGATAATGAGAGGCTGTTAATCCATAAGCCCGTTATTCACACAAATGGGGAATCTATTCATGAGGGCAGAGCCCTAACCACCTTTAAAGGTCTGACTTCCCAGGTTCTCATGCAGACTAAATTTCAAGTGGAGTTTCGGACAGACAAATGGCCAGTACTGTCTAATTGGCCAGTTTGGCAACTCTACGCCCCATAGGTTGGCTGGTTCATCTCTGAGTGTTCAGAGAAGTGACAGCATCCTTTATAGGAGGTGCTGAGACAGGCCGGGCATCCTAAATGGGCAAATCATTCTTATCTAAATCCTTATGGGCTCTTGATGCCTCATTAAATGTCCAAGCCCCCCGATTCTGAATCAGTTTCTCTTCTTGAATAGCCCTTCAGAGGAGTTCTGGTTATACTGTAAATTACAGAGTTGGGATAGAAGGTGCTTCATCTTGTGTTGTGGCACCTGTGAGTTTATGGGCTATGGATCCTGAGAGTCTCCACTCTCTCCATCCCCAAGGTTGCTAGAGAGTGCCCAGCAGAAGAGCATCGCCGGAACTGTGCCTCAGTCTATACTGATGTTTGTCCCCTCACGGGAATGCACTCAGCTCTCACGGAGGGGAGCCATTGGTTCTTAGCTCTCCTTTGAACCAGAAACTCAGCTGGCCTCAGATCCTGCCTTTTGAGGCTGAGCAAACCCCTTTCAGATGTCCCCGCTCCTCCCAGGAATTCAAGGGGTCAGGACCAAGAATAGGGTCCTTGTCTCAGGGTCAGTCCCAGAGAAGTGGCTCTGGTGACCAGCCAGGGGAACAGTTAGGGAACCTTGAGAAGAGACGCAAAAATCTCCATTTCCCGGCTCAGTAGTTCTGCCTCTGATTTCTGCTCTCTGATCATTTCAGTCCAGTACTTGACTTTCTGGCTTCGGTTCTTCCAGATACTGAACATAAAAATAAGAATTTACTCAGGAGGTGACCCAGAAAATGCCTGTTGTGGAATAGGATGCAGGCAGGGGAGAGACAAGGTCCAGTCTGGATCTTCAGTGGCCCCCAAGGCTTAGTTCTCTAGCAGGGGACAGCAGCCTAGTGGGTGAACTTTAGGTCACTGAGGCCTCAAAGGGGATGGTGGAGCTGCACTGTCTTTCTCCACTCCTTTGGTCTCCAGGAAAGGGTGCTGAGCAGTTTTGCCCTGCCACACACTCCTGCCATGATGGCTACAAGTTTGTTTACAACTTAAGTCTTCCAGGCAACATGCCTCCACGCCCCAGACCCCAAAGCAGGAGAGTCAACGGGTCATGGGCCGGAACTCTGAAACCATATGCGACAGACCCTTTTTTCTTTATAAGCTGATTGTCTTGGGTGTTTATTCTAGCAACAGAAAGCAGCCTAGCATAGGAAAGCGGGCACTAAAGGGTGTGACGTCAAGTTCCCATGCCCTGGGGAACTCTGGGAAGTAGTGTCAGACACAGACCTCAGAGTTTGCACTCCACACTTGCCAGGAGCAAGGATCTGGGAATGCACACCCGTCAGCCTGACTCTGGGACCGCTGAGCGCTTCTAATCTCCTGGGCTGCGGCCTGCCTGAAGTCCCCAGGCCATGGGCTTTTTGGAAATTAGGCGTTGGTCACAATGACCAGAGACAAGTTACCTGCCACATCTACATACACACCTGTATGTATACAGTCTGTGTTCCTCCGCAGATTTGGGAGACCCCAAGCAGGGAAGACAGTTCTGTCTGCAGAGTGCTTGCAGACAGGCTCACACAGTGATCTCACAAGGTTTGAGTTCCCATACTCTGTGCCCCTTCTTTCCCAGTATTCAGGTAACACACGGGCTCCCTTGAGAAGACCCGGATGACCCTGAGGGGCATGCTCTATGTGGCTTCTCAGATTTCTCAGTGAGAGGCAACAGGGGTCACTCCCAGTGATCACTTGCAGGCCGGTGTCTCCTCTTTAGCAACTCTCCGATCCCTGTCCTTCTTTCTTACCCCCTTTGTGTGTCTCCTGGGATTGCCTTTCAGGTAAACTGCTTGTCCTCAGATTTCAGCAGCAGGCAATTTTGCACAGCGATACCAGAACACTTTCTGGAGGGGTCATACGCAAGGCCGAAGAATGCAAGGATGGCTGGTCGTTACCAATCATGCAGTCTTTAACACAGTTCTAGCCAAAATCACAGCAGAACACAGGCTGCTTTTTTTATGAGACAGAGTCTCTCTATGGTGGTCTGAATGTAATCGCGCCCATAATCTCACAGGGAGTGGCACGATTAGTAGGTGTGGCCTTGCTGGAGTGACTGTGGTCTTCCTGGAGGAAGTGTGTCACTGTGGAGGTGGGCTTGGAGGTCTCGTATATGTTCAAGATACCACGCGGTGTCTGAGTCCACTTCCTGTCACCTGCACAAGAAGTAGGACTCTCAGTTCCTTCTCCAGCACCCTGTCTGTTTGCTGCCCTGCTCCGTGCCATGATAATGGACTGAACCTCTGAAACTGTGAGCTGCCGCCTCAGTTAAACGCTTTCCTTTATGAGAGTTGCTATGGTCATGGTGTCTCTTCACAACAATAGAAACCCTTACTAAGAGTGCCCAAGCTAGTCCTAAATCCCTGGATTCAAGGAGTGCTCCCACCTCAGCCTTCCAGGCGGCTGAGACTACAAGTAAAAGCTTTTCCTACATCTCTTCCTCTCCCCCACCCTCCTATCTCTTCCCCACTCCTTCCTGCCTCTCCTCCTCATTTTTTTTTTGTTTTTTTTTTTGTTTTTTAGACAGGGTTTCACTTGTAGCCTTGCGGCTTCCAGCTCACTGAGATCCATCTGCCTCTGCCTCCTGAGTGCTGTGACCGGAAGGACGGCACCACACCCCGTCATTCCTCCACCCCCTGCCCCCACCTCCACCTTCTCCTTCTCTTTAGTTTTTAGAAACAAAATGTCCCTCTGCAGCCCCCACTGGCCTGAACCCCTGGCGATCCTCTTGCCTTGCCTTGCAAAGCTCTGGGATTGCTGGCATGAGCCGCCACACCTGGCTTAGAAACAATCTTTTGGTTAGCATGCTGTTTCCTATCGTTGCTACAGCCTGTTATTCTTCCGCAGGTCTGGAGGGCCAGCCGTGTGAGATGAAAGGTAGGGAGCTGAAACCAACATGTCCACAAGGGTAGGAGGGTGGGAGGGTGGAGGGGGCTGCCTCCTCTGGCTTTTGGAGGCCACCAGCATTCCTTGATATGTGACTGCCTGACTTCAACTTCTGTTCCGATCCCCAGTAGTCTCCTAATCCTGGTTTCTAGACTCCCTCTTCTAAGGATCCTTGTGGTCACACAGGGCCTAGCAGCATAACCCAGAATGCCCTCCATTTCTCAAGGTCCTTCGGTTAGCGTCTCTGCGAAATTCCTCCTGCTACGCAAGGCAGTGTAATCACCGGCTCCAGGCTTTAGAGTGGGGAGATGGGGAGAGAGAGAGAGAGAGAGAGAGATCATTATTCACCACACAACATCAACTCAGACAGACAACTGAGCTAAAACAGCCAAAGAGTATTTGAAAAAAAAAAAAAAAAACAGAAAAGAAAGAAAGAAAGAATAAAGGTAGCCTTGCCGTCTTATACACTTTGTAACCCTGATCATTGAAAATGCGTTCTACATGGGAAAACATATCAACAGCAGCAGTGGAAAGGACATTGATCCAATTATAGGTACAAGTCATTTTAAAGTAAAATGCAGTAGATCGAACAAGCAGGGAAAGGAATTTAGCCTGTGTCTCAGTCAGTCGCTACTCAAGGACAAGTCGTTCCTGCTGTGGTTGAGATTGAAGCAGGCTCATCTTTTAGATGCTTGTTAGCAGCTGGTGTGATCTCTGAGGAGACTAGGACCTGTCTGGTGGAAGTCGGTCACTAGGGGAGGGGAGGGCCCTGGAGGATAGACTTGGCCCTGGTGCTAGGTTCCTCACAATGTAAACAGCTGCAGTCCCACCAACAGGTCCTCCCCACT
This sequence comes from Myodes glareolus, assembly GCF_982192425.1. Lineage (NCBI taxonomy): Eukaryota > Metazoa > Chordata > Mammalia > Rodentia > Cricetidae > Myodes > Myodes glareolus. Next base: position 29,747,455 of record NC_142041.1, read on the forward strand.
GTGATAAACTGAGACCCTTTGAAACCATGTGTCAAAGTAATTCCTTCATGAATTGTTTCTGTCTGGTATTTGGGTCACAGCAGCACGAAGGTCACCACAGAGTCTTCACGATTTAAAACAAAACTTAGATACCACTGTGTTTAAGATTCCAGCCAATAAAATACTGGAAAAAAAAATATAACTACATTTACTGGCTTTTAGTGTTAAGGAGGATTTCTTAGTTTAGAAGGAATAAAATTGTCAGGCACGCTGTTTCATGCCTGTGATCCCAGTACTTGGGGGACTGGAGCTGGAGGATTGCTGCAAGTTTGGGGCCAGCTTGGGTTTCAAGGCTAGCCAGGGATGTAGAGTATGTAGAGTATGAAGCTGCCTCAAACCAGTCTAATTACATACATACATACATGCAATAAAATTTGTACTAGAAAAATTCCTAAACTTGAGTACATAAAAAACTTGCCTCAGTATTGAGTGTGATGAAGTGTGAACAGACAATAAAAACAAAAAAAAGTATTCAACATCAAAAGTCATCAGGAAAAAAAAAGGAAATAACGATTACAATGAGATACTGCTGTAACTCAGAGTAATTAAAATTTTAAACCCTTTTTTGTGCCATATGCTGGCGAAGATACGGAGAAGCTCAAAGTGCTGGTTCTGATGCTGGTGGTAGGAAACGGGGCCATCTCTCTGGAAAAGAGCAGGGCCGTTTCCAAAGCCGTTAAACTGCACCTCCAATGGGATCTAGCCTCTCAGTGCTTTGGTGTTTACCCAAGACAAATAAGAGCGAACGTCCTCAAAAATGTTGGCACAAGAAAATCTGCCTGAGCATTATTCACAGCAGCAAAAACTTGTTGAAATCTCCCCGGTGTCAATCCACAGGAGAAAGAGTGTGCTCCCTGTGCCGAACTCTCACAGCGGAATGTCACCGAGCAATAAAAAGGAACGGCGCCTCAACAGGAACGACGTGGGTAAGCTCAAACACATTAGGTCGAGGAAAAGAAGCCAGACACAGAGGAGTCCGGCTTCACAGTCGGTTTTATGTGAAACGCTGGAGCAGCAAGGCTGATCTATGGTGAGAGGAATCCGCCTCTGGCACAGAAGGGCAGGCCGCGATTGGGTAGGAGGGGCGCAGGGAACACAGCCAGGGGAAGAGAACCATTACGTGCCCTGATAGAAACGTGGGTTACTCTGGAATGTACATTGATCAGACCTAGTCATAGACTTCAGCAGCAGTGAAACACTAAAATAAATGTAAAGATGAATGGTCGATTAGATATCAGATTTGTGGGGAACGTGACAAAGTCCAGTACCTTGAATATATGTAAGGATTATCAGGGATCAGTTTACAAATTAACATCTAAAAGAGAAAAGGTAAACGTTAATTTCTCCGCAAGAGGTGGATATATATACATGGACGCACACCACCAGTATAGATAGTAGTAATTAATAGGATATGTCATATGTAGAGACACAGGTCTGTAATCCCAACGCTTGGAGAGAGAGGCGTGTGTGTGTGTGTGTGTGTGTGTGTATGTTGTGTGTGTGTGTGTGTGTGTGTGTGTGTGTGTGTGTGTTTGAAACATTCTGGGCTACACAGGGAGTCCCTATCTCAGATCAAACACATGTTCTGGACCTACACCATACAATCATACATAGATACATACATGTATGTCTACACACATAAGAAAAGTCATAAATAAAATCTCTTTACATGTGGCAATTAATAATAAAGAAAATACAAATTAGAGGCTAGAGGGGCAGCTCAGTGGTTAATAGTGCACACTTCTCTTGTTGGAACCGGAGTTCAGATCCCAGCATCCATGCTGGGTGGCTCACAACCTTCTGCAACTCTAGGTCCAGGGGATCTAACACCTTCTTTGAACCTCCACAGGCACCTATACATGTGCACAAATCCCACCCATACACACACAATTTAAAATAGATCTTTTTTAAAAAGACAAAAATGCAATGTTAAGTAGACCTAGTCAACTGTTGAACAGCGGTGAAACTTGATCTCTATCTAATCAGAGGAGGCGGTGGCCCTTGGTTACTCCTGGCTGAAGTCCTCCCTCATCCCAGCCTCTATCTGCCAGCATCACTTTCCTGGTGGACATCCTGACACACTCACGTGGGATCCTCAAAGCCCAACCAGGGTTACAGTGGTCACCATTGTCAGCATGAAACAGTCTAGAACCATGTGAGAAGAGAATCCCAGTGAGAAATTATCAGTTACATTAATAGATACGGAAAGAATTAGGCGAAAAGTGAACAGCGCCACTGCCAGGCGCCAGGGCCCTGGATGGTGTCAGAGAAGAGCGGGCTGGGTTGATGCTGAGGGCCTGTGTGCCTTCATTCTCCACTCACGGCTGTGGCTACAGCTAGGTCTCTCACGTCCTTGCCTTGCCTTCCCCCAGATGAGAGATTAAACTTGGGATTGTAAGCTACAGCGAACCCTTTCTTCCCTAAATTGCTTTTAGTCAGGGTAGCTTATCAGCAGGAACCAAACTAGGACACCGGGGTTCCAAACAGGAGCATCCTCATCCTCTTCGCTGCCTGGGATGTTGGCCCAGGCTCACAGCTTCTCTCAGCTCCGTCTCTGCACCCCTACTGTTGCCTGTTAGCCCTCCATTCTGTTTCCTATGTCTCCATGCCACACCACCTAAGTCTCTCACTGCTTCCTCCTCCAGCTTCTTACGCGCAAGGCTGACTTTTATAATCTAGTGGCAGTCAATAACATCGCAGAAGGTCATGGGGCCAGCGGAGACAGAAGTTTCCCAGATAAGGCAACATCTTACTTCCTTTGTAAAGGGATGCACTGTCAATCAAGTGAGAAGAGAAGAGGGACTAGGCAGAGCTGAGGAGCAAAAGTACTGTTAATAAGCACATATATGCTAGGATAGCCTACCTCGCTGGCAATTAAAATAGAAAGAAAACCAAGACTCCACTTTTTAACTACAAAATTAGCAACAGAGAATTTTTATTAACAATACCACCTTTGAGTATGCACCTTTGAGAGGGCCATCAGTCATAAAAATGTCCGCATTGTTGACCCAGGCATCTCTCTTCTGAAATAGGACATTAGAGAAGGCTGTCTAAGAAGACAAAGATATTCACAGTTGTTAGAAAGTAACAGATAAGCAGCCCATAAGTAAATTAAAAAACACAAGCAAAGCTAAATATTCTGTAGGCCTCATCCTGCCTGGATGGGTGTGATGGTGCACACCTGTACCCCAGCACTTGGGAGGCAGAAACAGAAGGATCTGTCATGTGAGTTCTAACCCAGCCTGGTCTATACAGTAAGTTCCAAGACTAGTCAGGGCTACATACTGAGATCCTGTCTTAAAAAAAAAAAAAAAAAAAAAAAAGCCTCAAGAGAACCGGCTCCCTGGGGAAAAGGCTGTCAGTCACAGCCATGATTAAATTAATTAAGATAGCAAAGCTATTCCATGTCATCTTTCAAAGATCAGTGTTTTTATTAATGTCACAATGGCATGTTTGTTTACTATTGTAGAGATGTAAGTTTTGGAACTTTCTGAACATTACGCAGCTATCCAAATTATTTTAAAGGGTAGATGGGTCAAGAAGGTGGCTCAGCAGGTAAAGGTACCACCCAGCCTGGCAACCTGAGTCCTAACCCTGGGGCCCACATGGTGAAAGGAGAGAACTAACCCCTCTGACCTCCACACACGTACACTCTCTATATATATATCTCTCTACCTCTGTCTCTGCACTGTGCCTGTCTCTCTGTCTCACACACACATACACACACGCATACACACACACGCATACACACACACGCATACACACACACGCATACACACACACTCATACTCTGAGAAAGAGGACTAATAACAGCTGTGTGCTTCTGGCTCAACTTCTGCGATCTTGTGACTTCATTGAAAGGCAGTTTAGCATCATCCATCACACTTTAAAAAACACAGATGCTTCCCAACTTACAATGGGACTTAAGCCTCTCAAAGCCCCTAATAAATTGAAAATACCCTAAGACAAATCCCTACCTAGCAGCATGGAGCAGCAACACAACATGCTGAGTCTACAGGTTGGTTTGCATCCTGGTCCTATGGCTGATGTCACTGCTCACCACTGCTGCCCAGCACCTGGAGAGTACCATGCCACACACTACAAGTCCAGGAGAAGGTCAAGATTCAAAATCACAAGTCCAGTTTCCTTTCGATGCATGTCATGTTTACGTCATGGGAAAGGCGAAATCGTTAAGTGAGACTATCATAGGTTATGGACCAAGGAGTGGGTGCAAACTCTTTAATAATTTTATTACTTGGAATTAAAGGTGCAAAAGTAATTCCTTCTGTGAACAAAGGTGAATTGTATTAAAAGGTATATTAATTCGTTAATAGGTTGTCCGCTGGCTCCCACAAATTGTCCTCTGGCTTCCAGTCACACATCATGGAGCCATATACAAAATAAATAAACACAAACAAATAAATGGAAACTTTCCTTTTTCAAAAGGTACGTTGTTGAAGTTGTTTGCATTTAGCTTTTTTGTTTGTTTTGAGAAGTTGTTTCATTTGAGCCAGTTCTGGGAATCAAACACAGGGCCTTGGAAGTGCTGGGCAAGCCCCCTGCTGCTGTGCTGCATTCCCAGTGCTCAAACTGTTTGTTTGTTTGAAGACAGGGTCTCCTGTGGCCTAGGCTGGTCTCAAACTCCATCTAGCCCAAGGTAACACTGAACTTCTAATCCTCCTGCCTCTAACTCCCTCCCAAGTGCTGGAATTGCAAGAATGTGCCATCCCACAGTTTTATGCTGTACAGAGGACTTGGTACCCACTAGGCAAGCACTCGACCAGCTGAGCTACATCTCCAACCCAGTAGAGCAGTATTTTTAAGGGCAACAGAGAAGGAATGACAGGATGTCCTCATAGCAGAGCCTGCTGCGACCCTGAAACAGAAGCCATCTTGTTCCTGAAAGGGTGGGACCCCCTGTGCTGATGAGGAGCTAGCTCCAAGAGGTGCAGTGAGGACAAGAAGCAAGGGGCAGGATGGTGCTTGGTGACATCCCACTGGTTTATTTTAAATCCATGCATATAATCACCTGTCCGTGCATTAAAAATTAAAAATCTTTGGCAGAATTCCCAAAATGCTAAAAAGCAATTACCTGGGAAGGGGAGGGGAGGAGGACAGAAAGAACCTTCAGTTTTCATCTTTTGTGAGTTGCTTGTTTTCTGTTTTGTCATCTTGTATCACTTGTGTGGTTCAAAAACTAATTTTAAAAGATACTTAGATATTATACAACATTGCAGACCAGCGTTCAGTGGTCAAAACAATAAAATAAGAGGGGCCCCGTGCTCTGCATGTTGTGTATGAGACAGGGTCTTTGAACCAAAGATAACCCCAATGTCCCTGTCCAGACATTACCTTTCCTTTAATTGATGACTCCACCAACACGGGTGTATCCCCTCCCCCATTAGGACAAGGTCCTGGGGAACCTGCCCGGCTCCCGTGCTTTCTCCTTCCAGGAACAGACCTGGAAAGTGGAAGTCCTTTCCTACTTATCCTGGCTTTTTGAAAGTTCTCCAGTGAGTTGTTGATAAGCCACAGACTCTTCCCATTGCCCTGTCCTTGGAGCTCTTGGCAGTTCATGGCACCCTCATGTCTTCGATGTCTCCTCCTGGGACTTGGCTTGGCCCTCCTGGTCTCTCCAATTGCTGAAACATGCTGGCCAGTCTTTGCTTGTTCATCTTGCCTAAACTCGGGCAGATCATCTCTCCAGGTGACCTCATCTGCTTCTCTAACTGCAGAATCACCACTTGTGTGGAGAAGACACCTAGCCAAAGACCACGGGTGCTTGACTGTTTCTTGACCCAGCATGCATCCCCAGTAGAATCCACACTCCTTCCTTGAGCAAATGTTCTTTCCCCATTCCCGCAGCCACATAGGCACTACCAGTCATGGTAGCCACCCTTCCTTGCACTCAGGACTTCGGGATTCTTTCTGCACCCAAGCCAGGCAACTGGAGTTCTCCCAGGACCGTGGGGATGCTGGCAGAACGCCTCCTTCCACCCATTGGATGACTAAGCACGTCTAGTGGAGAGAGTAAGGCCAAAGATCAGGAGAACTGATAGGTAGAAGATAGGCAGATGCTATCTGACATCATTGGACATCACTAAACCTCTCAATAGAACCATTCATTCCTGATGCTATACCTAATGGTTCCCAGACTTTCCACTTGCATGACATAAGCTGCCTCCTTCATGCCAGCCTCCCCTCATCCCCCTCTCTCTGGTTTTTTAAAACAGGGTTTCTCTGTGTAGCCCTGGCTGTCCTAGCTTGCTACATAGACCAAATTAGCCTTGAACTCAAACTCAACCTGTCTTTGCCTCTTGAGTGCAGGGATTAAAGGTGTGTGCACCCCACCAGCACCCCTGCTTGACCTTGAACTTCTGATCCTCCTGCCTTCACCTCCCAAGGGATAGATACACTTACAGACATATGCCACCATGCCCGGTTTATGTGGTGCTGGGGATTGAAGCCAGGCCCTTGGACTTGCTAGGTAAACACTCCACCAACTGAGCCACGTCTCCCACAGCTGTACCCAGAGTTTCAAGCCCATAAACACCACAGTCTGGGTGATGTCTCCTGTGAACCAGCGTGAGCCTAAGACTAGACCCACTCAGAATGAAAGCCTACCTCTTCCACTCCCCTAGCTGGCCTATCCCTCCACCTATGCCTTCTGCTAGGCTGGCTGGTCACCAGACACACAAACTAATGCTGCGGCAATAGGAAGTGTGAAATAATAGCTTTGCTCCCTGGTTTGTGCCTTTTCCTCTCCATCTTTAAAGATCAGATGTTAAACACGTACAACATTCCATTGTATTAGCCCCGGGAAACCAGGTTACGGTGTCACCTCTGCAAAGACTGAGGACCTGCTAACAGGGGCTGTGCAGCAGTGCCTGAAGCTACTGCTTTCGAAGAGCTTGGATTTCTTCCTGCCTCACCTCAGGAAAACCATCGCTCTTGAGTCCACACGGATTGGATTTCGCGTCTTCCTAATTGAACACATTCAGCTAATGGCAGTCTCAAGACGATCGTCAAAAATCTGCTAGTTACTGCATATCACCAGTCCCAGCGCTTCAACCCTCTAAGAACTTTCTGCGGCTTCCTATCACCAAGGGCCCCCAGCCGCCCTGAGTCATCTGGGATTCCCTGGACAGACAGCACGTGTTCCTGCCCGGGGGACTCACTGCTTCCCTTCCCAGTCCTTCTGCTGCAGCATCATCTCGGCTGCCACGGTGTAAATCAAACTCTGTTCTGGGTAGGAAAGGAGCCTTCCTCCTCCTGTCTGTATTTCTGGGGTCTCTGAGAACACACTGTGTTTGGTTTGTTTCCACGAATGGATCACATGTGGCACATACACATGCTTGCAGGCAAAATGCATACAATAAAACAAAATACACATAAAATGAAATCAATAATTTCTTTTAAAAAGCTGGAAGAAGGCTGGTCGATGGTGGTGGTGCATGCCTTTAAATCCCAGCACTCGGGAGGCAGAGGCAGGCAGATCTCTGTAAGTTCGAAGTCAGTCTGGTCTACAAGAGCAAGTTCTAGAACAGGCTCCAAAGCAATACAGGTTTTTTTTTTCTTGAAAAAAACATAAATAAATAAATAGAAGTTGTATGCACAGGACAGGTGAGATGGTTCAGTGGGTAAGGGTGCTTGCTGCCAAATCTGACCTGGAACCTGGGACCCAGATGGTAGAAGCAGAGAACTGACTCCCAAGAGTTGTCCTTCAGCCCTACATGCCTGCTATGGTATACACACACACAATAGGAAAGAAAAGAAGGGAGGAAGGAAGGTTGGTTGATTTAAAAGTCATACGTGATAGCATATACTGGTAATCCCAGTGGGAAAGGATGGGGGTTCTACGTCATTCTTAGTGTCATGGAGTTCCAGGTCAGCCTGGGTTACGTAACAAGGTCCTGCCTCTAAATTAATTAATTAATCTATATGTACAAAGCTTAGTACCTATTAGGATGATAACTGTTGTACTGGCTCTTTTTGTATGTCAACGTGACACAAACTAGAGTCATCAGAAAGGAAGGAGCCTCAGTTGAGGAAATGCCTTCACGAGATCCACCTGAAGGCATTGTCTCAATTAGTGATTGACAGGGGAGGGCCGAGCCCATTGTGGGTGGTGCCATCCCTAGGCAGGTGGTCCTGGGTTCTATAAGAAAGCAGGCTGAGCAATTCAAGCCAGTAGCAGCTCCTCTCCATGACCTCTGCCTCAGCTCCTGCCTCCAGGTTCCAGCCCTGCTTGAGTCCTGTCCTGACTTCCTCCAGTGCCGGACTATGATCTGGAAGTGAGAGCTGAATAAACCCTTCCCTCCCCAACTTGCTTTTTGGTCATGGTGTTTTGTCGCAGGAATAGATACCCTAAAAGACTACTATCAAAGAAACAGAGAGCATGATGCCGAGGCTCTGGAGAAACTGAAACCCTGGTGTCCTGCTGAGGACTCGGGAAACCTTCAGTCGCCGCAGGAACACTGGCAGTCCTTTGGAAAAACAAAACACTGAGTCGTTAGACACGCAGCAACCCTGCTTCTGAATATTCCCATAAGAGTCAGAAATAAGGTCCCAAAGAGACATGTATACACCATGTATAAGACAGCACCGTGCTCTAAGCCAAAAGGTAGGAAGACCTCTCCTTTTGTGGTGGACAGACAGATGAGCAAACAGAAGGTTGGGTATATACATGATAACATGTTATCCACACTCAGTAAGGAAGGAAATCCTGCCACATACTGCCGCAATATTGGTAACTCTTGACTTTATGCTAAGTCGCTAAAGGGGACAGTCTTAGGATTTCTATTGCTGTGAAGAGACACCATGACCATGACAACTCTTATAAAAGAAAACATTTAATTGTAGTGGCTTGTATTTTCAGAGCTTTAGTCCATTATCATCACGGTGGGATGCAGGCAGACAAGGTGCTGGAGGAGTAGCTGAGAGTCCTACATCTTGACCCACAGCAACAGGAAGTGGTCTGAGACACTAGGCATGGCTTGAGCATGTATGAGACCTCAAAACCCACCCCTATAGTGACACACTTCCTCCAACAATTCCATACCTATTTCAATAAGCCACATCCCATAGTACCATTCCCAGTGACCATATGGGGACCAATTACATTCAAACTATCAAATTCTACTCCCTGACCCCCATAAGTCTGCAATCATACCATAATGCAAAATACAATTTCCAACTTCAAAAGTGCTTGTAGTCTTTAACAGTCTCAGCAACGCTTTAAAGTCTAAAGTTCAAAGTCTCTTCTGAGATTCATGCAATCTCTTAACTGTAATTCTTTTTTTAAAGAATTTTTTAGATTTATTTATTTATTATGTATATAGTGTTCTAACTGTGTGAATGCTTGCATCCAGAAGAGGGTGCCAGATCTCATTACTGATGATTGTGAGCCACCATGTATTTGCTGAGAATTGAACCCAGGACCTCTAGAAGAGCAGTCAGTGCTCTTAACCTCTGAGCCACCTCTCTTAACTGTAATTCTTTATAAAATCAAAATCAAAAAGCAGATCGCATACTTCCAACACATAATGGCACAGGATAAACATTACCATTCCAAAACGCTGGAAAGGGAGCATAGTGAGGAACTACTGGACCAAAGTAAGACCAAAACCGACTGGACAGACTTCAGACTCTGCATCTCCACGTCTGATGTCAAAGTGCTCCTCAGATCTCCAACTGCTTTCAGCTTTGTTGACTACAGCACACTTCTTTCTCTTGGGCTGGTTTCACTTCCTATTAGCAGCTTTCCTTGGCAGGTGTCCCGTGACTCTGGCATCTCCAACATCTTGGGATCTGCTTCACAGCTTCATGCAATGGCCTCTCTGAGCCTCCATTCAGGGAAACCCCTGACATATCCTGGCCACATTCTTCACTGAAATATCGCGAGAATGATCTCTAGCCATACTAAAATTCTCCTCTGAAACCTCTTGAGCCAGGCCTCCTAATTCATTATACTCAGCACCACTGTCTTCCATGCTCCTACTAGGATGGCCCATTATGCACTTAAAACATTCAACTGCTTTTCTAATCCAAGAACCGCAGGTCCATATTCCTTTAAACAAAAGCACGGTCAGGCCTATCACAGCAATACCCCAGTCCCTGGTACCAACTTCTACTTTAATTAGGGCTTCTATTGCTGTGAAGAGACTATGGCAACTCTTATAAAGGGAAAACTTTTCACTGGTGTAGCTCACTTACATTTTTAGAAGTTCAGTCCATTATCATCATAGTGGGACATGGCAGCATGGAGGCAGACATGGTGCTGGAGAAGGAGCTGAGAGTCCCACATTTTGACCCACAGGCAACAGGGAGTTGTCTGAAACACTGGTCATGGTTTGAGCATATATAAGACCTCACAGTCAATTCCCACAGTGACATAGTTCCTCCAACAAGGCCACACCTACTCCAACAAGCCACACCTCCTAATAGTGCCACTCCCAATGATCTTATGCGGGCCAATTACATTCAAACTACCAGAGGAAGTATTGTAGGGCTACTTCCATATTCAAATTCAGAGACAGGAAGTAGGATGGCAGTCACCAGGGGCTGGAAACAGAGAGGAGTGAGGAGTTAGTGTTCAGTGGGGACAGAACTCTTCATCAGGCACAGCTATGGACTCTATAGGACAGAGTCAGAAATTTGATGTTCCTCCCCTGCCCTTTGTTATTCCTCCTTGCCCCAATCCTCTGCTAACCTGTGATCTTCTTGAATTTAAGACTGCTTACAGTTCAGCTCCAATGGGGTCTCACAGAGAGAAATACAAAAAAAAAAAAAAAAGAAAGAAAGAAAAAAAGAAAAGAAAAACCAAAACATTCCATGGGGCAGGGCAGATGCAGGAGCTTTCTTCTTTTAAAAAAAATATTTATTTATTATGTATACAATATTCTGTCTGCATGTATGCCTGCAGGCCAGAAGAGGGCTCCAGACCTCATTACAGATGGTTGTGAGCCACCATGTGGTTGCCGGGAATTGAACTCAGGACTTTGGAAGAGCAGGCAATGCTCTTAACCTCTGAACCATTTCTCCAGCCCCTATAGGAGCTTTCTAAAGGAGGCATCTGCACTGCCTGATTCCTGTCAGGAAACAGTTCCCAAATCCAGAGTGCAGGCCGAGAGGATGAGGCTGACATAAGTCAGACCAGTTTGAACCTGTCCAGCAATTTTCCCGACTGAACCTGGAGAAAGTGGAGCCGTAGACAAAGTTCTGAGCTGTGGGCACAGTGGTGCTGAGCACTGTGTGTTGGGTGGAGAAACCACCAGAGAAGACAAGTGATACACACACCAGAAGAAATGGAAGATGGGAAGAGGGTTGAGGAAAGACTGCTTTCCTCAGCAGGAGCATGACTTGGCTGACTGAGCAAGATGTTCCCTTACTTGAGGGACTCATGAAGCTCTACTGTCTTCCCAAATCTTCTGGACTTGCATGCTTGGGTTTCCATGGTAACCATAAGTGACCACGTAAACCAAGTGCACCCCATGTTTTTCCTCCGCCATCTTATCCTGCAGCAAAGTTTGGGAAAACCCTAAACTGTCTGTCATTTTTCTTAGCGCTGTGACCCAATACCTGACAGTGACTTATGATGTGGGACATCCTTTCATAAAAGCAATATGTGTTGCTTTTATTGGTTGATGAGTAAAGCTGTTTAGGCCAATGACTTGGCAGCACAAAGCCAGGAAGAAAATTTGAACAGAGATATATAGAGAAAGTAGGCAGAGTCAAGGAGATGCCATGTAGCTGCCAAAGGAGACAGATGCCAGAAACTTACCGGTAGGCCACAGCCTCGTGGAGATACATAGATTAGTAGAAATGGGTTGGGGCTGGAGAGATGGCTCAGAGGTTAAGAGCACTGGCTGCTCTTCCAGAGGTCCTGAGTTCAATTCCCAGCAACCATATGGTGGCTCACAACCATCTGTAATGAGATCTGGTGCCCTCTTCTGGCCTGCAGGCATACAGACAGACAGAACACTACGTACATAATAAATAATTAAATCTTACAAAAAAATAGAAATGGGTTAATTTAAGATGCATGAACTAGTTAGAAATATGCCTAAGCATATAAGTGTTGCAATTAATACAGTTGTTTATGACTATTCGGGTCAGGGTGGCCAGAAGCCAGCGAGTCCATCTACAGACTTAAGGGAGGAAAGACATTCTGGCACATGGATTTAAAGGGGATAATCCATTATGGTAGAAAGAGATGAATGTGCATGTCTGCTCTTTCTCCTTTGTTCCTGTTTATTCAGTTCCAGCCTCCAGCCCAAGGGATAGCATCACCCATGGTCAGGGTGGGTTCTTCTATCTCTTCTAAATCTTGAAGGCATGCCCCTAGATGTGTCTCCTAGATAGTTTAAAGTCCAGTCAAGATGGCAATGAAGATTAGCTATGGCAGACTACGTCTAAGAAGGATTCAAACATAGTCAATGCACCTGGGCAACGAGGGTCCCAGCTGTTGGCCTTACTCTGTCCTCCAGGGCTTCCATTTCCTGTGAGGAAACTCCAGCCTCCATTCCAGAGAATTCCATGACACCTTTAAGAACCAATCCATGTTGTCTGTTCCAGTTCCATGGATGCAGGCCCAGTGAAGTCTCTCCCTGCAATGTCATACTCCCTCCCTCCCACCCTCACCCAGCAGCAGAGATGATCTGGAGGCGGGGCCTGCGTGAAAGGGTGGGTGCCGAGAAGGGCCTCTTTCAGGAGGCACACTGGAAAAGCCACTCAGACCCCTAAGATCATTTTTTAATATTTATTTATTTATTATGTATACAATATTCTGTTTGTGTATATGTCTGCAGGCCAGAAGAGGGCACCAGAACTCATTACAGATGGTTGTGAGCCATGCTGGGAATTGAACTCAGGACCTTTGGAAGAGCAGACAATGCTCTTAACCACGGAGCCATCTCTACAGCGCCCCCCCCCCAAAGATCATTTTAAAGATCTGCCTGGGATCTGGGAATTGTCTTTCTTTCATTCTTCTTGAGCTAAGGCCCTATGAGGCACAGGAAGGAAGTCCTGGGCTCCTGCCCAACTCAGTCCTGACTATATCTCCCCAGCTGGAACATGAAGAGATTAAGCTAAATTTCTAAGACCCTTCCAGCTCCCATGTTGGAGGACTTCCCTTGGAAGAAAGATAGGATGGTAGGGAATTCTTAGGGATGGGAGGGGAGCAAAGCACAGCTCACTCCAGCCCTAGGCTCAGTCACACCAACCAGCCCTGATCACCCTATCTTAGCCCTCCCTCCGACAGTCAGGTAATACAGGATTACCCCCCAGAAACGAGGACCTCATTGACTTGGTCTCTTGTTGTAACTCCAGAATGGAAGTTCCGGAAGCCCCAAAAAGCATCTCTCACCCCACTTCATTTTCACTGCCCTGGATGGTAGAGAACAAGGCCAAGAGAGCCCAAGGGACACGCCCAAAGGATGCCGTGTCTTTGAGGGAGCCTAGGAAGTAGGATCAGAGAGGCGAATCCGTGGATGACAGGGCTCTGCTTTAGGGCTCCACTCTGCCACTGTCCAGTCTGTGTCCAGTCTGTGTCCCTTCTCTTCTCCTGGGAATCTTCTGTCCACCCTGGGTCTGCTGCTCGGCAGCCATCTCAGTCCTTCTGGTCCCCAGGGCTTCATCACTGCCCCCAGATCTCAGCCCTCACACATCCTCCAAAGAACAGCCACCACAGTCAGGTACTGGGGTGGGGGGCTGTGGTCAGCAGCAGGGGAGCACTTTGCACAATAAGAAAACCATTTGAAGCAAGGAATCAGGCGCCACCCCCGCTGATGCTTGTCAGCCAAACTTACCACAGGGAGTCTCTTAGCCTTTGGTTCCTGGCAAGATCCTGGCTGCTTTGTGTTTATTTATTCATTCAACAATTATCGATTGTGTACCTGCTGTGCACACCCGTCCTAAGTGCTGGGAGAACACAAAGTAGGTTCCTGTAAGGAAGAAAGGCCACTGCCGCCCCCTTCCATGCATGCACGAATATGGTGTCGGTGTCGGAGCCAAAGGAAATGTCTAAAGCACAGTAGTAAGACCCCGTGCCCTGCAACACCGTCTAACAGGCTGTTGCATGATTTTGAACAGGAAGTGTTTTGAACGCTTCTTCCCCAGCTTGTGGCTTTATTCTGGCATACTGTTGAAGAGGTAAGGCCGAGCTGAAGGAATTGGGAGTCCCTGAGGATGTCCACCATGGTCCCTTTGGCCACCTCCGCTTCCTAGCTGACAGGAAGTGAAGACTCTCCTCTGCCGCTATGACGTCCTGCACAAGCACATGAGGCTGAACGGCCATGGACTGAACTCCCTAAGACCAGGAGCCCAAATAAAACCTATCTCTTTAAATTGGTCACAGTAGGGCTGGAGAGATGGCTCAGAGGACCTGAGTTCAATTCCCAGCCACCACATGGTGGCTCACAACCATCTATGAGACCTGGTACCCTCTTCTGGTGGGCAGGCATACATGCAGACAGAACATTGTATACATAATAAAGAAATAATTTTTTTAAAAAAGGAGAAAAAAATGAATTGGTCACAGCAATAAAAAGTGACTAGCATGTGACCTAATTGCCATCTCACTTTCTAGGACAAGACAGCCAAATATGGAATCCACTAGCCGCAGTTGACCATTTAAGTTTAATTTATTAACTATTATACTAAATAGATAGACTCTAATAACCTTATATTTTCATATGCTATAATTTCTATAAACATAATATTAAATTACTGACATCAGACCTTAATGTATTTTATTTTTCCACCTGGTGAGAATAAGATCACTATCACAATTTCTGAGACAAATTTGAAGCAAGCTTTATTAAATACTGGCCAGGATGATGAACACTGGCCAGGTCCATACCCAGGATTCCCAAAGGCTGACCACAAATTACATTAGTCCAAGGCTTATGAAGGCAAAACCCACAAGGCTACGTACTTTCTACCTCCATCCTATCAGGGGCAAGCATTCATCCTGACCTACTCCTTGCTTACCTGCCTCCCACCTACCTGTGATCACCCACATCCTGTGCAGTTGGGGCAACCAGCCCTGTTCACAGAAGCAAAAACACGTGACTTGTTATCTTACACGAACAACAGCCCCCAGCATTCCGGGAAGTTATCTGTCCTTGGCCAAGTGGGGCTTATTTAAAAGTTTCTGCACCCCGAAGAACCTCTCCACTGATGCAGCAATTCAAATCAAACCGAATTAGAAAAAGCCCAGGCTTAATGAATAAAAATGCCCCTGGATGATTTTCCAGCCCCCCAGAATGGAGACAGGAAAGGAAGACTGGAAAATTAGGTGTCTGTTTTCAGTGAGGGGGGGCAGTTTAAATACCCTGTGGGAGTGGTCTTGAGCATCTCTGGGGGAGGGGCGGGTTTTCTGAGATGCAGTGTAATATTATGTCAATTGGAACATGCAACAGGGTTTGAAGAGGATGGGGGAGGGGCCTGAGGTGGAGCTTTCACCCAAATACTCCAGACTCTTTGGGTATGTGGATGCCAGGGGCTGGGGTAACGCTTCCACCAGAACACTTATACATTAGAGGCATTTTTGTTTTATAGATCTCTTAAGCACAGTAATTTAACCTTAAAACATAATGTTAGCCATCATAATTTCAGTTTTATGTTATATTAATGTATGAACACTAGAGCATTGATTTAATTTAAACAGTTACAATTCTGTTCCCCAGTCACACTAGCCGCACACGCACACCAGGAGCTGAATGGTCCTTTGGAGCTGGCTATCTGGTGGGGCGGCTCTCTCAGAACGGCCCTGTTCCAGGAGGGTAACTTCGTTGGCTCGCGTTTACTATTGATTGGGACTCCACTTGTAAGAAGTGAGTGGCTAACCTAAACAGACTGATAAGCTCCAAGTGATTCTGTCCAGCAGAGATGCAAACGATTTCTGTCTGGATGAAAAGATAACCCCGAAGGCTACAGATTCAATGTCCTGTAGGACATTCACCAATTTCGTAGATGGCTCAGCAATCCATCCAGACCCCCTTTCTCATTGATTACGTAGATCGGCACTCTTATCCCTCAGAGCCAGCGCTGTGGACTGGCTGAGCCCTTCACTAATGAATGGAATACATCGCCGACATCTGGCAGATGCTGGATGAGAAAGTCATGTTTCTGACTCGTTGGAAATTATACTTTGACATCAGGTAATGATCGAGACTATGAAGAGAATTTAAGCAGATTGAAGAGACAGGGAGTGACAGGATGCAATTTTATTGAGGCAGTCTGGGAAGGCCTTTCTGCAGAGGTGACCTTTGAGCCGAGGATGAAGGACAAAAGGAGCCGGCCTCTGGGACGTCTGGGGGTGGGGTGGAAGGCGTCCAGCAGGAAGCAGAGCAGGTGCTAAGGCAGGTGTAGGAGGCTCGATCGTGCCTGCTGTTTGAGCAGAGAAACTGGTGTGGACAGCATACTGAGCTCCTGCTGGCTAATAAATTATGGAAGAGGCAAGGAACAGATTGCCTGGGGCCCCCCTGTAGCCCAAAGTAAGGACTCTGAGTTGCATTTTGCAGGGGCATGAAGATGCTAAGACCTGCTGTAACCGTCCTCTCATACTCCGGGGGAAAGTTAGGAAGCATCCTTTGTCATCAGCCCTGCTAGGAGCCTCACTGGAGGATGGGGGAGGACGCAACTTTCTAATAGCGTGCTAAGCCCCCAAAGACTGCATTGCCATAGCGACGTGGGTGGGGGCTCCGGATGTGACCGACCTTGTCGGTCAGCTCTCTGCTCTCCAGGGTCCTATCGAGAGCTGTCCACACCCATGCCTCACTTAAAAGGTTCTCCAAGTAGCTTCAGTAGAACTGAGGAGTTGTTTTCTATGGAACACTTCTTCAGAGCTTCCGAAAGATTCCAGTGCAACCAGGCTTCACATGAGCAGCTTGCTCCTCCTCGGTTCAGAAGGAACCGGGCACGGTGAGTGGTGCTGACTTTAGGAGCCAGTGAGGTCGCTAGGTTGAGTCTATAGATTATAGCTGAGAAAGTGAAGAGAAAATTGAGTGTTAGCAACCAGGCACAGTCACCCCTCTGCTAAGGCACTGTACGCCACGTGCAAAGGCCCCTTTAAGAGAAGCTCCACCCACTCCCAATCACTCTTCCCACCTAGGCAAACTCTGCTGGGGGGGGCGGTTCTCCCCTCCCTTCCCGCCCCCCCCCATCTATATATGTGTGTGTGTGTGTGTGTGTATCTCTCCCTCCCCTCTCTCCCATACCCAAATAAAACTCTTCACGCAAGCTCTTCCTGCTTGATTTATTTTGTCTCCCACCCGTGAGCGCGCTTACAGAGAGTCTCAGTGAAACTAGGGAAACAGAGACTTGAAGTCTCCAGAAGGTACAAGAGCGGGGGCAGAGGAAGGTTGTATCCTGGGACTGAGCTGTGACAACTGCGGTTCCACTGACTGGAAGTCGCTGCACGTTAGGGAGGTATCAGTGCCCAGCACCCGAGTCAGACAGCCCCGAGCAACTGGTAACCAAGGGATTGGATTCCCTCTTCTGGCTTCCATAGGCACTGCGTGCATGTGGCAGGCATGCATCCATGCAGACAAACACTCATAGATGTAAAAGAAAAATAAGCAAATCTTTGGAAACCTTAATCTAGTCCTCCCAACTTCCATCCCTGTCCTGAGCATGCAGAAGGTCCAAAGTTCCCATTGAAACACCTGTCCCGAGAGCGATCTCTGTTCATCTCCCCTCTGGGCAATGTGGAAGTTAGTCAAGAAGTGACTGCCCTGTTCCAGGTCTAATGGGCAGAACATTGGCATTTACACGGGAGAGTTCTTTGCTGGAGGAACCAAGAGGTGGAGTTAGTCTCCTTGACTGATTCCTTTGTCCTATAGGCTTAGGTAGTCAGAAATCTAAAGTATCATGTCAGAACCCTTCATCTTCAGGTCTTATAGGCCCGTGTAGTCAGGAAGCCAAGGCTAGAAAGACCTTGGGAATTGGCTGGTTTAAGTTCTAAAGGGAAACTCCTCCCAGACCCTGAGTTAAACAGAGCCAAACTCAAGCCTAGCTGGAGTTTCTGCTGTCCCTTGACCAGCCCAAACAAATGTGATAGACTTCAACTCTTTCTCCATTCTCGTCTCATATGTCCATAGCTGCTGAAGACCATGCTCAGTCCGGAAAGCTGAGGAGGCCACAGCACCCAATAAAATAGTCTCGAGACAGGAGGAACTGGAGAGAGGGCTCCTCGTTAAGAGTGCTTGACGCTTTCAGATAACCTGAGTTCAGTTCCCAGAATCTATGTTGGAGTCATAACCGCCCACAACTCCAGCACAAGGGGACTCCAACATCCTCTTCTGGTCTTCTTGGGCACCCACACACTTGTGCCATGTGCTCATACAGAGATACGCATATACAATGAGGAGGAGGAGGAGGACAAAGGCATTGAGGCCATGTCATCCTGTGGGCCTGTGAGTCCCAAGGGGGAGCAGATGCAGCCAACACTGGTGTATTCTCCAGGAGGCAGCAGAAGGAAGAGCAGAACACTGCCTCCCTCAGCTAGACTGACTCCTCTTCTCCCTCCTCTCTCACACACCCTGTGTCTCCTTCTAATTCGATTTTGGTCTCTGTTGTTGTTTAAAATAATTTTTGACATCTTCTGTGCATGCGCCTCTCTCTGTCCTATCTTATTCCTTAGCTGTTTCTTCCTTCTTAGCCGCCATCTCATCCCTCTGTCAGTGACTTTGCTCTTAGGAAATCAAGGGCAAGTGCCTATGTCAAGGTCTTATTGCTATTCTAGCTGTTTAATCTTAAGAAGAGCCGCTCCGCTGACACAAATAACTCCAATTAGACCAGATTAGACCAAATTAAAATGCCCACGTTTAATAAATGCAGAATGGCTGGTGAGAAGAGCCCATGCAAATCCCTGAGACCACATGTTCCTTCTCTGGGCGGCTGCCTAATACACTGTGGGAGTGGTCCTGACCCTTCCCCGGGGAGGGGTCAGCGCTTGGCAGGCTGGGAGTTGGAGTCCGGACCAATGTAACTCCCAGGCCAGGAGCTGGGGTGAAGCTCCCAATTTCATATCACATTCCAGACTCTTTGGATATAGGGGTGTGATAAGGAGCTGAGGTGATATTTATGACGAACATTTTAGGCTCTCTTTGAATAAAGGGGCGTTGACTCAAGTCTGGCTACTTCCTGCGGGCACCGGGCAACGTGGGAGGGGGAGAACCCTTGTTTACGCTCACTGCAGCCACACTCGCAAAGCCCAAAGACTAGTGCAGAAAAGTGTAGCCAGGCCTGGGAGGGAGTGTCCTGGTTTCCTCCTCAGCCTTGCCCTGACTTGCCTGGTGATCTTGGCAGCTTCTTTACCTGTCAGCCCCAGCACCCAGACCAGAGGGTGCTGGGATCCACTGATCTCACCGCTAACCAGCTCTAGCTCTTTAGGATAGGAAGGACCTAAATGGTCAGACTGCCCAGTCCAAGCACTGGGGACCCTGTCTGTGCGCCCCATCCAGCGCTTGCCTTTGTGGGCAGCGACTGGGCCTTCCCGCCCCCCACACACACACCCAAGGCGCCGGTGCCAGCAGGTGTCTGGGAGCTTGTTGATTAAGATCTTGCTCTAATCCCTGCTTCCTGCTGCTCCTTTGTGTAAACTCTGAGTGTGCTCGGGGCTTGGCAGCGTGTGAGCCAGAGCCCTTCAGGAAACTGTGGTGCGAAGTGGAATGGGACCTTTCAGGCCTATCACTAAGGAGGGAGACAAAAGCCAGAAACCCAGAGCTGAATCATCCCTTAGACAACACGTGGTTGCCGAGAGGTGCCGTGTGCCGCACCTGTCTCAGTCACGCGCCATCTGCCTTTTCCACAGTAAGGAAGGGAAAGTGAGCGAGCCTTCCCAGGGGAACACAAATGACTGTGTGGCCGTGTAGAAACGACAAAGCTTTCCGTTGAATGAGAAGATCAAGGAAAGCTTCTGAGAAAGTCGCAGTGGGTCTGAAGCTCAGGGAGTGAGTAGAATTTCGGGTAGTGGGGGCACAGAAGGAGCAAGAGAGTCAGGGGAGCTTCCTGCAGTAGCTGCTGAGGAGAGCAGAGGGTAGGGGGAGCTCCAAAAGGAGGCTGCAGGGGTAGGGCTAGGCTTCCTAGCAGCAGAGAGGCATGCGCAGATGCTGGCTTTAGGAGGATCCCACGGGAGAGCCGCCTATCGTGGTGCACGCCTGTAGTTCCAGCACTTGAGGGGCTGAGACAGGAAGATCTCAAATTCAAGGGTTATCTGAGCTAAATAGCAAGTTTCTGGCTCGTGTTTTGTATTTGGAGAAACAATCCCACAGGTCATCAGTGTAGGGGCTTCGGATGGGATGGGAGAGACCAAACTTGAAACTCTCAGAAAAAGCACCCTGTAGAAGCTGGGCCAACAGCTGAATTCATTTGTACAATCACAACACACTCTAGGCTGTAAGGTGAGGGCAACAGCCAGGCACAGCTCGGACAGGGCAGTTAGTCAAGTCTGAGCTGAACTTGACCAAGGAGATGCACCATAGAAAACAAGACTGTCAAGTAGGATGGGGGTGGAGGAGAGCAATTTCTCAGAACACACATGTGTAAGCCTTGTATTAGAACATATCACATGTGACAGGCAGGTCACCACACAGCAGGGCTCGCAGGGACTCTTCGCTTCCTCCTCCACACTACATAGTAGGAAAATGGAGACCCAAAGGACAAGAACTTGCCCAGGTCCCCTGACAAGTTCAGGAGAGAATCCTGAGTTCTAAGCTGAAAATCATACTGCTTATCTCCAAATCTACACTATGATTGTGAATAGCTCCATTTTGCCAGAAAAGAGACAGTCACAGGGACCATAGGGAGATGCCCAGAATCCTAGCTTCTAGGAGGGTCAAACCCAGAAAGCAGGGAACAAGGGGAGGTAGCACCAGACTTGTCTTCCACAGAGTCTAGGAGGGTGGAGCTGAGACCAGCACAGAGCAGGTAGAAAGGAAAGCTAGAGGAAGAAAGAGTTCAAAAGAAAAGTTGGCAAGACCAAGTAAACAATGATCTAGATGAAAGAAAGAAATAACTTGGGCATGGAAGGTTCTGTGGTAGGGCGCGGGGAGTGCCTCAGTTGGTAGAGTGCCTACCTAAAAATGTATGAGGCCCCTGGGTTCAGTCTCCAGTGATAAAAATAATCCTTAAAAAGAGCCTCTCCACCGGTGCAAAGACCTCCAATCAAACCAGATTAGACCGAATCAAAGATGCCCACATTTAATAAATGCCACACTCCCGGGTGGACCGAGACACAGCATGGCAGGGTGAGGAGCCCACACAAACCCCAGAGACCATGTGTTCCTTTTTTCTGGCGTGAGCCTAAATACCCCGTGGGAGTGGTTCTGACCCTCCCTGGGGAGGGGTCAGCACTTGGCAGGCTGGGAATTGGAGTCCAAGCGCTTTGGCAGACTGGGAATTGGAGTCCAGACCAGGGCAATTCCCAGGCCAGGGACTGGGGTGACACTTCCAACTCAATATTATATCCCAGACTCTTTGGATATAGGGGTGTTAGAGTGTTAGGGTCTCACTTTTGACCAACCATCCCAGAGTCCTTGGATATAAGAGCATCGACACAAGTCTGACTACTCCCTGCAGCCATGGGGCAGCGTGGGAGAAGGGACAGCTGAGAGCTGGTGGGCTCATGCTCAGCACGAGGTGTGACTGGAGCGGCATCCGATTTGCTGTCATCTTGGAGTCCTCGGGCAGCTGCCTTTTGAGGGAGATGAGAAGGCAGGTGGCTGGGAGGAAAAAAATAATATTATTATTGGCCCTATAAAATGGGGCTAGCCATGGGATGGGACACAATAGCAGATAAAACCAGATTTTAGTTGGCCGGTGTCCGGATCCAGGAGAGCTGGTACCAATGGTGAAGTCCCAGGAGCTGGTGCAGGTCTTTGGCGTTGTCTGAGGAGCACTTTGTGGTTTGGTCTTGGCCCACGCAGCAGGAGTGACTTGTAAAATATGCTTGAAACTGGCTGGAGTTAGCAAAAGGTTCTGGAGACTGTTAGTTTTTTGGGTTTTGTTGTTGTTGTTTTCCAGACCTGATTTTTGATACAGCAGTAGAACTTTTCCAGGAACCTGAAGAGAACTGAAACAGATTTACATCTTGGTGTTATAACAAAAGGCTATTGCATTTTAGCTTAACCTCTGAAGATAGGGTATTTAGGCTCGCACCAGAAAAAAAGCACACATAGTCTTCGGGGTTTGTGTGGGCTCCTCTCCCTGCCATGCTGTCCCTGTCCACCCGGGAATGTGGCATTTATTAAACGTGGGCATTTTTTATTAGGTCTAATCTGGTTTGATGGGAGTTCTTTGTGCCGGCTGAGAGGCTCTTTTTAAGGATTATTTTTAACATCCAGCACTACAGAACCCAAGTGCGGTAGTATACATCTATAATCTGGGCGTTAGGGAAGTAGGAGGAGGACCCCAAGAATGCAAGATCAGATCAGGTTTGAAGGAGACCCTCTCTCAAAAGAAGGAGAGATGGGGGGACAGAGGGAGAGATGAGATGGGGAAGACAGATGAGGGAGGCTCTGGAGATGTTGGACCCATGGGGAACGTTACTCTTAGTTAACAAATCTGATGGAAGGAGACGGGAGAGCTAGAGGTGGCAGAAGACAGAAAGATCTGGTCTCGAGTTGGGAGCAATGGCTAGTGCTTTTGAATGTCACTCCATCCCCTTCACTGGTATAGAGCGCTTCATTGGAACTTCAGATGCTCCTCAGCAAGACACACGTCATGATCCTTACTGGACAGATGAGTCAGCTGAGAAGCAGAGCTGTCAGGAAATTGCCCAAGGCTCCCCAGCTTGTAAATGTCCAATCTCGATTGCAACTCGGCTCAACCTGTCTTGTTATTACTTCACTCCATCACTAGGGAGGCAAGGCAAGGGGAGGGGGGAAATCACAGAATAAACACAGACGTTGAGAGGAGAGAGAGGGAAGAGGGAGAAGGTGGGGTACCCAACAAGATGGCAAGCCCAGAACAGGCAGAAGGAGGCAGGAAGATAAAACCTTTATCACAAAGTTGGCAAAGTTGCAAACCAACATCAAAGCAAGTCTGGAAGTCAGCCCAAAGTGGGTTGTGTGGTAAAGATGTGCTGGTCACAGTAAACACAGAGGAATCTTGGGTAACAAGAAATCCTTGCATTTGTGAGGACATAGGCTGCCAGACCACACAGTCAGAAAGCGGGGCAGGTTCCCATTGCAGGGGAGGAGAACAGTTGGACTTATGAGAACATGTGTAGGCATGCTGTTGCTCTGATAAAATAATCTAAGGAAAAACCTAAAAGAAAGATTCATTTGGCTCAGTTTCCAAGATTTCAGCCCATCCTGGCAGGGAAGGCATCCAAGAGACAACCTCCCATATCATCCTGTCAGGGAAGATACAGCCCACATCTACGAGGCAGAGAGAGAAGAGCTGGGAAGACCTTCCCTTTCCATTCCATTTGAAAGGCCCCAGCGTAGGGGATGGTATCGTGCTCAGTCAGGGAGCCCTCTTTTCTTAGCTAGCCGCCTATGGAAATCCTTCCTCCTTTGTTACTCTCAATCCAATCGAGTGGATGATCAAGATTAATCATCACACGGCAAATTGGAAAGCATGCTCTGACACAGAAGAATGGGTAAGTGAACTTGGTCAGATGTAAAAACCACTTATGCTTCAAAGAACTGAATTAAGACAGTCAGATGTTAGGTAAGAAAGGGATTTGTAAATCTTATAAGGGTCTAAGCTCAGCATATTGAAGGAGCTGTTAAAATCAACAATTTTTTAAAAAAACTCTCTCCTCACCCATCCCAGAGACTGTGGAGGTCACAGGGAACAGGACTTCTAAAGGGCAAACATGTCTGAAAGGCGTGGGGCAGGCTGTCTTGTTGGCTATAAGCAGGTCTCCAGAATGAAGAAGGGCAGCTGTTCATGCCTGAGATGAAACCAAATTCAGCTTGGGCAAGAGATGGGCTCATGTCCAAAACAGTGACTCCTGGTGGCAAAATAACAAAACTGGGGAAAGGTGACCTGGGCCCATGGAAACTGGCAAGGTCTGTACCAAACACCATAGCAGGCTTCCAGGGAGAACCATTAAACGGGACCCCAGGTCTGCGGTACACCTCGAGGATTAAAACTAAGGAAAATCAATAAATACAATTGAATCTAAAACAAGAAAATAAATAAATAACCTAATTACGTAGTAGGCAAAGAATTTGAAGAAAACACCATTTGTCAAAAGAAGATATGTAAATGACCAAGAAGCACATGAGAAATTACCTCACGCTATTAGTCACTGAGAAAATGCAAACCAAACTCACAATGAAATATTACTTCACTCTAGGAGGCTAGAATAAGAAAAACAACAGCAATAACTGGAGTCAAGGGTGGGAAACAGCAGTAGCCATCTACACTGCTAGGGCGAATGTAAAATGGCTTGGCAGCTTTGCAAAAAGTTAAATATAGAATCACCATATAGCCCAACTATTTCTCTCATAGGCATAGACCCAAGAGGGGCAAAAACCACATTTGCTCAGATAAAACTTTTACACTAGTGTTTATAAGCGGCACCATTCATTAGAGTCAACAAATATGACAGTCCAAACATCTACCAGCCAATGAATGAATAAGCGAAAGTAATATTCCAGACAACACAGTATTAGTCATTCATAGAAGGAAGTCGATACTGGCACATGCTGGCACGGAAATTCGCAAATGCCATGCTAAATTAAAGTCAGTCACAAGAGCCATCAGGTTGTTAGACCCTGTTTGTTTTAATTTTTGTTCTATCTAGTATGTTCAAGCAGGTAGGTTTTATTAAAGACCCATTCTTTACACTGTGTGTGTGTGTGTGTGTGTGTGTGTGTGCGCACGCATGTGAATTCAGGTGCCCTCAGAGGCCATAAAAGGATATAAGAACACTGAGGCTAGAGTTACAGGCAACTGTGAGCTGCCTGATATGGGTGCTGGGAACTGAACTCAGGTCCTCTTGCAAAAGCGGTATGAGCTCTTAACTGCTGAGTCATTTCTCCAGCCCCTGTGTGACCCTGTTTGTATGAAAGATCCAAAGTAGACAAGTCCATAGAGACAGAAAGTAAATTAGTAATTGTCAGGAAGTGGTTAGGAGAGGCATTGTGAATGATTTCTTAAAGGGTGTCAGGTTTCCTTTTGCGGTGTTCTGGAATTGGGGCGCTGTAATAGCTGCACGGCCTTCTGGGTACACTAAAAACCATCGTACCATACGATTTTAGCAGGTGAATTTTATAGATTGTCAAGTACATCTCAATAAAACACAGAGAGAGAGAGAGAGAGAGCAGGTAAAACCTTATGCAAATATTGAAAATAGTTGTCTTAAATCCTTCTGGGAACATCAGAGAACCCACTTAGATCATCTAAAAGGAAAACAACATTGTATTTAACAGTAATTCTTTTGAATGCATTTCTCTGAGGGCTACCTTATGTTACATTTTTACTACGTTCTTATTAAGTTACATATTAATAACAGCTAGATTTATAGAGAAATGTCTGGAAGGTTGTTAGCTGCAATGTTAGCAGGCTGCCTCTGGGAGAAAGTAGCTTGTGTGGTTTTAAATTTATCCTTTATGCTTTTATGTATCACTTGCGTTTTCTATATGCATAGCTATCAACTTTATAATCAGTAAAATCTATAAAGCTCTTTTTGTTTGGGCAAAAAGAAAATAATTGGCTGTGTCGAGAAAAATGTTAGATAAATTTCAAATTTCTTCCTACGTGAAGCCAATGTCATCTCTCACTGGTTGCTCCCAGGAGGGAAAAACTGTCCAATTAGCTGAGCAATCAGGATTCAATTACTTTCTGATCACTCACTGAGAGTCCGTGTGAGCCAAGTCGTGTGAGCCAAGCTGTGTGAGCTGGAAGGACATTTAGGCCCTGAGTCCTACATTCCAGGCCTTTTGATGCTGTAAAGAATCTAAGATGTGTAAATAAATAACCAAGAGCAAGGAGGAACATGAAAGCCCAGGACAGAGATGCGGCGAGACACTGTGGAATCCCTCGGGCAGCTCTGAGCCTCCGCTGAGGAATTCAAAACGAGGCACTTTAGAACTTGGCCTTGAGACTGGAGTTCTGTGGAGTTCTGTGGGAGGCTGAGCCAGGAGAGACAAGAACCAAGACTGTGAGAAGCTGTTCTAACCCTAGCTCATCTTTCCAGTCTTTCTCATTTCGCACCCAGGTCTGGTCTTCTTGGGTTGCTGAGACTGGCTCAGAACTAGAGCTCCACAGCTTCCCTGAGGGTCACTTGCACAGTCTCTCCCTCGTTTATTCCCTGGCTCACTCCTGCTGTCTCTTGAGATGAGAACTTTGGCTTCTGGAAGCCTTGTCAGAACAGGCAGATGAAGGTCATGCCGGGACTCAGGCAGCTCTCTGAGCCATCTCCAATGTTCCACTGTATCCCTATTGTTGTAGCAGCCAGCTGGAGCCTGTTTCCTTCACTGGTGTGTGAAGCAGTTGAAGAGAGGCTGGGACCAGCCCAGTGCCTGGGTGCTGCCCAATGAGGAGTTAGGTTAATGGA
Source organism: Myodes glareolus (assembly GCF_982192425.1). NCBI lineage: Eukaryota > Metazoa > Chordata > Mammalia > Rodentia > Cricetidae > Myodes > Myodes glareolus. The sequence goes on from NC_142041.1 coordinate 29,774,015, forward strand.
ATGGGGTTCTCTCCTTCCCTCTCCTGCTGACCACAGAACTGAGCTGTGTTGCTAGGTCAGTCAGAACTCCCTATCCCCCAGCTGCGGCCAGTGACCCAGAGCAAGCACACTTTCCTTGGTGACGAGTGACACACTGGTCGTTGTCTGTTCCCCACTGACCATGGTATATTCCTGATGACCGTGGTATATTTTCCCCAAAGACTGTGGTTTGTTCTTTGATGACAATGCTGCCCCCCCATGACCGTGGTGTGTTCCCTGATGACTGTGGTGTATTCCCCATGACCAGGGTGTGTTCCCTAATGACCAGGGTGTGTTCCCTGATGACCATGGTGCCCCCATGGTGTGTTCCCCACTGATCATTGTATATTCCCCCATGACCAAGATGTATTCCCCAATGACTATGGTGTGTTCCCCGATGACCATGGTGTATTCCCCACTGACCGTGGTGTGTTCCCTGATGACCATGGTGTGTTCCCCACTGACTGTGTGTATTCCTTGATGACAATGGTGTATTCCCCAATGACCATAGTGTGTTCCCCCATGACCATAGTGTATTCCCCACTGACCGTGGTGCATTCCCTGATGATAATGATGTATTCCCCCGATAACCGTGGTATATTTCCTGATAACCATGATGTATTCCCCACTGGCCGTGGTGTATTCCCCAATGACTGTGGTGTGTTCCCCATTGACCATGGTGTGTTCCCTGATAACTGTGGTGTATTCCCCTGATCACCGTGGTATATTCCCTGATGACCATGGTGTGTTCCCTGAAGACTATGGTGTGTTCCCCACTGACTGTGTGTATTCCTTGATGACAATGGTTTATTCCCTGATGACCATGGTGTGTGTGTTCCCTGATGACCGTGGTGTGTGTGTTCCCTGATGACCGTGGTGTATTCCCCGATGACAATGGTGTATTCCCCATGACTGTAGTGTATTTCCCACCACACAAGAAAAGCATCTGCAGAAGAGGATGAAGCCATCACACAGGATAAGCAGAAAGGGGACATTTTTGTTGCTTCTCTCACTACTGTGATAAAATCGCCAAGAAAAGCAGCTTATTGAAGAAAAATAGTTCTAGTAACTCATGGTTTTATTTTGTTTATTTATTTTTGGTTTTTCCAGACAGGGTTTCTCTGTGTAGCTTTGGAGCCTGTCCTGGCACTAGCTCTTGTAGACCAGGCTGGCCTCAAACTCACAGAGATCCTCCTGCCTCTGCCTCCTAGGTGCTGGGATTAAAGGCATGAGCCACCGCCACCTGACTGTGGCTCATGGTTTAAGAAGGGACACAGCCTGCTGTGGCTTGGAAGGCATGATGGTGGGAGCAAGAGGTGGCTAGTCAGAAGCAGACAATTGACAGAAAATGTGAAGGAGCCAGGCATGGTGGTGCACACCTTTGATTCCAGCACTTTGGAGGTAGAGGGAAGCCAATCTCTGAGTTTGCGGTTAGCCCGGCCTACAGAGCGAGTTCCAGAAGCGCCAGGGCTACACAGAGAAATCCTCTCTCATAAAACAAAACCTAGAGGTTGGGCATGGTGGCCCAAGTCTTAAATCCTAGCACTCAGAGACAGAGGCAGGTGGTTCGAGGCCAGCCTGGTTTACGAAGTGAGTTCCAGGACAGCCAGGACTGTTACACAGAGAAACCCAGTCTCAGAGGGGGGAAAAAATGAGAGTGAGCTATAAAGCTTTAAGACCTATCCAGTGATCCACTTCCTTCAGTGACTCCACATTGCATAAATTCCACAACCTTCCGGAACAACACCATCAACTGAGGGTTCTAATACATGAGCACGGTGGGGCAGGGGCATTTCCCATTCACACCACTACAGCAAGGAAGGCAGCTGCCAACACTGCCAAAGATCCTTGTTCCAGCCTCTGAGGTTCCCAGAGCTGCTTCGATTCTGTCCTATGCAGAGATCTTTCAGTAAAACCCTTGTGAGTATAAAGCAACAGACGCTTGAATTTTTTTCTCACAGCAAGAATATCCCTGTCTGGTGCCAGGCGTCTCCCTAAGACTTAGGGCTGAAAGGACCAGCTGAAGCTGGACTGAGGGGCTTAGGGTTTATATTACAGGTTTGGTAATGAAAAGTCAGAGCCCCTGGACTGAGTGCCAACATCACAGAAGCGCTGAATTAGAGGGAGAGGTGAGACTAGCGGCCGGTTGGGAATGCAAAATAAAACCACCCCCATATATCATGGAGGTCACGGGGAAAGAAGATTGAATAAAACACTGATTTTGTTATGTAGGAAAGAGCTCCCAGACCTGTGATGGATGAGGAAGGAAAGGAGCGAGGTGGTCGTGTCGAATAGACAGGAGATTCTGAAGCAGTGTGGTACCCAAACATTCGTCATGGATACACATGCCATCTCGGGGGCTTTATAAACAAGCAAGCTCTTGCCAGAGCTCACATCTGGCAGGTGATACATCCATCGTGTGTAAATACTTCACACAGCATCGATTACCCTGATCAATTCCAGCCATCTATCTTTCTCCAGGCTTGCAACCCAATATAGGGAAATTGCAAAGAAATAGATGTTCGGATCATTCTATGGCAGTGACTCATGGGGAAATAGTGAATGAATTCCTGCTACATTCGAAGGCAGGAAGGGGCCAATTTGCAATATTGTCCTTTTTCTTAGAATTACTTGTTGCATGAGATCAGGAAGCCATCCTTTATCAAAGTTAATTTTGAAAGCCATCCTCACCTTTGGAGGGGATGAGACAGAATATGACAGGATGCGCTGCCTGGGAGCTGCTGCTGTGGACTCTGATACCGCAATGGGTCTAGGGTAAGAGGAAGCAAGGCCGGAAAGGTGGGTGTCAGTTAAGCAGTGAGCTTCGCCTTACAGCCAAAGGGCCATTAATGAGGTTTTCTAAGCAGGAAATGACATGGTCAGAATGGGTTTTGCCTGGCATGCCTGAGGCCCTGGGTTCGAGACCCAGCACCTCCTAACCCTGGTATGCTGTGATTCATGATGGCAATTCTAACACTCAGGAAGTGGAGGCAAGAGGGTGAGGAGTTCAAGGCCATTAGAGACCACCTGAGACGGTGTCTCAAAACAAAACAACAAAATGCCTTTCTAGGCAGGCTGGGAGGACAGTCAGGAGGGCGCGACCGCTGTGCTCGAACTGGCCACTGCCTCTGCCACAGCCTTCTCTTTCCCTGCCGGGGCGTGGCACATGCTATGTCTAAATTCGTGCCTAGGAACAGTCTCACTGGGTAACTAAACATTCACTACAACTGTCTGGGAGCCAGCTGAGAAGGTCAGAGAGGTAAAGCAGCTCACCGAGGCCACACGAGTCTCTTGCACACAAAACTCCGTGTCTTTTCTTCAGTGTGAGGTACCATCTCGTGGTGCACACTGTTTTTCTTCGTCGTGTCCTGAAGAAGGAGTGAGGCTCAGAAACTGTCAAACACATGTCATATGGGCTGGTGACAGCTCAAGCCTTAGTCTGGAAAAGACTGTCACTTCCACCTCCCCTCGCAAGTTGGCAGATCCTTGGGAAAGGCGCCTCCTGTGAGGGCTCCCTGATGTTCATTGCTAAGACCCCAAGTCTAAGAACCCAACTCCGGTTATTAGTTTGGGAGGTTGGGGCTCATATGTGCTAGGTAAATGATCTTCCCCTGAGCTTCAGCCCCAGTCTCATTGGCTATTTATTTGGTTGGTTGGTTCATTTTTGAGACTGGCTCTCCCTAAGTAGCCCAGGTGGGCTTTGAACTCTAGATCCTCCCGTCTCTGCCACCTGAGTGCTGAACTACAGCTGTGAGCGACCGGTTGTGTCGCTGTTTGCCTGTTGGTCGGCTGTGACGCTGGGAAACGAACCCAGGCTTTGCATATTATAGACAAGTGCTCTGCCATGGAGCTGCATCTCCAGCCCTAGATGATTCAATGAACTGCCATCTCTTCTAGCTAATGGCCTTTTAGTATGGTTAGAGAAAGGGAGTGTTTGCTTACTTGCCTATTAGGATTTTAATGACTTGTCCTGGCTGACCTAGAACACATGATCCTTCTGCCTCAACCTCCCCAGTGCACCATCGAGCCCAGCAGACTACCTACATTTTAGAGGGACCCAAGGAGCCAGATATGGCACCGTGCTGGTAATCACAACACGCACACGTCAGGAGGACAGTGAGTCGGAGGCCAGCCTAGGACACAGAGCAAGACCAAGTCTCAAAGAGAAATCAGACACATGAATAAATAAGTGGACAGAGAGGTCTGGGAGAGGAGCAGCGTGGGGGTTGGGCAATAGAGACTCTGCCTCCCTTCCAGGACAAGGCTCAGCACGGTAAAAATCATTCCTCCAAAGTCTTCTAAAACCTCAGGCCTCTGTGGGGCAGCCCCAGCCTGCCGTGGTAATTTCCAAAGCCACCACCTCGAAGGCTCACAAATCCTTTGTTCATGCTCAGACATATAAATTGCATTAGCAGAGAGGAGAACCAGGCTCTCGTGGTACACTCGGAGAAGAAGAGGCACTGCCATCAAGTGTGCACATGTGATAACTCCCTGGGGCCTAACCTGGCTCCAGGGGAGTCCAGCAGAGGGGCCCGCCCTTCCTAAGGCTCTCCAAGCCTCTTCAGACTAGTTAGTATAAAAAGAGCTGGCTTCTTCCTAATAGGGTCCTGGCTGCAGTGGGGCTGGAGCAGACACCACACCTCAGGGCATTTAGTGAAAATTTACAAGTCGACTAAAAGCCTGGGCCTGGAGAGTCTGGGGCACATGTACGATGGGCATCTCTTCCTGCAGACAGCCCCGAGGCTCCTCATGTTTCCCCACTTTGATCCTTCCAGCTAGCAGTTCATTAGTATTAGTATGGAAAAAAAAAAACCCAGTATTTTTCCATCCATCTACATTTACACCAGGGCTCAGCTATTTCAGCTCCTGGTTCTGAAAGACTCAGTTACAAATTGGAAACAGACTTTCATTTTAGTCCCCCAGTCCAGACAGCACAGACGAAGAGAACAGGGCCAATGACTGCAGGGCTCTGGGCAAGTTTCGGGCAGGCCAAGTTCTAATCTCAGTCCCCGTGCTTGCTAACTGTGTGGTCTTAGGGAAGTCACTGGAAAAATTAAGCCTCTGCTCCCTTCTGTCTAAGTCAGTAAGATTGGAGGAGGAAGGGAGGGAGGGACTGAAGGAAGGAGAAATTGTGCTGCGGGATAACCCTTTTGTATGCTGTGAATATGTATCAGCCTCATTCATTAATAATAAAGCTGATTTGGCCTCTAAGGCTAATAAGGCATAATAAAGCTAGGAGGGAAAACCAAACTGAAAATGTGGACAGGAAGAAGGGCGGAGTGAAGAGAGAGATGTCAAAGCTACCAAAGAAACAAAATGCTAGAGGACAGGTAAAACCACAAACTATGTGGCAATAAATAGATTAATAGAAATGGGTTAATTTAAGTTGTAAGAGCTAGTTAGTAATAAGCCTGAGCTATAGACCATGCATTTTGTAATTAATGTAATGTAATTAATTTTGTATTAATATAATCTTTTGTGTGGTTATTTGGGACTGGGAGGTCTAGAAAAATGAAAAGCTCCATCTACATTTACAAGACTGTGCTCAGCACAGGGATGATATGAAGATACAGGGAGGATTAGAAGTTGATAGCATCTACAGATATGATTGATATAAATCTATCCTAAAGAAATAGATTTCGACACATGAAAAGCCAGGAATAGTCATTGCCACAGGCTAGGATATGGGAGGGATGAACAGGGAGAGGCAAGGGTACTAAAACAGTGAAACTATTCTGTATGATACAGTCACAGTGGGTCCAGGTCATAGAAAACACAGCATTCTGATGTAACTACGGTCTTAGTAACAATGTACCAATATTGGCTCTTCAGCTGTCACAGACATAACACACAAGGAGTGTTGGCTCTAGAAACTACCTCAGGGATACACAGAGCAATTCTCTCCCTCTCCAGTGTTCCCTCTTTGTTGCCTGCTTAGTTGGGTGATTGCCTTTTGGTTTGTGTTTGTTTGCTGGCTTGTTTGTTTATGAGATTCTATGGACTGAATAGAGGGCTTGTGGATGCTGGCCAAGTACTGAACTACATCCTCAGCCCTCCATCAAATTTTCTGACAAAGCTAAAGCTGTTCTACAATAAAAGCTCAGAATAAAGCCAAGTCAGAACAGAAGAGCATGGTGGAAGGGATATCTGAACCCCCTACGTAGACCAAGCTGGCTCCAAACTCCAAAGGCAACAGTGACATCATGCTGGAACATAGTTTGGAAAGAATAGTGAACTTTAATTTATCCAGAAGCCATGAATGAGGGTGAGTATTGCAACAGGTGCTACCAGGGAAAGTAATCTGCAACTAGATTGCCACCAGTCAGACCCAAAGCAGTAATAGGAGCCAGGGCAAGAACTGAATATGTGAATTAGCACAGCTCAGCATGCTGGAAGGGGGAGCCAGATGCCAATGAGGTCCTGCCGTCCTGGACAGGACCTGGTGAGCGAGTGGTTGGTTGATTGACAGGTTGACTGATTGATGCAGGTTGCAGAGGGAGGGGAGTCTGGGGAAGGGTGAGGTTTCTGTTTCCCAGCTCTGTGGGTGGCGGATCCATTCTTTCAGAGACATGGAATGAAGGAGGACCAGATCTGAAGACACAATGACCTGGCCAGCTGCAACACGCTTTTGGGAGAACATCATAGCATGTGCTCTGTGAAGTGCATTCTGGAACCTTCTGACCCGGTCTTTTAGGACTAGTGGGAGAGACATTGGTCACCACCTACGGATGAACCCAAGTATACATGCTCAGCCTAGCGTGGAGGTCATTTCAGTGCGAAACTGAGGGTCACATCCCTGTAGCTTCCCCCACTGGGTATCATGACTGCTGGAGAGTTCCGAAGACCTTGGTGCATTATTATAAAAGTGAGGGGAAGGACTGGAGAGATAGCTCAGCAGTTAAGAACACTTACTGCTCATGGTGGCTGGAGAGATGGCTCAGAAGTTAAGAGCACTGGCTGCTCTTCCAAAGGTCCTGAGTTCAATTCCCAGAAACCACATGGTGGCTCACAGCCATCTATAATGAGATCTGGTGCCTTCTTCTGGCATGCAAGCATACATGGAAGGAATGTTGTATACATAATGAATAAATCTTTAAAAAAAAAAAAAGAACACTTATTGCTCTTGCAGAGAACGGAGGTTCGATTCCCAGCACCCACAGAGTGGTTCACAAGCATCTGTAACTTCAGTTACAGGGAATCCAATGCCCTCTTCTGACGCTCATGGGCACCAAGCACACATGTAGTCCTTATATGCAGGCAAAACACACACATAAAATAAACTGAACAAATATCTTTAAGGGGGTGGGGCTGGAGAGATGGCTCAAAGCAAAATGAAACAGAACACTTGCTACTCTTCCAAAAAGACCTGAGTTCAATTCCCAGAACCCACATGGTAGTTCACAACCATCTATTACTCCAGTCTCAGGGAATTAATTCACTACCAGCCCATGGTGCACAGACATACATGAAGGCAAATCCCCCCCCTTCCAGAAAATAATAAAAATAAATAAATCTTTTTTAAATAATGGGGGGGGATAAAGATCTAGAAGGAGGTGCCACTGCTACCCAAGGTCACTCCCCAGCCTCCTCTCACCATCAGAGAACTCTCAATACCCTCAGTCATCTTCCATTCCAACTGCCTCTCCACCAGGATCCCACAGTCCCCCCCAACAAAATGATGCCACGCCCAACCTTACCCGGAACTCAGATGACAAGACCCTGTGCCCTGTATGACTGTGTGCAGCCCTGGTTGTGGCAGTCACGTTTTGCTCTCTATGCATGGAACATAAATGGGGACAAGATGCTCCTCTGTTTGCAGTATCTTTCTGGACATTTTCCAGTTGTTTTGTTTTGTTTTTCAAGACAGGCTTTCTCTGTGTCACCCTGGCTATCCTGGAACTTGCTCTGTAGACCAGACTAGCCTCAAACTCAGAGACCCACCTGCCTCTACCTTCCAAGTGCTGGGATTAAAAGGCATGTACCACCACGGCCACCTGACTAGTTTCCAGTTTTTATCTCGGCTAATAGTGACCTTCTTCTCAACTCAGACTCCACACACTTCCTCAGACGAATGTTTGCACTTCTCAGGGATACAGATAATAGTCACCATGCTGTTTCTTCCACAAATACATAAAATAACATCATACAAACATCCTCGTATACACATTTTTCATTCTTATCTGTTCCCTCATAAATATTTTTTAAATGATGACTTTGCATTCTATTTTGTCTGTGTGAGTGTGTGTCTGCGTGTGTGCAGGCACACTCATGCCTCGGTATGTATGTGTGCTGGTCAAAGGTCAGTTGGCAGAGTCCGTTCTTTCCTGCCACCATGTGGGACCTGGGGATTGAACTCAGGTTGTCAGGGCTGAAGGCCAACATCTTTACTTGACAGCTCATAAACACTACTTTTATTTTCCGAGACACTATCTTTATGTTCTGTGTAGCCCTGGCTGTCCTGGAACTCGCTCTGTAGACCAGGCTGGCCTCGAACTCACAGAGATCCATCTGCCTCTGGCTCCCAAGTGCTAGGGTTAAAGGAATGTGCCACCACACCAGCCCACAAACATTTCTTAAGTAAAATTACAGAGGAGTTGCACTTTACTGCTTGAGAAATGCTGCCAAATTGCCCTCCAGAAAGGCTGAACCAATTTTATGCCCAAAGTAACACTTAAAGTTCTGAACTTCGCTGTGGTATTTTGTTCTGTTTCGCGTGTTCCACTCGCTGGCTTGTTAGCTTTCATTTTATTTACTTTTGCTTCTTTGCTTTGGTTTGTTTGGGCTTTGGTTTTTGTGTCAGGTTTTGCTATGTAACCCTGGCTGGCCTGGTGCTCACTATATACCATAAACTGGGTTCTAACTCATGGCAGTCTTCCTGCCCCAGCCTCCCAGTACAGGGATTACAGTGTGTTTGCATCATAATGCTTGGCGGACTGAGTCTAACTTGATGAACTTGTCATGGCTAAAGGCACGTCGGCGTAGCCCACTTTTCATGAAGATGAAAGTAGACTCCTCTCTTAGGGGAACTTCGGCACGGTGGGGGCTCGTCCTTCAGGAGAACAGGATGAATGATGGTTGAAAGAATCCTCACCCGAACCTGGGGCAAAAGAAGCCTGTGTCTGTTGGTCACATTCCCCCAGCTGCCTGGGTCCTGAGCTACTTTGAATGCCCAAGACTGCAGGAAGGTTACCAGTGGCACAGGGCAGCCCCTTTACAGTTCCTTTAAACATTCCAGGCCCTTCCACAGAGTGGCCTCCCAGCGCTGGGAGGAGCCACACCACCTGTCCTAAAACATATTTCTCTGTGCCCCTCCCCAGCTGCCTCCACCCCCACATCTGCTAATTAAATTTAGACTCATCCTTAGTAAAATGAAAACGGTACACTTAAGCATGAGAGAGCACACATTAAGGAGAGAGCATTCTTCTCCTTCATTAAGTGACAAGGCTCTAAGAAGAGAAAATAAGGCTGGCAAGAGTACAGTGAGACTGAAGGGCTCCCATGCTGGGGGTGTGGCTCCTTAGTGTAGGTTTTCCTAGTATCACAAATCACAAGCACCTGCCTTCCATCTCTAAAACCACCATTAAAAAAAAATAAATTAAAAAAAAAGTTCTCCTGTGACTGGTGGGAATGAGATCAGTCAGCCAATACATACCAAGAACCACACCCACTGATCCAGTCTTTCAGAACCATCCCCCAACAGAACATCCAGATGTGCTCATAGGTTTTAGTGCAAGATGCTCATTTCAGCATTATTCATAGAAGCCATGCATTTAGACATTGCCAAAGCATCCAGTAAGAGTAAATACAAATATTTAGAAAATAGAATATTGAACCAGCATTAAATATTTTTGAAAAAAAAAACTTAATGATAATCAGGCCGGGTGGCACACGCCTTTAACCCCAGCACTTGGGAGGCAGAGGCAGGTGGATCTCTGAGTTTGAGGCCAGCCTGGTCTACAGAGAGAGTTCCAGGACAGCTAGAGCTATGCAGAGAAACCCTGTCTCAACAAAGCAAACAATCAAAAATACTTAATGGTGCAGAGAAAGGATCCTTGACATGTGAAATGAAAGGGGATGGCTAGGGATGTAGTTCAGTTGCTAGAGTTCTTGCTTCACTAGCACAAAGCTCTGGGCTGACGGCCAGCATCCTATAACCCAAGGCATGCGATCGCCATCCCCAGACTCCAGTAGTAATGTCAGGATCAGAAGTTCAAGGCTGCCTTCAGCTACATATCAAATTTGGGGCCATTCTCAACTACATGAGATGCCGTCAGAGAGAAAGGGAGATAAAGATAGGGAAAAGGATATAAAATAAAAAGAGTCAGAAGGAAAGATGGAGGAAGAGAGGGGCATATCAAAGAAAGCAAACATCCCCAGCTGGAGCAGCTAAAACACAGAACCCTGAAGAGAGAGGGTTGAAGGCCACATGGACTATGTGAGGCCCTGGAAGCTGTCCTTCCTCTCTGCATAATCCAGTTTTGTCACTCTTGACTGTGTGACCTCGGGCAAGGTACTAACCCCTCTGTGTTGCAGGGAGCTACAGGAGGGAAGCATTTGGACCCGGGCCTGCTGGTGCGGATGCCAGCTGTGCCTCCCTGTCAACCTGCAGAAACCAACACTCCATTTCACACAAATGAAATGGAAAGAGAACCCAAGCTTTCCCGTGGTCAAAATGTTTAAAACTATAATTATTTTGAAATAAATGAAGAGCTATAATCACTTTGAGTGCATGCCTTCCTGGGACTCTGTGAAGTGGCACCTATTAATTACAGATGGCCATCTCTCTTGGCTTGGGCTTCGTGAGTTTTGGGGCCCAGGGAGGGCGGAACCTTCTTCTCTGACTCAGTGCTACTTCCCAGCGGGCAGGAAAGAATCTGGCACAAAGCCAGCATCCAGGAAGTGCTGAAGTCCCGGAGACTGTGCAGTGAGATGCTTTTGAGGTCAGAAAGGGAAGCTGAGCCTTTGTCCCAGCATGAATGGACCCCAAGAGTGCGGAATTTTCAGTTTCCCTTCTCCACCCTTACTCTCCAGATACCACTGTCCCATGAGACTTGACTTTGAACTCCTGGACCTGATGAGAGCAGATCCCTTGCGGATCTTGAAACTGGCTGCTGCGGCAATGTAATCAAAGTTGGAAGATCCTGCTGCAGAATTTTAAAATTAGAATACTATTACCTAATGTCTTCGTTGGGGTTTTTATTGCTGTGAAGAGACACCATGGCCATGGCAGTTCTTATAAAGAAAACATTTCTTTGGAGTGGCTCGCTTACAGTCTCAGAGGTTCAGTTCATTATCACCACGTGGGGAGCATAGCGACATGCAGGCAGACATGGGGACCAGAGAGGTAGCTAAGAGTCCTGCATCAGCAGGAAGTTGACTGAGACACTGGGCAGTATCCTGAGCACAGGAAACCTCAAAGCTCACCAGCACAGTGACACACTTCCTCAACAAGGCCACACCCACTCCAACAAAGCCATACCTCCTAATATTGTTATTTCTTATGAGATTATGGGCCAGTTACATTCAAACTACCACACCTAATGACCCAATAGTCTTCTAAGATTTATCTAAATTCAATCAGTATGTCCAAGAGACATTCCCACTCCTGCAGCCTCTACAGTGTTACCCACAATAGTCAAGATATGGAACCAGCCTAAGTGCCAGTCAACAGATGAATGGGCAGTGGCAAAGTGGGACACATGGGACACGATTCTATCAAGCCTTCCAAGAGAAACAAACCCTGTCACTTGTGACAACATGTGTGATCTCAGAGGCTATCGTGCTGAATAAGACAGGCTCTGAAAGTCAAGTATCGCACGGTCTCATTTAGTCCATCATTATATTTTATCGCCTTATTAGCCTTATGTAACTTGGCCTGGCCTCTAACTCATTATGCTACTGAGAGTGACCTGAAACCTCCCAATTCTCCTGTCTCTGCCTCTGAAATGCTAGGGTTACAGGCATGTGCTAACACGTCCAATGGTCTTGATTGCTGTAGTTTCCTGGTGAGATTTTAGAACTAGGAAATATTATTTCTCCAACTTTTGACTTCTTTTAAAGATTGTTTTAGTTATTTAGAGCCCTTTGCATTTCCATAGCAATCTTAGGATCAGCTTGCCGATTCTGGAAAACAGTCGGTTGGGATTCTGAAGTGTACAACGATATTGAATTTGTGGATTTCACGGGAGAAGATTGACAGCTTCATCATATGTAGCTTTCCTATCTACGACAGCAGGCTATTTCCAGTGATGCAGTCTTCTTTAAATTCTTTCAAGGATGCTTTGTAGTTTTCACTGTGCCAGTATTCCTTTCAGTGATTCTATTTCTAAATGTATTGATTTTATTCTTCTTGGTCCTACTATAAAGCAAACTGCTTTTTGTTTTCTGTTTTGTTTGTTTTTCATTTTGCATTCTTCCTTGGTAGTATGCAAAAATGTAAGTGAATTCTGCACCTGAATCTTGTATCTGGTGAGCAGCCTTGCTGAACTTATTATCATTGATAGACCTTTTTTTTGTGGCTTTCTATATATTAGTTCACATCTATTTGTATGTAAATCATGTGAGTTTTACTATCTTATTCTCCAGTTTGGATGTATTTTATTTCCTGTTCTAGCCAAATTTTCCTGGCTAGAACATCCAGGGCTACTGCGCAGAGAACACACATTCTTACCCTGTTCCTGATACCAGAAGAAAACGTGCATCTTTCGCCTTTGTGCCGTTTATTAACTGTGAGTTTTCCTGGTGGTCTATTGTCAGGTTGAGAAAATCCCTCCAATACCCAGCCTCTTGAGTGACTTTGTCATTTATTATTTTTATTTTTTATTATTATTATGAAATGAATTTTTTTTGTCTATTGCATCTGAAATGATCAAGGGTCTTAGCCCTCAATAACGGGTGAGTTTCCAATGGGCTGAAGAACCTTGCATTCAGCATAAAATCACTGGCAAATCCTTTTTATGTGTGGTCAGATTTGTTCTCCTGGTGTTTTGTTGAGGGCTCCTGCCTCTACACTTAGAGATGCCATCGTGTGCAGTTTTCTTACAGTATCTGTCTTATCTGGGATTATGGTGGGACTGGGCCTGGAGAATAAGTTGGGACAGAGTATCTTGTTTAGGGACGGTTAATGAAATGCTAGCATTAATTCTTCATTAAACATCTGGTAGGCTTCACCAGTGATTTGGCTTTTTCAATGGGAAGGTGCTGTTTTAGGTCTTTTTTTATTTTTAACTCAGAATCCTTTTTTTTTTTTTTTTTTTTTGGTCACAGTCAATTCAGATCTTCTATTTCTTCTTGAGTCAGTTCCAGGCATTGGTGATTTTCCAGAATTTTTTTTTTTATTTTAGGTTATCTAACGTTTTATACCAGTTCCTGTCTTTCAAAATGCATGCTCTCTGCCTCCTCCACCCTCCAGTCTCTCTTTCAGCCCTCCTCAGATTATAGCTGGGCAAAAACATGCATGAGGGCTGAGAGATGGCTCAGCAGTTAAGAGCATTGCCTACTCTTCCGATTCAATTCCCAGCAACCACATGGTAGTTCACAACCATCTGGTGAGCTAATGAGATCTGGTGCCCTCTTAAGGAAGAGACCACAACCTGGTCAGTCATCCTCATCAATTTAGACCCTGAAATCCAATCTGGGCAAGTTCAACAGTTCAACAGAACTACCATTTATGGGCTGCCCACGAATGCTTCAGCACTGCCAGGTCATAATTTTTTTTTTCATTTCAAAAGTATGCATGGAAATCACTGCAGGGTAGCTTTTGCAAAGATGGGACATAGGAGTAGGGAATAGGTTCAGATATGTATTGGGAGGAGAATCAACAAGTCTTAGGAGGCATTAGCTGTGGCAATAAAGGAAAGACAGAAATGGGGCAAACGCTTGTGTTTTTGTCTTGAGCATGAAATAGTTGAGGCTTTTAGTGAAAATGAAATTGACCTAGAAAGGAAGCTATCTGAGGGAGAGAACCCAGCCTTGGTTTCACCCATGGCTCACTGGTAATGCACCCATTAAGGTTCCAGAAGGAACTGGCCGAGTGGAAATGTGAACTTGACAAGTCTAGGAGCAAGAAGAAATGTGGGCCAAACATGACAATTTGGATTTTTCCCCCCAGTGCTGGGGATCTGACTGAGAGCCTCAGTCATGGAAAGCAAGCACTGTGACCACTGGGCCTCACCCCCAGCTAGAGGTAAAAACTTGAGGGGTTCTGCAGAAAAATGGTGTTTCACACTTGGCTCTGATTGGATCACCTGGAGCTATGGTTCAGCCAAGAGGAAATGAAAAGAGGCCCAGGACAAAAGTACCCCAGGGGAACTGAGCAGAGAAGAGCTGGGAAGGAGGCTGAGATGGACGGCCATCAGGCGGGAAGCGAGCCAGGAGGGCACGATGTCAGAGCACCCGGAGAATAATGTCAGGAGGACTGTGGCCACGGTCTGCACAAAGACTGCCAGCCAATCCAAGCTTAGAGAAGTGGTTGCATCCATAAGCGGGGGAGCCACCCAGTGCTTGCTGTGGTCTGAAATGGCCTGAGAGTCCGTATCTCAGTGGATCTGGAGACAAATGGAAGGCTTTCTTCAAAACTGCCAGAAAAAGAACTGAGAAAATAAAAATGACAAGCATGATGAGCCAGATATTAGTATCAAAGAGAGGAAGCAGCAGATGGAGAAGCAATAATCAAAGAAAGAGTGGAATAAAATGTCCCGACCCGAACAAACAGTGCGGTTTTCAGATCAAACAGGCTTACGGGATACCAGGCAACATTAAATAAATGAGATACGTGCTTTGATATAATCCAGTGAAGTTCTTCAACTAGTTAGTTGACACAGCTGTGTTAAGCCCCAGGCATGTGCTTAAAATGAAGGAAAAAAGGGAAATTCTTATAAGAGAATGTGAGCAGAATTAAAGCATTAGGTTTAAAGCAAAACAAAACAAAACAAACTCAATTTACCTCACTGTACAAAATAATAAAGTCAAGAAAATATGATGAGCTGAGTGTGGGGTACAGTTCTGTAACCCCAGGACTCTGAAGGCTGAGGTAGGAGGATTGTAAATTCAAGGTCAGTCTGGACCCCCACTGAAGACAGCAGGAGGAGGAGGGTTTCCTTTCAATAACTTTGAAGGGAAAAATTTATAAACCAAAGTCTACATGTAACCACACCGCTGTTCACGAGCAAATGCCATTTTCAAACAGTTTTGGGTTTAGCTAAAGCCAAGCTCTGAGGAAAATTCCTCAACTTAAGTATTTTTTTTAAGGTCATCAACATACTATCTATTTCCCATACTCCTTGAACAAGTCTGAGCACGTGGGAGACTCATCCAAAGTCCGGGAGTCACTTTCACCGTAGAAGCCCCCACACCGTGGGCTCAGCTAGCAGAGAGATTCTCTGTTTTGAATCTTCAGCCAGAGAGCTGGCCCAGCAAAGCCCAGCATGATGTTGGGTGATGGGCAAAGCGCAGTCGCCTCTCTCTGTAGAGCACACCAGACACTTCTATCCCCTCAGAGGACGGGATTGCAGGTGTCGGATGGCTACTAACGAGGTAAGGGGTCGGTCATTTCTACCGCTCCCACTTAGCCACAAAACTCCAGGGTAAGATTTACAAAAAACGGAACAGAGAGGATGCGTTTTGCTGCATTGTCAATGCTGTTTTGGGGGGGCTGAGCAAACGTAGCCAACAGCAACAACAAAAGGAAGACATTCACTGCAGATCTCCGTTTCTTAGGCTATGTGTTGCAGACCCATATGGGTCATGCAGCTGTACTGGGGGAGGGGGTTGTGAAAAATTTGGCAACAATAACAAGTTTCTGGGCTGGTAGTAACCAGAACTTAATTAAAAGTCCAGCATGCAATAAATTGAAGGTGTTTCTGTCAGGACTTATCCATGTTACATGGTGCAACATCACTGTGACCTCGGTTCTTTCTGCACACGGTGCTCTTTGAATGCTGTCCCACGGTGCAACAGCAATGAATGTTTTCAGAAACCATGTGGCTCAGATTTGAGACTGCCCAATGCTAGAAATTGAAACATCTACACACAAAGTTTTATTTTTTTCTTTTATTGTTGTTTGCTTGCTTTTGTTTTTGATTTTCGAGACAGGCTTTCTCGGTATAGCCTGGCTGTCCTGGAGCTCACTCTGTAGACCAAGCTGATTGGCAGATTTAATCCCGCTGGTGCCAAGGATGGCATTCTGCCCTCAGCCCCACTGTGTGCCAGAGTCCACCTGCAGGTTGGAGCCTGCTTTCCTTCCCTTCTACCCAGGCAGGAATCCTGGGGCCTCCTGGCTTTGCAGGTGACCTTCAAAGGGCCTAGTGAGCCCGGCTGGGCGACTACAGGGTGTTCTTCTCAAGCCCCCAGTGAAGCATGGGTAGCAGGGATTGGAGGGCTCTTCTTGGTACTGCAGGGAGCCCCTCAGTACCCCAAGAGGGGAATCTCTTGAGTCTTACAGATCGATAAACACCTAACCTAACACAAAGCTGGACCTTTGGCCCTGATGGAGGTGATGGAGGACATCTTGCTACCTGATGGAGGGTTGCTGAGATGGACAGGTTCTGCACAAAGACCTGGGCTCAGGCAGGCAGCCTGGTCCACATGCTTAGCGAAAGTAGCTGCCTTCTCTATCAAGTTTTTTCTTATATGTTTAGCATGGTGTCTGGTATACAGTAAATGCCTAATGAATAGCAGTTGGCTTTTATTCATGCCTTCCTATGTTCTATGAACACACACCACACACATACACCCCACATACAATTCACACACACACCACACACAACTCACACACACACACCACACATACCCCACACACCACACATACCCAATTTATACTCACACACACCACACACACACTACACACACATGCCACACACACACATACACCCTCCATACCACACACAACACACATATACACCACACACAACACACATATCCACAAACAATTCATACACACACTCACTCATACTCACACACCTTTTCTAGACAGGACCCAGGAAGCTTAGACCAAACTGGAATTAATAGAGGAGATTCAGAGACAAAAACCTTTCCCTGAACTTCTCTTTTCTACATGTGATTCTCCCTTATTCCCACCACCTTTCCATAGGAGCCCAGAACACAGCAACTACATCAAACAGCCACCAAACACCTCCTTGGAGCCAAGTGTGCTATGTTCAGTGCCTCTCACAGACCAACCCCAGCCTAGGAGCCAAGCCAGGCCATACTCAGGGACCCAACCGTCCTGAGCCAAGAAGATGGACCCATCTGGGGCTCCTGTGCCCCAGAGTCATTCCCTTGGGGAACCCCAGTCCCAAAGACCTCAAGAATTGTTTGCTTTCTCTGAGCACACCTTCATGCCTAGTACTCTCCCACAAGGTACCTTTTCAAGGTTTCAGACGATTATTTCAACTCCCCCAGCAGATATAACAGTATTCTTCAAAAACAGGAGCCAGGGTTGTAGCTCATTTGGTAGAGTGCTTGCCGAGGCCCGGTGGTACACACCTGCAAGCCCATCACTTACAGGAGAAGCAGGAGGAGTGGGAGATCAAGGTCATCCTGGACTATAGAGCAATCTTGAGGCCAGCCTGAGTTACATGAGACCATGTTAAATAAGTAAATACGAATTAAGTGACATTTACCAAGGTATTTCTTTGGTTCCATGCTTTTGTTTTCTGTGCTTTTCCAGTTGCATTTTAGTGATTTGGATAAATCAGGGTCAGAACCATAGTTTGTAGTCCTCTCTTCAATATACAGACCCACAAATTCAGAAATTTGACAGGAAGTTATCCATCTGAACAGATTTTGGTTGTCTCACCCAGCAGGACATTCCCCTTCCTTCTCCCTCTCTTTGAATATTAACATAATTTATACAACATCACCAAGCAGTATTTCCATTGTAATGAATTATTTTTCGTCAAGGTGACCTGGTGAAGATATGATCTCATACAATGGAAGATACGGAAGAACTGAGTTCAGTTAATTTTGCTTGAAATTGCCATAGGGTGAGTGGTTCGTCTTGAGGAAAACAGAGGTCTCCAAGATGAAAGAGGTTTGCATCACTGAAAAAAGAAAACCATACAAGAAAAGGGAGACACAGCTCTCAGGGGTTACCTCTGGGTGATGGAAATACGGGCAAATATCCAGTCTAATATTTTCATGCACTTTCTTTACTTTTTAAAAAATACATATTTATTTATTTATTATGTATACAATATTCTGTATGTTTGTGTGTATGTCTGCAGGCCAGAAGAGGGCACCAGACTTCATTCCTGATGGTTGTGAGCCACCATGTGGTTGCCAGGAATTGAACTCAGGCCCTTTGGAAGAGCAGGCAATGCTCTTAACCACTGAGCTATCTCTCCAGCCTCTTTCTTCACTTTTTTAAAGACAGTATCTCACTGTGTATCCCTGGGTGTCTTGGAACTCACTCTGTAGACCAGGTTGGCCTTAGAGAGATCCTCCTGCCTCTGCCTCCCAAGTGCTGGGATTAAAGCCATACACCACCATGCCACGTAAACCTTCTGTTTTTAAATTTTTGAGCATGTGTTATTCTTATAAAGAAAAGGGGGAAAGTACACAGGATGGTGAAGGATGAGGTTAAGACCCACATCTAGCAAGTTATACCCCCTCCCAATACACACACCTTTTTCTAGAACCGACATCAGAGCAGAGAGAGGAGGCCTCGTCCCCATCAGCAAATGGAAGTCAGAAATTGTACCACTTGCTGGTGGTCATGGCAATGGCAAACTGGAGTGTGCAGCTCTAGGGTACCCGGTCATCTGTCCTCAGAATGTGCTCTACTTTTCCACTGCTTAATTATGACAGATATTTATAGACTGCTCTAAGCCAGTCTAGAAACACAGCTTCCTAATTCAAAATCGGTTCAAGGCACAAGCTTACATTCCAACTGAAAAACTTGGTGCTCTGTTGGAGAGAATGAAAAATGCTTTGGTCCTTGTGGATAACAGTGTCATGATTCCTCCCAAAGGAAAAACTAGAAATATCGAGTGTTGTGTGATGGTTTACTCTTTTGGCTTTTTTAAGGGGGGCGTACCACCCAGCTCCCAAATAAATCACCCATAGAGGCTTATTCTTAGTTAGGAATGCCCAGTCTTAGCGTGGCTTGTTTTTTGCCAGTTTTTCTTAACTTAAATTGTCCCCACTGCCTTTTGCCCCTGGGCTTTTTCCTTTTCTTCTGTATATCTTATTTTCATTCTTACTCTTTAGCTGACTGGGTGGCTGGGTGGCTGGGTGGCTGGCCCCTGATGTCCTCCTTCCTTTGTTCTGGCACTGCTCCTTTTCTCCCCCTTATTTCTCCTCCTATTTATACTCTCTGTCTGGCAGCCCTTCCTATCCTTGCTCCTGCCTCACTATTGGCCTTTCCAGTTCTTTATTAGGGCCATCAGATGTTTTAGATAGGCAAAGAATCACAACTTCACAGAGTTAAATAAACGCAGCATAAACAAAAGTCACACACCTTAAAATAATATTCCCCAACGAGTGTGGTGGCATACACCTTTAATCCCAGCACTTGAAAGGCTGAAGAAGTGGGATGGGGATAGGGTGTGGGACAGATGAGATATCTCTGTGAGAACGAGGCCAGCCTGGTCTACAAAGCTAGGGCTCTTACACAGAGACATCCCATCTCAAACCAAACAAACAAACAAAAAAACCCTAGAAATATACAATCCGGTGATGTCTCTTCTATGTGTATTTCCTAAAGAACCAAGGGCAGGGTGCCAAAAATATCCTCACACTAAAGCTTATAATCACCACGAGATGGAATCAAGTCAAAGGCCCACACACTATGTGGTGACCACACTATGGTGTATACCCACTGGAGTATCACTCAACCTTAGAAAGGAGCAAGGCCAGGCATGGTGGTCACACATGTAACCTTAGCACTAGCAAGACCAAGGTAGGAGGATTGCCTCTAGATCAAGTCCAGTCTGTACTGTGAGTTCCAGGACAACCTGGGCTATAGTGTGAATCCTTTCTCAAAAAAGAAAAGGGGGGTGGGGAAGAGGAGGAAGGAGAAGAATGAGATTCTGATTCACACCGCGAGCTCTAACATGGATGAATCTTGAGCACGCTATGCTAAGAGAAATACATGTTGCATGATTCCACTTGCACAGTCAAATCCACAAAAGCAGAGTTAGAGCAGTTACCAGGGCCAGAAGGCCTGGGGGAAGGAAGGAGGAGCTGTCTTTTAATGGGTACACTGTTGCAGGTTAGCAAGAAGAAACACTTGGGGGACACTTAGTAACACTGCACTGTTCACTTAAGAAAGGTTGGCATGTCAGTATGACAGGACATACCCTTAATTTCAGCACTCTCGAGGCAAAGGCAGGTGGATCTCTGTGAGTTTCAGGTCAGTCTGGTCTACAAAGAAAGCTCCCCACCAACAAAGGCTACATTGTGAGACCCTGTCTCTAAAAATACAAAACAAAAACAAATACAACGGTTTAAGTTTGTTTTGTGCTGCTTCTACCACAGTTTTAAGGGAGGAAAGGCTCAAGATGTAGCTCAGTGACACAGCTTTTACCTAGCATGCTTGAGGCCCTGGCTTTGGCTTTGACCTCTCGAACCCCACCCACAAAAGCTCAGGCTGAATGAATGATCAGCCGCTGTCGTCTTTCTCCATAGACTTGAACTACAGTTCTATAACAGCTTAATGCCAAGCCTCCTCCCTCCGTGGATCACTTCAGTGACTTCATGGACCATCCATGGCAAGACCAGGCTAGTTCAGCGGACAAGGAAGCCCCACGGTCCGAGTGACCTGCTGTGCGTACCCTTACTCCTGACTGAGCTCCCCAGAAGACAACGGTAGCCTCTGAACTTTGCAGGTCTAAGAGAAAGATGGAGTCGGTCCATGCTGGGGAAAGCAAAGCCAAGGGGACGGGAAGCTGGGTGTGCTTATTGCACAGACTTGTAATCCCCTCACTTGGGCAGTGGGGTTAGAAGGCTCAGGAGACAATCAAGGTCATTCTTGAAACAAATCAAGTTCAAGACCAACCTGGGCTGAGATCCTGTCTCAAAAATTCTAAGTGAGTATGTATGTAAGTATGTATGTATGTATGTATAGAGGGAGGGGAAAGGAGGGAGGGAAGAGGAGGGTGGGATGGAGGAAGGAATGAAAAGAAGAAGGAAGAAAAGGAGGGGGTGGGGGATAGTCAATACCTTTAAGTTGTTCCTGGTCTAGAAGAGGGGAAAAAAACTTAAGAGCAACTAAACATAAACCCAAATAGGAAAATAAAATTTGGTGAGGCAAGAGGGCAGAGAATAACAAGAAGGGATTTGTGGGGGAAAAACCCATCATTACAGAAATGTAGTCTGACACCAGATCTCAGCAGGTAAGATCCAAGAATCTGAGGCAGGGACTCACCTCCTCCAGGTGGTGCTGCACTCGGTGGAGCCCTTGGGAACTGGGATGCAGCGGGGGCCCCTAGGTTAGAGTTGTAGAGAAAATACATAACAACGACAGTTCGATTTGAATTTCAAATAAACATCAAGTGCATTTTTAGCATTATTATTCCCCCAGATGCACTAAACAGCAACTGCTTCCAAGAACCTCACACATAAACGGGCTCCTACCTTTTTGCTTGCTGGATCTGGCCACCCTCCTCTCAGGTGAGGGAAAACCGTTTCCAGCCCGAGCTCTGGGTCCCCTCTGACCTAGTTTCTGGGGTTGTCACCTTCAAGAGTCATTTGGGATTTACAGGGACCTTGAGGAGTCAGCCAGCTGTCAAGTGCTACTGCGCTGTTAGCAGTGGCTCTCACCTCCCCCAGACGGAGATGAAAGAGAAAACTTCACCTTTGTTCGCTTTGTGGAAGGTGATAGTCTTCCATTTTTGTATTGGCTTCTTTATCCTTTTGAGGTCAAATCTCCCCATACAGGCAAACCCTGGAGTTGATTAGCTCGGGGATGGGAGGAGTCCATTCTCTTCATGGCTTCAGTAGAGACAGGGGTGGGGGAAGACCAGCTTAATCAAGCATCTGCAAACTAGAATGCTGGTGATGGCATGCCCTGGGGAGAC
This sequence comes from Myodes glareolus, assembly GCF_982192425.1. Taxonomy (NCBI): domain Eukaryota; kingdom Metazoa; phylum Chordata; class Mammalia; order Rodentia; family Cricetidae; genus Myodes; species Myodes glareolus. The sequence goes on from NC_142041.1 coordinate 29,796,052, forward strand.
TTTTCTTGGGGGAGGGGTACCCAGAGCTGCCACAGACTGGAGGTGTTTCATGTTTATTTTCAAGGTGCTAGGGATCAAAACCAGTGCCTCATACACCGCTAGGCAAGTGCTCTACCACTGAGCTATACCCCCCCACACACACCCTGCACCTGCCAATTCTTTGAACCTCTTCAGCTTCCTCCCAGGCTGGACTGGACAGTCAAAGCTTCGGGATGGCCCCAGGGAGCAACGCTGCTTAAGTTTCACCTATGGCAGGACCTGGCAACCTACAGCCAAGTCAGAAGCTGCGGAGATGGAAGGTGGTGTTCGAAACCCTCCCCTCATCCATAAAACATGTCATGCAAAGTCATTTCATGCCCCAGCGTCTGAGCACTGTTCCAGAAAGGTACACCTATTCATCTCTCTCAAAGATGTTTATGGAGAGGAATCATCACCAGGAGAAAACAAACTCTTGGGTGAGACGTTGTTGCCCTTTGTGGGGTATCTATTTCTGTGGGAATCTTGACAACGGAACTTGTGTCTGGCTTAAATGAAGAATGCCCAAAAGCACCAAAGAAAGGTGGCTTTGGGGAAAAACAAGAAACAAAAACCAGAGGTGGAGAGAGTCTGTCACCTCAATTCCTGCGTGTGTGACTACTCCTAAAATGGAATTTCTGAGATTAGAGGGAGGTGGGAGGGAAGTGGAAGGTTTAATGCATTCAAACCTTCCAGGCTCAGGCCAGAAAACACCAGACAGGCAAACTAGCAGGAGACATCCTTTAACCAAAAGTCACTCTTGTTGACTCTAAAACAGAATGAAAGTTCCTAAGCAAAATGCAACTAAATGTCCGGGAAGCCCCACGGAGTTTTAGCTCTAGAAACTGCTCAATTTAGCACGCCTAATCTCTTCTGTAGTTGTTATATTTGAAAACAATTAGCGGATTCATCCATGTCAAGGAATTCTAGCCATGCACAATGACTTCTAAGAAATCGTAAACACTGGAAATTAAATTAGCGAAATCATCTTGAAAGTGAACTATAGCCATGCCCTCAAACGTACGCAAGGTTAAAATGAATTGCATTTGCAAGCAGGCTGTGGGGCATTGCAGAGTTACAGCGTGTCTGAAAAAGTTGGGCTGCTAAACTTCTATAAAGGTTTTTGAACGACACTGGACCGGGGGAGTCAGGGACCACCGGAAGTTTTAGGGAGAGCAGGTGCACACAGTAAGGGGTAATGAAGAAATGCTTTTGTGAGCAACTGAATTGACTTATTCATGCCACCCCAGAGACCACTTAAGCTAGAAGGACCCTGATTATCACTGAGTCCCACGCAAAGATAGGGCTGGCCTCTGGGTCTCCAGACACCAATCCCTCCTGAGTAAATAGGATGAGACACCTGAGGCTCAGAGAAGATGAGGTCATTGCTTAGGTCACAATGCAAAACACTAACCAGGGTGGGGGCATAGACACAGGGTGTGGAAACTATAAGCTTAGGAATGAGATTCCCAGATTCCTGTACCCTAGACTTTGCCCTTCTCACTGTATATGCCGACTTTGTCCTTCCTGCTTCCTCTTCTAAGGCATGTTTGTATCCCTTTATCCTTAAGGATTATCTGAACCTCTTCACCGTCCCTTACCACTTTTACCCCTCCCCCCTTAGGAGTTTATTAGAGGGGACATGCACAGGCCTGGGGGAGTCAGTGTGCAGAGAGAGAAAGAGCCCCTTATCACTTAAAAAACAGTTTGGGGTGTGTGATGTAGTCACGCATGTGTGCTGCTGGTGTGCATGCCCAGGTGTCTCCAGTGCAGAGGAGGACATTGGGCATCTTCCTCTATTACTCTCATAGTGTTTGTTTCTCGGGGTGGGGGGGTGTCTCCCACTGAACCTGAAGCCCACTGTTCTGCAAAGCTGGCTAGCTCCTGGGACCCTCCTGTCTCCACCCCATAGTGCTAGGACTGCAGGCAAGTGTGGACATGCCCTGTATCTTCCATGGGTGCTGGGGAATTGAACTCGTGTCTTCTTTCTTCCATGGGTGACACTCTCAAACCCTGAGCTGTCTCCCCAGCTCTATACTGCTTAGTTATTAGATGAGTTTAGTTCACAGTCTCAAAGGCCTACTGACCTTCATGTGACCTTCGTTCGGGCACCTGTTTCCAAGCCTTCTGACTGGAGGATCATCTATTTCCCATGTAAAGCACCCAACCCAAGCCAGGACACAGCTAGCCGACTGGATGACCCCAGCCAACAGCTGCCACATGCTGTTTGGCACTGGGACATGCTCTCTGCCACCCCCTTGTGTCCACAAAGAGAGCAGCATGGCCTGGGATTTGGGTAGGCCCACAGGAATCAGACACTTTGGGAGTTATCTTGACTTTTTCGCTGGAAAGGTTTCCTTATTTCTGGCTGATGGTGCGTGGGTGACAGCCCTCTCCTCACTCCTACTCCTCCAATTAATTGCCCCTGGCAACCTCAGCCTCCCCACTGAACAGTCAACCTATCAATTCCTAAGCAGCGAGCGAGCGCCAGTCAAGGGTGGTAAATCTGGGGATGGTGACACTAAGGGGATATACATTGTAGTTCATAACAAGGAGTCAAAAACTTCCACAGGCACAGATCCCTGAGTTGGCTCCTCACCACCACAAAAACGTCCCACCAAAGACCCTCAAGTGTGATTTTGGCACTGGGGCGGTGAAGGCTGAAAGATCAGAAGTTCAAGGCCATCCTCAGCTACACAGGAAATCTGAAGCCATACTGGTTGCACAAGACCTTGTCTCAAAAATAAATAGGTTAACAAATTAATCAGTGCAATTGAGTTTTGACTGTCTGGTACTAAGAACTTCAAGAATTTAGGATCAAAGATGAAGCTTGGGAGGCCCCAGAGAGAACATATTTGACTCAGTCTTTGGAAGGCAGAAGCATTGTGGAAACAATTGGCAGAAAAAGAAGAGCATCCTGAAAGGTAACAGCATCCCCAGGAAGTTAGAACTAAGATTAAGAAGATAGCTTCAGGTATGTAGCACAGTGGTAGAGCAAGTGTCCAGCATGTGTGGGGCCCCGAATTTGTTCCCGAAAGCCAGTTATGGCTAACGTGGCATCCCCAAGACAGAGGGTGAAGTTGAGATGGCTTCCTTGAATTGTGTGAACCTTTTGATCAGTTCTCTTTGCAATGCTCCGCATTGTCTAGAAAAGCCAGTGATTAGCGGCAGTAGTACATGTTTATATCCCAGCATTTGCAGGGTAAAGGCAGGAGGATCAGGAACTGAAGGCCAGCCTAGGCTACCTGAGACAAGAGTGACAAAACCTACCTTTCTGCTGGGCGGTGGTGGCATACGCTTTTAAACCCAGCACTCAGGAGGCAGAGGCAGACGGATCTCTGTGAGTTTGAGGCCAGCCTGGTCTACAGAGCAAGTTCCAGGACAGGCTCCAAAGCTACACAGAAAACCTTGTCTCAAAAAACAAAATAAACAAACAATCCTCCCCAGCCCGCCCCCCCCAAAATAAACCCAACCATTCTTGCTTCTTGTTTTGCTGTTTTTGACTGGTCTTAGAACTCTGTCGAGATTTTGCAAGCACTTAATTGCCTTCATTAAATTCCTTCCCATCTGACATATCAAGCGTGGTTTCTGTTTGTATTCCCTGACTGATATATGCTTACCTTCTTGTGGTGGAGCAGAAGGGGTCTGCCTGTGTGATAGGACAAGGGCAAGAAGAGCAGGCTAGCAGCCACACCTGTGGGGAGAAGCAGGGTGGGGTGTGTGCAGGCAGGGTAAGGGCTAGAAGCGCCAGGGATAAAGACAGCCAGGTGAACACACTAACAGGGGCCACACATTAAGGCCACGGTAGCTGTGTGTGTGGCATAGATTATAAAGTGAGCAACAGAGGGGGGCGGTGATAATAGAGGTGCCCAGGATGGAGAATGTGAGAAATTGTGACTCCAAGAGCAGCAGGAAGAACAGACACATATTACCCTTGACTCAGGAAATGCTGCCAACCTACGTTGGTTATACACTAGGAGATGTGGGAGGCTCTTGGCTTCCATTGCTTGTACCCATCCAAGGCTGACAGTATTTACACTAACGAAGGAGAAACCCAGGCCCTAGGAGCAGTAATTGATATGCTCAAGGAACCAGAGATGGGAGCCGGGGATTGAATTTACAATGTTGCTTCACAGTTTACATTTATCCCAGCTCAACGTTCCTCTTCTACGACAGGTCCCTTTAATAATATGAAGGGCCAGGCTTAATCCAAACCTGAGAGGCAGTGTTGGGACATCAGAGAAGCAAAGCTGTTATCCCTCTTCCATAAAGCCCCAGAACCCATGACAAATGGGTGGGGTGGGTGGCACCTGTGGTCCCAGGACTCCTGTGAGACAGAAGTATAACCAGAAGCTCACCAGCTGTCTAGGCTGGCGTTCCATGCCCAGAGAGAGACTTTGCCTCCAACAAGAATGCAGAAGGCAGGAATCAACACCCCATGCCCTCTTGATGCGGAATCTCTGAGTGTGAGGAAGCTTTTCCTGGTTCTTCAAGAGCTTACCTCAGGGTGCTAAAGTCCGGATAATTAAAGCCACTAAAGCCACCAGTGGAGGCTTTGAATAAGAATAAGAATAGTCTCCCCAAAGGCTCATACTCCTGTTTGTTGGGAAGGATTAGGTGGTGTGGCCTTGTTGGAGGAGTGTGTCAGCTTGAAGGTTTCAAAAGCCTAAGCCAGGCCCAGTTCCTCTCTCTCCCCGCCTGCAGCTCCTATGTCAGCTTTGAGCTCTTAGCTCCTTCTCCAGCTCCTTGACTGCCTGCCTACCTGCTACTACACTGCCCATCCTCTGAAACTGGAAGCAAGCCCCCAGTTAAATTCTTTTATGAGAGTTGCTTTAGCCATGGTGTCTCTTCACAGCCGCAGAACAGCGACGGAGATGCCATACCAAGCCGCTTTGTTGTATCACGCCCAAGAAGAGTGAGTAAGGAAATTCAACACGGACAAGGAGTAAGCATAGATTTGTTAAAAAGTGAGAAGGAACTCCCTAAAGAGTAAGAGGGGCTGCGAGGGAGGAGGAACTTCAGAGCCCTGCCCAACGGGCTTCTATGAACCTTATGGTGGGAACGGGATGGAGGCTGAGGAAATCTCTCCTGGGACTGGTTGTTTGGGGCAAATCTTGAATGATGCACTAGGGATTCCACATACCTTTTGCATGCTTTCTTGGCTCAACCAGAGAGTTACTTGTCTACTTCCAGGAAGGGCCCCAAGTGCTATCTATGTGCCGAGCTTCAAATGATCCATCAAGGGGTCTCTCTTTACTGCCTAAGGGAAGCGAGCTCCCATCTCTAGAGTGCCCTGGGCAAGATCTGCCATGGTTCATGTGAAAATAAAGGTTCCCATCCAGCTACACTGAGCCAGTTCCCTTGGAGTGGTTTAGGTACCTGTGGCTGAGGTATGCTACTTTATATAATAGCAAAACTGGTCTGTTGGGAAAGCAAATTCCTGAGAGCAGTGCCTAATAATAGCATAAAAAGGCTATACCCACCACAAAAATGTCTGCGGGTGTGAGCCAGTGGAAATAGCCAGGGAGTTTACGTGATAATAAAAGCCTGGGATTTAGGAAGAAGGCAGTACTTCAAGCTGGGCTTTGGGATCTTAGACTCAGAGCGCGTAAGAGAAATTCTGGTCAGACCTTCAGAGAAGGCCTTCAGTCTAGTGCTGTGTAACAGCTTCCTCTGAGATTGAAACATTCCGCTCTCCAGGGAAGCTCCTTAAACAGGAAAGTAAACCACTCAAAATAGCAGCAGGAAGTCCCTGAAACCGATGGGATTCACTAGGCCCCTCCCTGCTAGAGTATGCAATAAAAGCTGAGCCTCCACCTCTGAAGAAGTGAAGCAGAGCTGCACTGCAAACCCAGAGGAAAAGAGCCGAAAAGTAGCCTCTGGGACCAGACCTGCTGCCCACAAACAGAAACCTGACTGCCTCCTGGAAGAGGTTTAGAGCAACTGGAGCACCTGGAAAGGACACTCTCCAACCTGCTGAGCTGTCTGCAGGCTGTGCAAAGTGTTCCAGGTTCCCAGATCTGTGAGTTGTCTTCCATGCTGGGGTGGGCCTTGGTGACTCAGCTGTCTTTGAGTCATTTCTGCTCCTGCAAGTAACTTCTCAGCCATATTCCTGGAAGTACTTTCAATAAAACTTTGGTTTACCACGCTGGACTTCGATAGTATGCATAATTTGGTCTGTCATGGTTCCAGGCCTGGAGCGAGTAAGCCAGTGTGTACTGTCTCCCTAGGAGAAGTTTTGTTACACACCATCTAGAGACCTCAGACTGACTATTGTCTACACCTTAGGACACTACGTGTCTTAGGACACTTAAGACACAAGCGGCTCTAAAACCTGACCACTGGAACTGGAGAGACGGCTCAGAGATTAAGAGCACTGGCTGTTCTTGCAGAGGACCCAGGTTCAGTTCCCAGCACCCACATGGCAGCACACAACCACCTGTTACTCCAGTTCCAGTGGATCTGACTCCTCCTTCTGGCTCCTTGGGCACTGCTCTGACATGGTACACAGACATACATGCAGACGGAATACATAAAATAAAAGCAAACCTTTAAAACCACAATAAATAAAAAACAATAATAAAGCCTGAAAGTATGATTCCTGGAGCCTCCGTAAAGGTTAAAGGGCAGGACCAACTCCACAAGGCTGAACTTTAACCTCCACGTATGAACCATGGCAGGAACGCAACACACCTATATTCTCTCTCTCCTTCCTCTCCCTCTCCCTCCCTCCCATCTTTCCCCATTCCTCCTTATCTCCCCCCTACACACACAATAATAAAACTTTTAAAAATTAAAGTCTGAGCTTAAGGAGACCCTCTGCTCACCACGGCTGGAAAGCCAAATTCAAACAAGTGAACTAAGAAAGACACAGCTGCCTTCTCTGGGCAGCAGCAAGCTCTACACAGCATCTCCTAAATTCCCAGCACCAGAAATCCTGATCATCCAAGATTCTCCCTCAGCTCCCGGTTCCCATCCCGCCTCTCTACACTGTGCCCAGCAGCTCATAGGGCCCTGGGGACATACATGCTCTGTCAGATGCCTTTGATGCCCAGCTTCTTAGTGAGCATTTGGTTTAGGAGGTGGCTGGGCTCCGCGGTCCTCCAGCCCTCCCTCGTGGCTCAGGGAACCCTAACAAGTGGGTTTCATACCAGCCTCTGCTCCCTCACAGCAGCATCTATCCCCAGGGTCTGAGTTATTTTGCCTGGCTCAACATCCAAGCCCTAGACAGAAGAAGGGAGTACCGGTAAATTGGGCTGTCTCCACCCACCCAGTCCACCTCCAACTAAGGCCAGCAGACAGCCTTGTGAAAGTTTCACTTGCCCCGAGCCCACACAGCTAAAACAGAAAAAAAAGTTTAATTTAATGAACAAATAGCTAAGAGTAGTGAAATAAAATCATGCATAAAAAGTGACTTTTAAATATTGTCTTTAAATAATTATGGCCAAAGAAAGAATTGGGAAATTTCATCAGAACTTGCTTTAATCCACGCTGTGGTGGTGCACACCTTTAATTCCCAGCACTTGGGAGGCTGATCTCTATGAGTTCGAGGTCAGCTTGGTCTATAGAGTGAGTTCCAGTTCAACCAAGGCTACACAGAGAAAATCTGTCTTGAAAAAAAGAAAAATAAGGAGACCACCAACAACAACTTGCTTAGATATGGTTAAATGTTGAAGAAATCACTTTCCCAACGGTGTGTGTGTGTGTGTGTGTGTGTGTGTGTGTGTGCACGCGCGCACGTGCACACATAGATATGCAGGTTGCATGCATGTATGTGGAAGTTGGCATCTGGTGTTTTTCCTTGATAGCTCTCAATCTTTTATTTTATTTTTAAATATTTTATTTTTATTTTTCTATGTGTGAGTGTATATGTGTGGGCATGTGTATGTCACAGCATGAATATGGGGGTCAAGAGGAGAGTTTGTGAAAGTTAGTTTGGTCCTTCCACCATGGGGGTGCCCCGGATCGAACACAGATCATCAGGCTTGGCGGCAAACACCTCCACTTTCTGAATGACCTGTTACAGTTAGGTTTCTGTTGTGCTGATAAAAACACTAGCCAAAAACAACTTTGGGAAGAAGGGTTTATTTCATCTTCTGTTCCATATCACACTCCAGCATTCAGGGAAGTCAGGACAGGAGCTCAAGGCAGAACCAAGAGGCAGGAACTGAAGCAGAGGCCCTGGGAGGAGTGCTACTCACTGGCCTGCTCTCATAGTTTGCTCGGTCTGCTTTCTTACAGAACCCAGGACCAGCTGCCCAAGGCTGGGCCCTTGCACACCAATCAGTAATCAAGAAAAGACTTCCATGGGGCTCGAGAGATGGCTCGGTGGTTAAGAGCACTGCCTGCTCTTCCAAAGGTCCCGAGTTCAATTCCCGGCAACCACATGGCGGCTCACAACCATCTGTAATAAGGTGCCTTCTCCTGGCCTGCAGAATATTGTATACATAATAAATAAATAAATAAAATTTAAAAAGAAAAGAAAAGACTTCCAGACTTGGCTGGAGCCAATGTTGGAGGCATCTTCTCAAATTTAGGATCTGTCTTCCCACGTGGCTTTAGTTTGTGTCAAGCTAACTAAACCCTGCCTGCCATCTCTCCAGCCCTTCTTATTTGCTTTTTGAGGCACAATCTTTCACTGATCTAAAGTTTACGGATACAGCTCTAGTAGGCAGTCAATGAGCTCAGAGATCTAAAGTTCATTGATACAGCTCTAGTGGGTAGTCAATGAGCTCCAGAGATCTCAAGTTCATTGATTGATACAGCTGTAGTGGGCAGTCAATGAGCTCCAGAGATCTAAAGTTCGTTGGTACAGCTCTAGTGGGCAGTCAACGAGCCTCAGAGACCTGTCTCTTCTCCAGCATTGGGTTATAGGAACACATCAACCCCTCCTCCCAGGTTTTTATAGGCATTTTTTTTAACCAGCTGAGTAATCTTCCTTTAGTCCCCAAAGGCAAGTCCCTTTTTTTTTAAAATGTTTTTAGATTAATTTTTAATATTTTGTGTGCATGCCTGGTGCCTGTGGAGGTCAGTTTGGAACTCCTGGAACTAAAATTACAGACAGTTGTGAACCACCGAACGGGTGCTGGGAATCAAACCAGAGTCCACTGCAAGAGCAGCAAGTGCTCTCCACCACCAGCTAACGCTCCATTTAGCCCCCCCCCCCCCGGGCAGGTCTCAAAGTAGTATTCTGACTTTTCCAGAAACTTACATGCTTAGTTTAGAAATGAGAAGAATCAGCTTAAACTCTTCAATTTAGGGTGCCTTCCTTGTACCCTAGCACATGAAGCCATCCACAAGTAAACACAGGTTTTCCATGTGTAAAATCTTTATGCCTTCTTGTTTGTTTATGTTTTGGGTTGGGATCTCCCCGCTTCTTTCTTTCAGACAGGAGCTCATGCTGCCCACTCTGCCTCCAATTGTTGTGTAGCTCAGACTACACAAAGATCAGATTCTTTGATCCTCCGGACTCTCTCAAGTGCCGAGATTATAGGTGTGTGCTCTTGTGCCCGGAGACCTTCGTAGTTGTTCCTGACAGGATGCATGAGGAACCTGGGGTGGGAAGCAGTGAGGGTCTAATATCTAGGCTACTCGGATGCTCAGCAGGAGGATGTGGGGGGTGGGGGAAGAAGAGAAGAGAAAGTCTGTAGGATTATGTAAGGATCAAAGTACTCTTCTAGGGGCTGGAGAGATGGCTCAGAGGTTAAGAGCATTGCCTGCTCTTCCAAAGGTCCTGAGTTCAATTCCCGGCAACCACATGGTGGCTCACAACCATCTGTAATGGGGTCTGGTGCCCTCTTCTGGCCTGCAGGCATACACACAGACAGAATATTGTATACATAATAAATGAATAAATATTTTATAAAAAAAAGTACTCTTCTACACACAACATTTGGATACTTGGGACTGTGGTTTATTGATACCCAAGGTGAGAGTTCATATTTAGAAACCAAGATTTGATAAATCTCTCGCTGGGATTCAACCCCACACACCATCAGTCAGGGCCTAGCGTTTGGCAGGCACCAAGAGACTTCCTGAAGTGGACAGAAATGAATCATGTGAAGCCCCACTGCCTACCCTCCAGACGGCTCTAGAGGGCAGGAGGTTCATGGTCTGGGCCCCTAGTATCCCCAACTAATCCATCTGTGGCTAAGACTTCATTTAAGAAAACCTGATAGCACTAGTCTCTACAGTTGTGGGTGTCGGTCTCAGCTGCAGAACAAAGCTGCTCTGTTCCAATTGCCACTTACTTCTTAAATTGAAATTTAGTCCTTCATTCCCCGTTCTGACAGCCGCCTGCTGCCGGCCTCCTCTGGGCTTACCAGAAACAGTACAGAAACAATGTCTGATCCTGCCTCCTAACCCTGGAACTTTCTGGGACTGAATTCTCTCTGCCTCCTTGGGCCTGGTTCCTTTCCCAACGCTTTCACTTCTTGACCCATGGGCTCCAGCGCCCCTGTGCCAGGCCTCCAGACTGCCAGTCCCACATCCATGAACCCACCCATTCTAGCCTACTCCTATTCCTTCCAGGCCCATCCTTGCTTATCCCTTAGTCTCAATAAGCCTTGGATGCCCATAGTAACCTTCAAGATCAGCATTAGACTGATGTTTGGAATGGAAAAAGCCACTTGCTCTCAGTGAAATTAAAATCTCAGACATGCCCCTGCTCCCTTTTCTTTGAGACAGGGTCTCACTACAGCTCTGACTAGTCTGGAATACACTACACACCAGGCTGGCCTTGAACTCACAGAGATCTGTTTGCCCTTGCTTCCCAAGTGTTGGAATTAAAGGCATGGGCTATTCCCTGCCAATTGGCAATCTCATAGCTTCTGCTGCAGTTGTTAGGTGATAGGCAGTTTGCTCAGAAAGATGTCTCCCTACCAGCCATTTGCTTTCCCAAGTCTTCTAGGGTCTGGCCCTAAGTAAAGAACCCCATTTATGCACAAGGAACCTTTAAGATAATTGGGCCCACTGACTCTCAGGCTTCAGCATATATCAGAACGACCTATAGGACCATTAGACACCAGGTTCTAATTCTGAGAGTCTGGACACCTCTTCAGAAATGTGCTTTTCCAATCAGCCTCAGGTTAGGAAATATGCTGGTCCAAGGTCTTCAGCTTGGAAACCCTCTTGCATTCTGATCCATTTGTTTTCAAACTTGACTGTATCCGTACTTGCTTAGAAAGTACAAACAAAGATATATACGGGGTGGGGAGAGCAAAAGAGACAGACAGACAGACAAAGAGGAGAGGAGAGCTGCAGACGAGTGGAGAGAATTGGGAAGAGAGAGAGAGAAGCAACTGGGTTTCAGATCTGTCCTGAAGCCAGGCGTGGCGGTGTAGATTTGAAATCTCAACCCTCAGAAGATTATAATGAAAAAAGATCAAGACTTTAAGGTCATCCTTGGCTACATAGTAACTTTAAGGGTAGTCTGGGCTGAGGCAAAAAAAAAAAAAAAAAAAAAAATCAATCAATCAAACAAAAACCTCACACCTGTGCAAATTCTGATCTAATGATCTGGATTAAAACTGGTTCTGGCAGTGGTGGCTCCTGGCTTTAATCCCTGCACCCGGGAGCAGAGGCAGGTGGATCTCAGAATTTAAATCCAACCTGGTCTACTGTTCAAGTTCCACGACAGCCAGGCCTGTTACACAGAGAAAGTCTGTCTCCAAAAAAACCAACCAACCAACCAAACAAACAAAGAAAACCCATACAAACAAAGTAACTGGTTCTGGGTGTTTTACAAGCTATATATATAGGTGACGTTAAGCCCACACTGAAATTCTCTGCTTTTGTCTCTATAGTCAGCAGAGACTGGCAAGGGAACAAGGTCTTCTCTATCCTTCAAAGTGGACCTGAAGTTGGGTCAGAAGAAAAAAATAAAAACACCCAGTAAAACCTGAATTTCAGACAAACAGCAAACGCTTGGTGACCCTAAGCATGCCCCAACTGGTCCACGGCAGTCTTTTGTTGTCTGTTTCTCTAAATTCCCTCCCCCTTACCCTGTGACATCTCTGACACACTGAAAAGCCTGGACTTGGGAGGTGGCTCAGCCATCAAGGGCGCACATCGCTCGTACAGTAGAGCCATTGGTTCCCAGCATCCACACTGGGCGGCTCACAACTGCCCATAACTCTAGCTCCAGGGGATCCGATGTTCTCTTTTGGGCTGTGAAAACTGGCACAAATGTGCATACACGTAAAACAATAAAAATAAATCTAAAGAAAGACAGACAACAGTCTTTCAGCTTCCATTTTACAGATAGGAATACTAAGGTCCAGCAGTCCCATAGGAAATCGGAATAAGGTTCAAGGTAAGGAAGGGCTCAGGAGTGTTGTGTTCAGCCTTGAATGCTTTTCTTCCATTATACTTAGTGCTGGGCTGTGTAAGTCTTTTTCAATAGAGGGTTGCTGTCATTTAGTTGCCCGGAGGTGACTTCAGAAGGGTCAAAGTGATTTATGTCCTTTCTGCTGCACCCCAGTCTTCACTTCCATTGCCCCCTTTTATGCTACCTTGAGGCACAGCCATTCTCAGGGCTGTATCATCAATGGTCATCTCAGGGACGGAGTGGGCTGCAAGGGGCACTGGCCAGGGACGGCTGTGAGCAAGGGCACACAATTAGGTAACACAAGGACAAGTGGGATTTGGCACAGGCAAACAACAGGCAAAGCATGTTGGGAGAGGCCCACCTAATTCACAGAGACACTTGGAATTAGCTGCACATTCTCTGGGAAGAGATCAAGGCAGCGGCATAAACAGCTCAATTAAGCTGTCGGCTCAATGCTCAATGCACAGTAATGGTCAAAACACAGCCTTTAATCTAGATACAGAGGGTTATCTCTGGGGTCCTAAGATTAGCTGTACCTGATGTGGAAGAAGTGGCTGGCTCAGTGACATCGCTAGGGACGGGCTTGCAACTCGGCAGGACTGGCACGCCTGTGGAAGGGGCTACTTGGAAGTCCCAGCCTTCCCAGAGTCCCCCCGGGAGGCCCGGAGAACAGGGATGAGTCACAGTCTGCTTTCTCCATCGAAGAGACAGGGTCTGGGAACAGAACCTGGGAATAGACACATCTGCTTCAAAAACACAGCAAGGGAAAACAGTATGGTCCTGGCGCAAAAAACAGACACATCGACCAGGGAACAGAATGGACAGCACGGATATACGCCCAAGCCTTTACAGTAGCTCTCAGCAAGGGCATCAAGAATATGCGGTGGAGTGAGGATAGTGTCTATAAACGGTGTGAGGAAAACTGGACATCTATGTGCTGAAGAATGAAATTAGACTCTTTCTAATTTCACACACACACACAGACACACACACACACACACACGAAAGCAAAACCCAACTCAAAATAGATTAAAGACCTAAATGTAAAACCAGAAGCTATAAAAGCTTAAGAGAAAAGGTCATCAACACTGACCTTGATAATGAGGTCTTTGGATGCCATTGTAAAATAGTGATTCTCAACTGGTGACCATGACCCCTTTGGTAAACATCTATCTACAAAAATATTTATATCATGATTCATAACAGTAACAAAAATTACAGTTATGAAGTAGCAACGAAAATAACTTTATGGTTTGTGGGGTTACCACAACATCAGGAAGATGTTAATACATCAGAACCTGTATTAAAGGTTCTGAGCATTAGGAAGGTTGAGAAACCCTGCTCTAAAAACTCAGACCATAAAAGCAACACTAAACCAAAGAGATGACATCAAACTGAAAATTAACCTGCTACACAGAGAAGGAAACGTGAAAAGGCGGTGGCACTACCCAAGCAGGAGGACCTGAGTTCAGATCCCCAGACCCCGAGGAAGAGCCAGGTGCCTGTTTAGAATGCATCTGTAACGCCAGTGCTAGAAAGGTGGGGGAGAGAAGAGATGGGGGGCCTCAGTAGCTCACTGAGAAACCTTGTTTTAGAAAATAAGGTGGAAGGCTGGGCATGGTGGCGGAGGCTCTTAACCTGGCAGGTCTTTGAATTCAAGGGCAGTTTAGTCTACACAGTGAGATTCTGTCAAATTAAAAAAAGAAAAAGAAAAAGAAAAAAAATAGGCCCAGAGGCAGAGGAAATGCAGGTGAGCCTTGTTGCCCTTGTAGAGAGCCTGGGTTTGGTTCCCAGCACCTACATGGCAGCTCATAACAACTTCAATTCCAGTTTCAGAGGATCTGATGCCCTCTCCTGGCTTCTGAGGGTATCAGGCATGCACATGATACACAGACTTACATGCAAGGCAATACGTACACACATTAATAAAAATAAAAAAATCATTTAATCAGCAAACAAATAAATAAACAAATAAGGTAGAGGTCAATTGAGGAAGAGACCCACTGCCAACCTCTGGCTTCCACGGGCACACACATGTGCACCTGCCCACATAGTGCACACACACCAAACACACGCACAATGGCCAATGTGAGTAGTAAAAAATACTTAAATCACTAGTCAACACGGAAATGCAAATTAAAATCAAAGTAAGATATCACTTCATGCCTGTTTGGATGGTTATGATCAGGAAGATAAGAAATCATGAGTATAGGTGAGGAGGGTGTAAGGAAAAGAAGCTCTGAACTGCTGATGGGAATGAGATTGGTGCAGCCGTCACGGAAAAGCACATAGGTACTTCCCAATCTATTTTAAAAAGGATCACTGGGGCTGGAGAGATGGCTCAGTGGTTAAGAGCACTGGTTGCTATTCCTTAAGATGCTGGTTTGATTCCCAGCACCCAAATGACAGCTTACAACTCTCTGTAACTCCAATTCCAGGGGATCTGATGCCCTCTTCTGGGTTCTGTAGGCACTGCATACAAACCTGTACACATAAAATCCACAATTCCTCTGCTGGTGCGTACATAAATAAAATGAAGCCATCACTCAGTGAAGACATCGGCACTCAAGTGCTCACTGCAGCACCAATCACAACAAGCCACGGTAGGGAAATAGCCTGAGCATGTGTCACCGTGAACATGTGACACAGGATGAGAAATTCCGTCTCAGGAGGTATCAGGAGTTCAAGGCCAATGTAGCAAGGGTTGAGAGTTGGCTGGGCTACGCGAGATCCTGTCTCCAAAACACAAAACAAAAGTTAGGCATGATAATATATGCCTATACTCTAAGCACCCAGGAGGCAGAGGCAGGAGGACTGTCTAGGAGTTGAAGGCCAGCCTGGTCTATAATATTAAGTTCTAGATAACCAGAGAGATACATATGCAGACCCTGTCTCAGAGGGATGGGCGGCAGCAGGGAGCTCAGGCAGTAAGGTGCTTGCTATGGAAACATTGAAGACTTGAGTTGTGAATTTCCCCAATTCACACTAGAAGTCAGGCATGGCAGTGCATCCCGAAACCCCCAGTGCTGAGGAGACAGAGGCAGGATGATCCCTGGGACTTGCTGACCAGACTCTTTAGTTGAATCGGCTTCAGACTCAGTGAGACACCCTGTTTCAAAAAACAAAAGGGAGACTGAATGAAAAAAAGACACCTCTTGTGGACACCTCCTGCCTCCACATGCACCACACACGAGCACAGGCACAGCCCCCACACATGTGCACACATAGGAACATGCATACACAGAAATAACACATAGAGATCTTGCCAGCTATGACAACACAGATGAATCGGGAGAACATTATAGACATACAAATATTATATGCTCTCACACTTATGTGAAACAATATTTCAAGTAAAATAGCATGGGAACAACAAGCAGGATGGAGCAGCGGTGGGAGAATGAGGTGAGAGAATCTATAACTGCGTATGATGAGTAAGTCCAGGAGATCTAATGTACAGTCTGAGTACTAAAGCTAAGATGGGAAGGTTACTAGTAGACTAGGGTGTAGGTGCTGTCTGGTGCAGGCCCATATGCCAGTTATTTGGGAGGCTGATGTATTATTAAACTTTTCCCAGGGAGATGCAACAGACAACTAGTCACCCCAGATAGGAAACTCATCATAGACCAGAGACACCACCAAAACACAATTTGGTGGACCAATTGAGGTTACTTACAGAAACAGGGCTGAGGGGTAACTTACAGGAGCAGAAATGACTCAGGGAGCTGCATCACCAAGGCCCACCCCAGCATGGGTGACAGCTTACAAAAGCTGGGAACCTGGAGCCCACTAAGCATGCGGCCTGCAGGCAGCTCAGCAGGTTGGAGAGTGTCCTTTCTAGGTGTCTCAGTTGGTCTACACCTCTTCCAGGAAGCTAAGCAGGCTTTTGAGTTTAGTCTTAGGGTCTTCTTTGCTCTGCAAGTCTCTGCAGCTCAGTTTCCTTCCCTTTGATGGTGAATTCCCCGTTTTTATTGCTTATTCCGGCAGGGAGGGGCCTAGTGAATCTAGTCAATTTCAGGGACTTCCTGAAGCTATTTTGAGCTGTTTACTTTCCTGCAGGATATAATGATTCAATCTCAGAGGAAACGGTTAACTCAAGGAGCAGGAGGATTACAAGTTCAAGGCCTGCCTTGACAATTTAGTAAAACTTTGCCTTAAAACGTAAAATAGAAATAGGGCTAGGCATACAGTTTAGAGGGAAAATAATGACATCATGTCCTGTATCTTAAATATATCTTCCTTATTCCCCCCAATACGTCAAGTTTGACAGGTTTCCACCTCCAAGCCAAGACTGGCCACTAGAAGATGGGAGCAGATAGAAATGCCAAACTAGAGCCGTCTGTGATCTCTACTGCACACATTCACCCAACAAACAGAAAATGTTTGCCTACCTGCCACATGTCAGGTACTATTCTGGAAATGACAGTGAACCGAAGGGCAAAGATCCTCTAACCATAGTGGGGCAAGATAAAAGGTAAATAAGAAAAATAAATAAAATTGCAGTGGGTGAAATGGGGTGAGCTACACTCAGACAAACAGAACAAGGACCCAGGACATTGAGTGTTGGGACTGTACTTGTAGATAAAGCTCTGAGGGAAGGCCTCACTGAGCATGCGGCATTTAAAGACCCAAAGGGCACCAGGGGTGAGCATGGAGCTGTGCCTGTGTGCTGGGAAAACAGTCTAAGTAGAGGAAGGGTCAGGCAGCAGAGCAGCACTCTGGCTGTGGCAGAAAGGAGAACATATTATGAGGGCAGGAGCTCAGTCACGTGAGAATTCGTGAGCCACTGTAAAGATTTTGGTGGCCAGGCGGTAGTGGCGCACGTCTTTTAATTCCAGCACTTGGAAGAAAAGGCATGTGGTCTGTGAGTTACAGCGAGACCAGCCTGGTCTACAGAGCAAGTTCCAGGACAAGCTCCAAAGCCACACAGAGAAACCTGGTCTCAAAAAAAGAAAAACAAACAAACAAACAAACAAAAAACAAAACAACAACAACAAAAGATTTTGGCATTTACCACCTGGAGAATGGAATTAAGGGGGCGGGGGTGAGTGGGATTTGAGCAGAGAAGGGACACCAGCAAACTTACATTAATATTACAGGATGGCGACTGCTGGGTTGAGACAGAAGTAGGAAAACTTCTGTAGTAATCCAGGCTGCATAAGCGGGATTTGTTATTTGTTTTGGTTTTTTTGAGATAAGGTTTCCCTGTGTGGCCCTGGTTGTCCTGAAACTCCTTCTGAAGATCAGGCTGGCCTCAAACTCAGAGAACTGCCTGTCTCTGTCTCCTAGTGCTAGGATTAAAGGCGGGTGCCACCACCACCTCCGGTGGGCTGCATGAGTAGGAAGGAAAGGGTCAAGGAGGCTGGGCAGTTGTCTTGGATCTATGCATCCAGCCCAGATTCAGGCCCTAAACTGTTGCTGGATATTTGTACACCGCGTGAAGTATTGCTGTGATTGGTGTAATAAAAACCTGAACAGCCAATAACTAGGCAGGAGGTATAGGCGGGACTTCTGGGCAGAGAGAAAGACTGGGAAGAAGAATCTAGGCACCGAGGGAGACTCCATCAAGAACAAGTCAGACACACAGAATAGGAGAGAGGTAAAAGCCATGTGGTAGAATGTATATTAATAAAAAACATGGGTTAACTTAAGTTACAAAAACTAGTTAGGAACAAGCCTAAGCTACAGGCCGAGCTCTCCTAATCATAAGAAGTTTCTGGGTCATTATTTGGGAGATGGCTGGCGGGAAGAGAAAGACTCGTTAGACTAAACTTCAGGTGTTGATTGTGCCGTTGTGACGATATGTCCTTCCCCAGTCTTGGACATTTGAACACTAGTCTTCTGTTGGTGGTGTTTGTTGGAGGAGGCTGGGGTGATGAGTACTCACTGAAGGGAGTAGATCATTGGCAGCGGCTTCAGAGTAAAAAGCCTTGCCTGCTTTTGATCTGCTCTTTGCAGGATGTGAACTCTCAGCTTCCCATTCCCGCGGCCATGGCTCCTCTCCTCCTCAGCGACTCTTACCCCCTGGACTCATAAGTCAAAACTAACCGTCCCTTCTATAAGTTGTCTTGGTCATGTGTTTTAGCACAGCAATAGAAAGGTAACAAACTCTTTAAGCCAGCTTAGCCTCCCTTTCTCCTTAAGTAACTCCTTTAGTTTTCCTCCAGCATCACTGGGCATGGGCTGGCTGCTGTTTAAGGAGCGGCCTAAGCCAACAATCTGGGAGTCATTCAGAGTCCATTACCTAACATTTATTCTGCTACAGTGTTACTTATTCATTCAACGGAAGAGATGGAGTACTTTCTGTGTACTAGGTATCATCCTGGCACCATTTTTTTTCTTTAATATTTAAAGGGATGCACAGGTAAGTGCAATAGCAGAATAAGAAAGACAAGAGTCTGCTCTGCCTACCTTATGGCTTGCCCCCATGAAGTGCATCCTGCACGCTGCTCCCCACAAGGTCTTTGCAAAAAGCAGGAAAAAATTAAGCAATTTCCTTATTTTAGCAAAGATCATGAGTGATTCCCCCACCCCCTGCCCTCTCACTCCCTACCATTCTACCCCCGCCAGTTCCCCTAATTTGCAGATGAAATTCCATTTCTCTTAGTCTGGAGACAGAGCTCTTCCTCCCCTGTCCTGCCCTTACCTTGCCTTGCCTTGTATCAGTTACTGGGAAGAGAGAAAACTGATATTTGAATTGCCCTAGAGTCCCTGAGGCTTGGTATACAAACAGGAAATAGATGAAAATACTTGATAAATTATCTGAGCACAGTGGTGCACACCTGCAGTTCCAGTATTTGGGAAGCTAAAGCAGGGGGGTTGCTTCAAGATCATAGCCGATTTGATTCACAGAGGGAGTTCCAGGTTAACCAGGGCTAAATAGCAAGACCCTGTCTCCTTAAAAGAAAGAAAAGAGAGATGTGCAGGTGTGATAGTACACAGCTGTAATCCTAACACTTGGGAGATGGAGGCAGGGAGAGCAGAAATTTGAGGCTAGCCTCAGCTACATAATGAGGTTTTGAGTATGAGGCCGGCCCGGCCTATATGAGACTCTGCCACAAACAGCAAAGATTGGAGAGTCAACTATAGTGATTTTGTTTGTGTTTTCACAAATAAATCTTGCCTGAAGATCAGAGTGCAGAACTAAGCCACTAGAGGCCAGGGAGTAGTGGCACACACCTTCCAGGACTTGGGAGACAGAGGCAGAGGGATCTCTGTTAGTTCAAGACCACCCTGGGCTACAGGAGATTGAATCTGCCTAAAAGAGAAAGAGAGCTCACACAAAGGTGATCCCAGCACTTGGGATCTTGTGCCTTTAATCCCAGCACTAGGGAGGTGGAGACAGGAGTAATATGGATGGGTGGAGAGAGGAATACAAGGCGGTAGGAGACAGGAGCTCAATGCAGCCTGAGGATTGGCTCTGATGTCTGAGGTGTGCTGAAGACAGTCGCAGTCTGAGGATTGCTCCTGAGACTGAGGGTGCAGTCTGAGCAGATAATCTGAGGACAGGATTTTCCCTTCGATCTGAACATTGGTAGAGGTAACAAGGTCTCTCTAGTGACTGACCACCACACTGCTTTTCTGATCCTTCAGCTTTCACCCCCTAATATCTGATTCTGGGATTAATTTATTAAGACCAACTAGAATTCGTGCTACAATCAACATTCAGTGGACTGAATGGTGTTTTATGAAAGAAGCAGATGAGTCTTGAATTGATGACAACATTTTGGACCCTGTACAAATGGCATTTTCTTTATATTGGCACTAGTAGGAAGTACAGAAAAAGCAGCTGCCATGTTCTAGCCCTTTTGGCCCTGGTCTAATGGAAGAAGCTTAGACAGGGAAGACACTGTAGGCAGAGTTTCTCTGTGTCCCAACAGTCATTCCCAATAACCTCACAGAGGCTTAATATCAATTATAAATGCTCGGCCAATAGCCCAGACTTATTACTAGATAACTCTTAACATTTAAATTAACTCATATTTCTTATCTATGCTTTGCCACATGACTTGGTACCTTTTCTCAATACAAAGCATGTCCATCTTGCTCCTCTTGGTGTCTGCTCACAACTCCTCAGATTCTGTCCTTCTTCCTCCCAATATCCTTAGTTTGCTCTCCCACCTAATCTTATCTTGTCCAGCTATTGACCAATTAGCTTCTTTATTAAACCAATCACAGTAATTTATATTCACAGTGTAAAGGAATATTCCACAGTATTATTTGGGAAGTGGCAGGTGGGAAAGAAAAGTCTGCCTGCAAATGGCCAGAATTCCCATCTAAAATCTAATAAAACTTAAAAAAAGATTCAGAGCACACAAAAACAGAGCCGCCTTTCTAGTCTCATGTGTCTCATGCCAGCCATGATTTGGAGACACATCTCCTGGTTATTGCCTGTGGGCTTAAGCTACCAGCATGTGCCATGAGATAAGTTGTGTGGTGGGAAAAGTGTCCATAGTTTCTTACGCTGGCCACAATACTGAAAAGCATCTCCTGGCAGCTGCCTGAAGGAGGGAGCCAGCTGCAAAAACAGAGGTACTAACCACGCTGCTTAGCAGTTTAAAGGCTCATGGGGTCAGAAAAAGATTATAAATATGCAGTAAAGACAGACTCAGACTTAAAAAAAAACTTCAAAACAGGTTATGGTATGTTTAAAAATATACATAGGCTTAGGAGAGAGAAAAGAAGGGATATATACAGTCATAGATTAAAAATATAGTTTAAAAATAATAAAGCCCTTAAAAAGGGAATAAAGTAATGTAAAAGAAAAAAAGCTACATAAAGATGAGAAACACAGAGTCTGGATTCTGTATGTTACTGTGTTGTCTTTAGATTTCCTGATTACTAGTGAAGGAACCACAGCTGCTAAAACACATTGGATTATAAAAACTGCTGGATTAAACCTGATGTGAGAAGTCCTTCTGTATATGTGTTGCTTTTATTGGTTAATGAACAAAGACACTACTTTGTCCTGTGATAGGGCAGAGTAAAGCTAGGTGGGAAAACTAAACTGAATGCTGGGAGAAAGAAGGTTGGGTCAGTGAGATACCATGTAGCCACCCGCAGGAGACAGACACACCGGAACCTTACTGGTAAACCACAGCCACGTGACAACACACAGATTAATAAAAATGGGTTAATTTAATATATAAGAGCTAGCCAATAAGAAGCTAGAGCTAATAGACCAAACAGTGATTTAATTAATACATTTTCTATGTGATTATTCGTGTGTGGGCAGTCAGGAACAAATGAGTAATCTCCGACAACATAAACTAACCTATATATTCTAAAAAATGTCTTGACTTCAAAATGGAAGTAAAAAAATATGTTACTTTGAGGAAGAGGGAAAATGAGAGGTTGTTGATTTGTTCAAGGTTAAAGATGATCAAGTTTAATCAAAGAAGACCTCCTGAATTTCTGGCTATAGACATAATAAGCCTAGAAAAACTACAAGACATGTAACATATATTTTACCTGCTCAAACATAAAACAAAAAATTACCTTTGGCTAACTTGTATACAATGCATAGTATATACTTGTATTAATACAAATACGTATGTTAGCTTAGTCTGTGCATTTTCAGAACAAGGAGCTGAGACACCAATGAAAACAGATGGCCCAGGTGATCCAGCATCTCAAATGCCTTTGTTACAGTCTCCTCAGAATTCTGCATTCAAAACAGCTTTAAGGCTGCTGGCTGAGGTGATCCAGCCTCACAGAATACTCCAGTCAAGACTTAATTATTCTGGTTTTCTCACGGTTCCCCCAAAGATATGAGTACCTACAAACAATAGGAAGCAGTCTAGAGAAAAAAATGTCAACTTTCCCAAAAGGGGAATTTTGGATATTTGGTATTGTTTAGAAGGGGTGGTTACAAGTTGTTACTAATAATGGTCAGAAAAAAATTGGGACAAAGAAGATTAGACCCAGGGATATTGTTCTGAAAAGAAAAGGGGGGGATATAGAAATGATAAGATAAAAATATAGATTATTGAATCTACTTTAATCCAAAAGACAAGTATTAATCTCAAAATATTTTACATTGGTATGGATTTTGGTTTGTTGATACAAATTTAAAGTTATTTTTACTATACTGTATGTATGTTTCTACTCTTGTTTGGGGTATTGTACTTATGCAACTCATTTAAAAGTATAATGCAATTAAAAAATACAAATTAATAGTGATCCATAACAGTCAAACTTAAAATCATGTTATATATGTTTTCAAGGTCATACATGGATATATTTAGATAGATAGATGGCATTCAAACATTTCAAAGACCTACAGTATATGATATTTAATATGTTTAATAACCTTAGACTTTTCATGACAGTGAGACATGTCTGCTCCTGACAGCACCCATTTACTTCAAAAGAAGATAATAGGCACCGAAGAACCTCTGTATAGAGTTTGCTTTCTTTATGGCAAAAGTTAGCCATTCAAGAAAAGAAAATGCCCTCACCTCCATTGTTGACAGTATACTGTCCAAACTGAACCAGCAGGGCGCAAAAGAAAGTAACTGCCAAACTTTGTCAAGACAAAGTAGACCAGTCCTTCAAAATTCCCTGCTTCTCAGAAAAGTCTGTCAGATATACTAGGCCTGTAGGCCAAAGTTAGATGTCTCAAGGTTACAAAAGAACTTTGGGTGACTGTTCAGGCAGTCAGATGTCCCTGTCATTGGGTAATATTATACCCTTCTGGGGCCTTTAGTTGAGTTAAATATTAAATAATTAGACTTAAAGTTTTTCTTAGTTATGATAAAAAGTAAATTAGGTATAAAACTTTAGACTCACAAAGATAAGTAATAGAGCATGTTGTCAAATATAAATGGACTAGACATTGTAACTGTAATTCTTATTTGATAACTGTTTTGTTGTATATAATTTTACTATGTTAAAGTTAAAATCATCCTTTTTTTATTTAGACAAAAAGGGGGAAATGCTGTGGAACATTCCTTTACACTGTGTAACTATATGTCACAATGATTGGTTTAATAAAGAGGCTGGCTGACCAATAGCTGAACAGGATAAGGTTAGGCAGAAAAGCCAAACTGAGAATGCTGGGAAGAAGGGCAGAGTCTGAGGAATTGTGAGCAGACACAGAGAGAAGCAAGATGGACAGGGCATGTTGTGTAATAAGGAAAAGTCCCATGACACATGGCAAAGCATAGACAAGAAATATGACTTAATGTAAATGTGAGAGTTGAGCTATTGGCCAAGCATTTAGAATGAATATTAAACCTCTGTGTGCTTATTTGGGAGCAGCTTGTGGGGCAGAAACTTCCACCTACAACAAACAGAAACATAGCTCTCTAAACACAACACCCCCTTCAAAGGAAAATTGAGGCAGGGTAGGGAGAAGGGACATAAACAACACGAGTGCCAAAGCAGGAGTTAGGAGTACACGCTGGTAGTAGAGCCCTCACCCAGCAAGTGTGAAGCAGGAGTCAGGAGTAAACGTTGGTAGTAGAGCCCTCACCCAGCAAATGTGAAGCAGGAGTCAGGAATAAACGTTGGTAGTAGAGCCCTCACCCAGCCAAGTGTAAAGTCCTGTGTTGGATCTCCATCACCTGAAAAAAAGAAAATCCAAGAGAGATGGGCATACTTTATTTACAACATTACATAGGGTTGGGTTTGTGGTGTCAAGAGAATGGCTGTCTATTGGACCTGTGCCTCTCGACTCCATCTGTCACTGGTCCTATTTTCTCCGCTGTAACACCATGTAGCTGGAACTGAAAAGAGAGTGTGTCCATCTCCTTGGTGCTCTGATGATTTTCCAGCAAGCATGTGGCTCCCAGGAACACTGGGCATGATGCTTCTCCACTATCTTTCTTAATATTTTCTCATTTCTTTTGAGAGTTGTTAGTTCTGACTTCACCACTGAAGGTGCGTCACTGTATGTTCCCAAGGAAAACACCCATAGACTTTTTGCTTGTATGAAGTAAATACCACTTTAGGCCAGCCATCCCATCTGTAAACCAGGAATAACATCAGATTGCAGGGGTACTGACTGTGGTTAATTATATACAGTGTTTAGGAGCAGGGCAGTTACACAGGGACTCTGGAAGTTCTTGGCATAATACTATAGCATTACAATAATTCTGGCTTGCAAATTATAGCCCAGAAGAAGCATTACAGGGGAAAGCATCTCTGACTCCCTGGCCAGCTGAGAGCACAATGTGAAAAATAAGTTGTGAAATACAACTTCTCTTCCTAAACCTTCAGAAAAGCAAAGATAATGCTGCCATGTGCAGCCCACATGCAGGGAACAGGGAACAGGCATCCAGATACTGGGGCGGACTTTCTTGGCCCAGGTGTCCTGGCGTACTGCCAGGATCTGGCTTCTTTTCCTTCCTGAACCTGGGAGCTGAAGGGAGGTGGGGCTTCAGATGAAGATGTCCTGGCCTTTGTGTGTGTGTGTGTGTGTGTGTGTGTGTGTGTGTGTGTGTTTTCCTTAATTGGGGCCTCTGTCCATGCAGGATGATTAAGTGATTTTGCAACAGAGCAAGGATTTAAAGGGTAATTTGAGACATGTAAGTCTAGGGATACCCAAAATAAACATCTAAGCATCAACTTTTGGGGCCTCTGCCTATGTTCCAGACACCATATGGGCAGCCTTGTGGTGTGTGCACACTTCAGGACTATTTCCTATGCTGAATGAATAGGTCTCAGGTAAGAAGTAAGTGGCAGTGCTTTCTGAGATTGTTGGGATGGGGTAACATAGTGGGGTTTAGAAAATTCAAGTGCTCACAGGGAATGAGAGAGGCAAATAGCTTGAGTGTGCATGAATGACTACGTAGGCGGAACACAGCCTTCTGAGAGCTGGGCCTGGCTGTTCTTCACTGTGGTCACAGGCCTGAACCTGGGTAGAGCCAGAGAGAGCCTGGAAGAGATGACACTGTGACCCACCAGTCCCGCAGTCTCAGAATGGGAGCCTGATCTCTAACTCCAGCACATTCTTGGACTTGCTGCCTACTTTAATAGATTAGTACTCCTACAAGACACCGGACAAACAGTGTGCCAAACTCATAATGTCCAGATGACAGATGGAGATTATGGGTACAGAGTGCTACTTTGGCAAATCAGCACTCTTAAGGAATGTCTCAGCTCCCAGGGACGTGCATCTTAGCCCTAAGCTATATGGGGAGAGGGGGTGCCCAGCCAAATTTCAAATAGAATTAAGGTTTACAAGACAGGTGCCTTATTTTTAGTTAAGAATTTTGGTCTTGACAAGGATCATGCTTACCTTCTCTGAGAGTAGACCCCAAGGAAAGTTACCTTTGGTCTCGGTTCCTCACATTTGGGCAATAACCACATTAAGTCACATCATTATGGAGCCACCAGAACCCAGGGCTGGTATCTAAGTCCATCCCTGTGATGTACCTGGGGACTCAGTTTCTCCATCTGTAAAATCGTCTCTGGATCAAACAGAGCCTCGCCAGCTCCTGCAACCTTAAGCATTAAATGTTTACATAGCTGGTTCCACTAGGATTGCAGTGAACAGGGTTAAAGCCCCACTTCCTGCAAGGTGAAAAGGTAAGCAAACATTTCGACCTCCCCTTAGCCTTGCTCCCGGATTGGTGCCCCGTCGGGTCCCAGCCGCCTATCCCGTCTGCATCCGTCATCTGGATTGCTAATACGTTCATTAGCATAAAGAGTATTTCGAAGACCCGGCGCCGGAAAAACTGAACCGGAGTCTCTGTTCCTTTAAAAAGAAAAGGGACTCACACTCTTTGGTTAAGGGCATCTCCTCCGCACGGTCCTCTCTGTCAACTAGAGAGACCGTGCGTTGTTCTACTCAGCCGACTACCCCAACGCTGGGCTGGGCATCTGTTTCTGGGGTGCACGGGGCCCTGGTCCCCGGGAACTACGCAGACAGCTTTGGCCTCGGAGAGCCACAGTCTCAGTCGAAGGGGGGGCAGGGCAGGACACGGGATCCCTCGGGCACGACCCGAGTGCTGGCGCCCAAGCGGCCGCGGGAGGTGGCTCGTGCTGTGGGGGGGAGGTTCCCGGCCGCACGCGGGGCGGGGCCTCGGTGGAAGGGGCGGGGCCTACGGGGCCGAGCCGCGGCGCAGGGCGGGCTCTGGCGGCCGAGTGTCACACACGCGGCGGTTCGGGAGGCGGCGGCAGAGGCGGCTGCAGCGGTAGCAGCAGGCGCCGCCGGACGGGCAGGGGGCGCGGGCTCCGCCGGGCGCGGGCCGCCTCTCACCGACCCTCGCTTGCATTCCGACCCACGGCCAGGCCGGGCTTGCCCCGGCGTACTGGAGAAGCCCGCAGCCGGTCGCGGCTCGCACGGGGCAGGGGCGCGCTCCGGGGGGGGGGGGCGCGCTCGGTGCGGGCGTGAGCGGCGGGGGGCGCCCGGCCTTCCGCTGTTTGAGACCGGGGACCCTATGAGACGCGCCCGTGAGGGGCGCGAGATCCGAAGCTCGGGCGGAGCGCACCGCGAGTGGAGGGCTGTGCGGCAGCGGCCGGAGCCGGGCGGCGGCCAGCAGGAGGCGGCGGCTGCGAGAACTTGAACTTGGCGACGGAGACCCCGCACGCCCCCCACCGGGGCCGGGGCGTTGCGGGACTGGGCGGCAGCGCTGCCCCCCGAATGGCCGCGGCGGCGGACGGGGCTGGCGCGCCGCGGCCCTAGGCGGCCTCTCGCCATGGCCAAGTGGCTGAACAAGTACTTCAGCTTGGGCAACAGCAAGACCAAGAGTCCGCCGCAGCCGCCGAGGCCCGACTACCGCGAGCAGCGGCGCCGGGGCGAGCGACGCGAGCAGCCCCCACAGGCCGTGCCGCAGGCCTGCTCGGCTTCCTCGGCGTCCTGCGGGTCGGCCGCCGCCTGCTTCTCGGCCTCGTCGGGCTCTCTGCCCGACGACAGCGGCAGCACGAGTGACCTCATCCGCGCCTACCGCGCGCAGAAGGAGCGCGACTTCGAGGACCCATACAACGGGCCGGGCTCGTCACTGCGTAAACTGCGCGCCATGTGCCGCCTGGACTACTGCGGCGGCGGCGGCGGGGAGCCCGGCGGGAGCCAAAGAGCCTTCTCGGCGGCGTCGGGCGCTGCGGGTTGCTGCTGCGCGGCGTCGGGGGCGGGCGCCGCTGCGTCCTCGTCCTCATCCTCCGGTTCCCCGCACCTCTACCGCAGCAGCAGTGAGCGGCGGCCCGCCACGCCAGCCGAGGTGCGCTACATCTCCCCGAAGCACCGGCTTATCAAAGTGGAGAGTGCGGGTGCTGCGGGGGATCCCCCGGGAGGCGTGTGCTCCGGCGGCCGCACCTGGAGCCCGACGACCTGCGGAGGCAAAAAGCTGCTCAACAAGTGTGCCTCCGAGGAGACTGGAGCCGGCCAGAAAGAAAAGGTAAGACCCGAAGCTCCTGATGGGCACGGGAAGCTGAGACACTGCCACGTTAACCAAGTCCTACGAGTCAACTTTGCTCTGGCACCCTGGAGTCTAGGCTCCGACGCGCACTCTGGTCTGACTCCGTCTCTCTGGCTACTGCTTCCTAAATGCCTCCTTACCAAGCCAAAAGCCTGAGCGAGAGCACCCCGCCTAGCTTTACCCAGAAGACAGACCCAGCCAGCCCTTCCGGCTCCCCCAGTAAAGTCAGCTTCGGCGGGCCTAAAAGCATTTGCTCGTTTACCCCAAGGTTGTGTGGTGGTCCCCCTCCCAGATATAGATGGGAATTGAGGTCTGGAGCAGGAAAGGGACTCTCTGGGTTATAGTTTTTCTTGAATGTATATACGTAAATGCTTCTGAATCTCGCACTCTGCGTGCCAGGTTTCCGAAGCCAAGCGGCCTGTTGTACTGGAGCGGCATTGGGAACCCCTACGCAGGCTTTTCCGGTCTAAATGTCCGTCCTCCCAGAGAACTCACCGATCTGGCACTTCCCTACCTCCTCTCCCCAGCTCCGGAGGAGATCTGCTAAAAGGATCCTCTTTCCTGACTCCCCATCCTCTCTCCTGACTCCATCCCTATAGTAGTACCTCGGGGACGGGGACGAGAGGCCTTTGTGGCAACCCCCTGCCAATCAGGCGTCTAGTCTCCCTTGCAAGAGTTAATTACAGCCAAGGCCCCTCTACTCTTTCTCTTCACACTCCAGAGTTGACCTCCCTTCCCCCATAAAACACTTGCTCTGTCTACTTCTAGTGGAGGCAGTGTTTTGATTAAATCTGAGGCCCAGCGAGAGATCTCGATCCTTAGGGCAGGGTTGCTTGGCTGTCAGGCCCCTGCTCTGGGTTCTCCCCCACATTCTTGGAAGCTCAAACTTTTGCCTGGCATGGTGGAGACTGGATCTCCAAGCAGGGAGACGTCTTCTACCTGTCAGCTGGTGCTTGGCAAGGCTTCTTTCTTATTTTATGGGAGAGATGAGTTAGGGGGGTGCTGTCCTTTAGTTTTACTGCCTGGTTTTCTCCCTGGGGTCAACCTCTTCTGCTTTGTCTGTCCAAATGGATGGTGCGTGCAGTGTGAAGCAGTCTAGTGCTTCCCGGAACTGTGAGCACACACTTTGAAAGCGTGTGCTCTGGGACTTCCCAAACACCCAAGATGCCACTTCTGGTTGACAGTGAGCTGGAAGCCCTTGTGACTGCACACCCAGCAAGGGGGCAGAAAGATGTCCTTGCTGAGAGTGGAGTATGGTTGAGGCTTGTGGTTGATGTTTTAGGAAAGAAAGAGGCTCTTGCAGCTTCTTAGTGGCCAAGCTTGGTTTGGTTGCCCACAGGGAGGACCTGGAGCTTTACATCTGAAAGTTAGGAGGAAGCTTTCCAGAGGTTTGCAGCCTTGGACTCGCTCACCACTGTTGCGGAAGACCACCCCCCAGGGGGCAGACTTTCTTTGTCCTACAGCTAGTGATTCAGCCTGCTCGCTAATTTTTTTTTTAGTGACTTTCAAAATTATAGTAAACACATTTTTTTCTCAATTAGAGTGAAGACTTTGAAATGCTTAGTAATGATACTGAAACTTCAAGTGTGTCTAGTAATACTTGACTTCATTGTTACCAGATATTTCCCATGGGTCTTAGCTCTCCTCCAGCAGGTACTGGAAGGAGAACCCTGTCCTGTGCATGTCTGTATTGAGGGCTGTGACAGAGGCCATCCTGCGATGGGATCTGGTGTTAAATGGGGGCTTCTGGAGGGCACCCCCGAGGCAGGACCATTGTTGAACTGGAGCCAGTAGTGATTGAGGGTAGCTGGAGAAGTGTTTGCCAGAGGACTGTAGGTAAAATCTGGGGCTGGGACGGAGAGCACCCTGGAAGGGCTGCAGGGCCCTGGTCTTGTAAACTAGGTTGTATGGTGGTAGTGGATAAAGTTTTTTACGAAACTCTCTCTGTGCCAGTTTTCCTCTCTTATACATAGCTTTGATCTTTTAAGAGTTGTCTGTCTTGGGAGACAAGGGAGGGAGTTACCAGATGTTCTTTCTATCAGGAGGAAAGGGGGCAGCAAGGGAGTGGTTGCAAGGCAGCAGAGCTAGCACAGCGGCACTGAGTGTCCCTGGAAGGCTGGCTAAAACATTACCGGAATCTAGTCCTGCAGTTTTATTTTCTGAGACAAGGCTCAAAGAATGCTGACCTTAAACTTACTAGGTAGCCAAGGATGGGCTCCAGTTTCTTTTAATTTTTTGGTGTATGTGTGTGGTGGGGGGTTTCAAGATAGGATTTCTCTGTGTAGCCCTGCATGTCCTGGAACTCACTCTGTAGACCAGGCTGGCCTCAAACTCCGATTAGCCTGCCTCTGCCTCCTGGAGTGCTAGGATTGAATTTCTGACTCTCCTGCTTCTACCCCCAAGTGTGGGGACTACAGGTATGGACCTTCTAGTTTCATGCAGTACTGGAAATTGAACCCAGTACTTGGTACATGATAAACGAGCAGTTCCAACCAGGGAGCTACATCCATCTTCAACCCCCCTCTTCTGCAATTTCTTTTAAGAAAGAAATCAAACTGCTGCACATTTATTTTTTCTTTGACAGTTCTATACATATATACTATTTTTTTTTAGATTTTGTTATTTACTATGTATACAGTATTCTGCTTGCATGTGCACCTGCATGACAGAAGGCACCATAGTTGGTTGTGAGCCACCATGTGGTTGCTGGGAATTGAACTCAGGACCTCTGGAAGAGCCAGTGCTCTTACCTCTGAGCCATCTCTCCAACCCCCATATATACTATTGTATCTTGATGAAATCTACTCCTAACTTCCCAGTTTCTCTCTGTATCCTCCTCCCCAACAACAGCTACTCCTACCTTAATCTCCTATTTTAAGAATTCACCTACTGAATCCCATCCATGCTGCTTATGTGGGCATGGGCAAACTACCAGGGGCCTCCCCATCCTCAACAGCTCTCAGTTGCCAGTAGCTCCTCAGCTAGGGGTGGAGCCTCATGGGTCCCCGCCCCCATGCTAGGATTATGGCTGGCTTGTTCTTGTATAGGTCTCATGTGTGTGAGTTCACAAGTACAGTGACCATGCATGGCTGGAAAACAGCCTTTAAACAACCCCTCTCCCCATCGTGTTTCTTGTTCTGGCTCATTCCCTGAAACTTGTGACTCACAGTTCTGGGGGGATCCTTGAGAGTGCATTTTAACAGGTGTCTGAGTGATTGCTCCCATGGGTCCTGGGTCCCACTTTGAGAACCCCGAACCTCGAGCCCCAAGCCATGAGGGCTCTTCTTTCCCAGGATCACTTTGGGTCCAGGCTACAGGTGCACATCTCCAGCTCAGTATGTGGCCAGTACCTCCCATTTGGCGGTCAGAAGGCAGTCTGGTTTTCACATTATTTCTAGCAGACAGCGTTTGGAAGTCCAAACCTTCTGTGATCCCCCTGAACATCCCTGAACCAGTCTTCAGTCCCCACCAGTGGCTTCAGAAAACCCCACTTAGCCTGTGGCAGCCTAGCCTCCCGTTGTTGTCTTTAGAGAACTGGGTTGTGCCAGGGTCCAGCTTTAACCCCAAACCTGAGTCGAGAGTTCCTGGGTTGTGCAATGGAGCTGGTGGTCCGTGCAGCCATCTTGCTGTACTGCTCACACCATGGTTCAGCTTTGGGGTCCTATTCCTGCCCTTTCGACACTTGCTGCTTTTTGACCATGATGTCATCCTGTTCTCCAGGCGAGTGAGTCCTGGGGCACATCACTTGCATCCCAGTTCCACTGCCAAATCTATTTTCCTTATAGACTCCCTTAGGAAAGAGACTTTTCACGGTTCCAGAGGCTCGCTGACATAACTTAGCTAACCAGCATCCTGTGCTCGGAGATGGAGTAAGAGCGAGTTGAGTGGGAAAGGAGTCTGAGGTTAAGGGTGCAGTGATCTTTGGGCTGAGCTGCTGGAGGAAGTGGATGCAAGTTTTCATCATTTTCCCCCCATGAGGCTTTGCCTTGAGAACTTGGGGATGTCTTTATCTGGGAAGTAGGCATTTAAGGTGAAACTGGGGGCGGCGGTATGAAGCAGGACGGGATGACTCTAGGCTGTAACGGGGCTTGTGTGTCAGATAGTGTGTGCATATACTCTCACGACTGTAAGACATCATTGTAGGAAGCTGGGCAATGGTGGCGCATGCCTTTAATTCCAGCACTCGGGAGGCAGAGGCATGCAGATCTCTGAGTTGGAGGCCAGCCTGGTCTACAAGAGCTAGTTCCAGGACAGGCTCCAAAACTACAGAGAAACCATGTCTCAAAACCAAAAAATAAGAAATGAAAAAAAAAAGGCATCACTGTAGGATGTGTTTTTGGAGGCCAGAACCTATACGCAGTGGGTCTTCTTGGGAAATATAGGAGAGGTGGGATGGGGTTATGGTACTGGGTGGGGGCCTCAGTTTGGGTCTCCCAGGTGAGTTTTTGCACAAGAGGGGTTGTT
The DNA here is from genome assembly GCF_982192425.1 of Myodes glareolus. Classification (NCBI taxonomy): domain Eukaryota; kingdom Metazoa; phylum Chordata; class Mammalia; order Rodentia; family Cricetidae; genus Myodes; species Myodes glareolus. The sequence continues at coordinate 29,828,221 of NC_142041.1, forward strand.
TATTAGAGCGGTGGTTCTGAATCTTCCTAGTGCTGCTTTAATACAGGTTCTCATGTTGTGGTGGCCACCAACCTTATAAGATAATTATATTGAAACTTCATAGCTGTTAATTAATGCTATTGATCCCAATGGAAATATCTGATATGTGACCCCTGTGGGGTCATGACCCACAGGTTGAGAACCACATCTCTGGAGGAGCTGGCCCAGAATTAGGGGGCAGTTGTAATATATTTCAGGTGAGAGGTGGTAAGGGTCTGAGCTCCTGGGATAGGAAAGAGAACTGTAGTAGGTTGATGTAGGTAGAGCTAGTCCTTCAGTCGTGCTGTTGGAAAAAGATGACTCCGCTCCCCAAAAAAGTTGGTCAGTCGCGGCACACACCTTTAATCCCAACACTCGGGAGACAGAGGCTTGAGAATCTCTGTGAGTTCAAGGCCAGCCTGGTCTATAGCTAAGTCCAGGACAACCAGGGGGTGGGGGAAGGGTGGAAAAGCCAGTTATTTGTGGGTCTCCTTGGATGCAGCCAAACCGGTCCCATCCAGTTATGTTTTCTGCTGGTGTTGTTTCTTTTGTCATAATTAAATGGTATTTCCAGTACACCTGGGAAAGTCAAGATGTATCATGACATCAGTTTTGCCAGGTTTTAAATACATGCTAATGTGTACCGACACTTGGTATATTGTCAGCATCCACAGAGTTGACAGGTTTTCTATAGCTACAGAATAATAATTTTTAACTTGAAAAAAAGAAAAACATCTAGCAGTTAGTTTCTGAGCTCTTTGCTAGGCAGGGGGAATTTAGAGGAAGTTAAGTGTGGCTAAAGAGGTACATCAGGGTACAGAAGGCTGTGTGTAACCATAACCACCTAGCACCCAGATGGGGAGAGGGAAAGGCAGGTCTGTATTCACAGCTACTCTGGAAGTTGAGGCAGAAAGATTATAAATTCAAAACCTATCTGGGCGGCTACAAAGTGTGTTCAAGGTCAGCCTGGACAGGTTAAATCTTCTCTCAAAGTAAAAAGACAGTCTGGAGAGATGGATGGCTCAATGGTTTAGAGTGCTCATTGCTGTCCAGAGGACCTGGGTTCCACTCAGGACCCACATGGTACTGATACATAAGCTCACCACCATCTGTACTCCAGGCCTAGGGGGTTCAATGCCTTCTCTCGGTGTCTGCCCGCCTGCCAGTTCCAGGCACACACATGATGCGCAGATAGCATGAGGGCTGAGGTCTTGCTTAGTGACAGAATATTCATTTGTCTAGCATGCACTAGACTCTGAGAGGCTTCCCAGCTCAGCTGCCTCCTTCCTAGGGGAACTCTTAGCTTTCTTGTTTACTCAGGCAGGGAGGGGCCTAGTGAGTCTGGTCAGTTTCAGGGACTTCAGGAAGCTAGTTTGAGTTGTTTACCTTCCTTCTGAAGGAACTTCCTGAAGGATGGAATGTTTCAATCTCTGAAGAAGGTTTTGCACAACAACCAGGCCCTGGATTCAATCCCAGGTACCTTGAATTCCTTCCCATCCCAAGCTGAAAGAAAATCTTGTTATTTCCTAAATAAACACTTGCGTAACTATGCATGTATATATGTAGTAGTATTTTGTATTAGGTTTTATAAGTTTGCCGGTCAGGGCATAATACACATGAAAGAGAAATATTGCTGTGCCTTTTGCCTTATATTGTTTATTCTTTTGAGACAGGGTCTTACTATGTAGACCAGGCTGGCCTTGAGCTCACAGAGATCCTCCTGCCTTTGTCTCCCGAGTGCTTGGTTAAAGATGTATGCCATCACACCTGGTCCTACTACGTTATTTTATATAGGAGACTTAAGCTCCTATATATACTTGCGGTATCCAAGGAAAGATCTGAAGACAGTGTCCCCTGGGTATCAAGAAATGAACAAGGACACTAGGTTCTCAAGCCCGAAACAGTATCAGACAGAACCTATGGAAAGGCTGAGGTGTGTCCCAAGGGCTGGACAGGCCTGAATGCTGACAGGTGAAAGAGGGCTGCCGAAGGTTCCAGCTGAGCTGACTCTTAGGGAAGGATGAATGGAGATGTCTGAGCAGGGAAGGGAGGAAGAGTACACTGCCATGCAGAGGGTGGTGGGCCTGATGGGCGGGTACAGAGGGGCCCTACAGTTGACAGAACTGATCTCGGGCCTTCCTGAGGGGAGCTGACGTATCAGTTTGTCTTTTCACGGAAATCACTAGTCAAGATCAATGGAAGCCAGGATCAAAATGTCAGCCATTTCTGCTTGATTGACAGCTATCTTCTCCAGTCCTTAAAAAGTCCTATTTGGAAAAGGTTAGGACCAGAGTTTATTGCTGTAGTTGGGCTGAGGACAGGTTCCCCATTCATGAGAGAAGTGATGGCTGTCAAAGCCGTTTCCAGTGTTAATGCCCCAGAAGAAGGCTTTGTTCTAACCACTTCCATGGTCCCAAAGTCCTCACAGGCATTATAGGTACTAGGTCCAAATACTGTAACAGGTACTGCTCTATCACAGATCACTCCGGCCTCCTGGGCTTTAAACTAGAAGTCAGCCAACCTTTTTTTTTTTTTTTTTTTAAAGGGCCAGAGCCAGTAGTAAGTGTTTTCAGATATGAGAGCTAGGTGGTCTCTACTGCAGCTGGTTGGTCCTGCCATTACAGCTAAAAGCGGCCTTAGAGACTATATTAGAAGGAATACTTGTGTTCTGATAAAATTTTATTTTCAAAGCCAGGCAGCTGGCCCATAGGTTGTAGTTTTATACCTAGGCATCAAACACTGAGTTTCATTTCCGATCTTGATAGGGTTCACTGAGTCATCTTCAGCATATGTTCAGATGGCAGGGTGGGGTTCCAGAAGAGAGCAGAAGCCAATGAAGCTTCCTGAGGTTGGAACCTGGGGCTGTTCTTCAGCTATGGGTGCTGTCGGCCCATCTGCGGATAAAGACGATGAGGTATGGAGCAGTTAGTGAGGAACCTCGTGTCACAGCTTGCAAGTGTCAGGGCAAGGTGCACGCCCGTGCTTTGAGTCCACTGCGCGTGTGCTCTTCACTAATTTGGGCACTCTTTCCCAGTGTAAATGGCCATGGGCAGCCCTGCTGTTCACTGTGATTGATGGTTGTGTTTCTTCTCCCTCGCACTGAATGTTCACCTTCTTGCCTCCCTTCCTTACTTTTCCAAAACCACAGCTGGATTCTCTCTCCCCTCTCTGTTCACTGCTGAACTCCATAAAGGAGATGTTAATGCTGTGTTTGAGCTATTTTATAGAGAAATTCCGCACACAGGGTAGGCGCGTCCCAGAGGACAGCTGCACAAAACGTGTGCCTTGTAATTGTCTTCTCATTCTGACACTAGACCTTCCCTCCCCCGAAGGGTTGGCTAGGCTGTGCGTGTGCTGCTTTAAGATGAAAGCTGGTGGTATCTCTCTCTGCCCGTGTCAAGAGAGAACTTAACTTTCCTAAAAGTAGATCCAGGTGACCATCTTCACTGATGAGACACTCTTGGGAACAAGACTGATTAGGATTTAACCTTGAGACTTGATCCTGTCCTCTCCTTGCTCCCAAAACATTGCTGTCCTGTAACCTTTAAAAGGCAAATTTGAAGCAGGTGTGGTTTCCTCTGGTCTTGCAGCCAAGCCTTCCTCTGGTGAGTTTAACTTGTGTATTAGAAGCAGGGGTCAGCTTTGGCTTTTTTTTTTTTTTTTAATCAACCTGGACTTGGGGCCCAAGAGGTGGCTCAGCAACCTGAGTTTGATCCCTGGAACCTGTGGTAAAAGGAGAGGACCTACCTTTTGAGGTGGTTCTGTGACCTCCACATGGTTCCTATACACACCCAGCCCAGAATCGAACCTGAGACTTGTGGCTTTACGGTTGAAAGCTGGGGCTGCTACATGGTTGGGGAACACAGACCTGCCTGCAGGACAGAAGTGATATGTAAACAGGTTTTGGGTGAGCTAAGAGTGACCCTGTAAAGAGGATGGTCTGGATTGGACAGCACCGTGGAACTGAGGAGACAGAGGAGGGGAAGTACCTTCAATGGAGAAGCCAGGAAGGCTCCTCTGAGGAGATGTTTGGGCAGAGAGAGTAGTTACTGTGGCTGGGGGAGTTTGCACAGTCATGCTAGCTGGTTGTCTTGCTTGCCACCTGCTGTTTTGTGTGCTTTATATGCAGTTCTTACTTCTCACTGCCCTCCTTTGATGTATGTGCTATTGTAATTTCCGTTTCATTTATTTATTTTGCTAGTACAAGGCAGAGATGAGATTTGGAGCTGGGTCCACAGTCTGTTTCTAACCACTGTACTGTGTCCCCTCCAGCAGCACCTCACACCCGAGTTGTTCTGCTTTGTTTGTCATTTACTTTACTCTGTAATTTCCCTGTACCCCATAAGAGTGACTGGTACTGTGATCTTGTAATTATTCCACAGCACAAGGGTCACTTTTATGCCTGTAACTTACTGGCTTCTCAGACCCACTTCCCCGTTTGCAGATGGAGAGTTGGAGCAGAGCCTGCCCCGCCCCTCTGCAAGTTCTGGCTGGACTGGCAGCCTTGTCTTCTGAGGCCAGTGCCCTCTAAGCCAGGGTGGGGAGGCCCCTTGGCCAGAGCTTGAGTTGGCAGGAAGGGTGACAGCCTGATTGAGTTCCGTTTCTTCCTATGTTTTGATTCTGAAGCGCTTTGCTGAGACCATTGAGGCACATGGACCGAGGGCCTTGCTTCCACAATGGAATTTTCCTTTGCTTCCTGTTTGGTATTTTCCAGTAATATTTCTATTAATGTTTCACTTTCAGAGGTACTGACTTCCTGAGAAGCGTGAGCTTTCTCAATGCTGAGCCAGGAAGGACTGACTTTTCCTCTTGGTCATTCAGTTCCTTTCTGTTTTCTCCAAGGGGAGCTCTGGATTTCCCATCATGCTGGAAGGGAAAGGAGCTTGTGTGTGTGTGGGGGGGGGGTGTCCTGGGGATGGAGAAAGGGTTAGTCAGGACCCTGGGGAGTGACTCAGCCCTTGTTGGTGAGGCGCTTACAGTAACTAATGGGCTTCCCAAGGCCCAGAAGGGAGAAGTGGCTTGACAGGTGTAGGGGTGTGTGTGTGTGTGTGTTTGTGTTTGTGTTTGTGTGTGTGTTGGAGAGTGGAGGTTCACTGAGTAGTGTTTGCTGGCTGAACCCAAAGTCTCCAACTGGAATGAGAATGACCTAGTTTATGTATTCTGTTTTACTCATTCAGTAGCTCTTGCTTACGTGTTCCCTGGCGGGCAGTGGTGGCGCACGCCTTTAATTCCAGCAGAGGCAGAGGCAGGCAGATCCCTGTGAGTTCCAGGCCAGCCTGATCTATAGAGCAAGTTCGAGGACATACCCAAAGCTACATAGAGAAACCCTGTCTCAAAAAACAAGTGCTACATGCTGGGTGTTATTCTGTGTAGCCGGTAGGAATAGAACTGCACTAATCTGAATACCTCCTACCCCCTGGGGTTAAGATGTAGGGTAGAGTTTAGAAGGGACTTGACTGAAAGGCCAGATGCTGCGAGCTGTACCAGAGAAGGGCCAGGCAAGAGGGGGAGGCAGGAGCTGGCAGGGCTGCTCAAGGGGCAGTGTGGAGGTCAACACCCTTGGACGGGGCAGGTCAAGTCTGAGGGGTGTGGAACAGACAGAGACCTTGAGCCTCCTCCTGTGTGTAGGTCTTTACTCGTGCTCAAGTTTCTAGGAAGCCAGTAGAAGGTTCTGAGCAGAGTTGTTGAATGATTTGACGTAGGTTCTAAAGATGATTGCTTCAGGACTGGCATGAAGCTCAGGGGTAGAGCACTTGGCCTGCTGAGTGAGAGACCTTGGATTTGGCTGACTCAGAGAGCAAAGTGGAGGGGACAGACAGGCCATTGGAATTTGGGTGCCCTTCAGCAGGAGGTGCAGAGACCCGTGGTTTCCTGAGAGATGAATGACAAGAAAAAAGTCAATGTGTCTGCTAGCATTTGACTGAGTCGCTGGGAAGATGTGTTGCCACTGACTTTGTTAGGGGTTCCTGAGGACACAGGAGACAGGGATGGCCTCTGTCTGCGGCTGCAAAAGACAGTGGGAATGCAGGAAGAAAAGGAGGCCACATGAAGGACGGCTACAGGCACACGGAGAAAATGGACATCCAGGTAGAAGGGAGCTATCCCCAGCCATGGGACTGGAAGCTGAGCCTGCTGTGTACTCAGCTGTGGTCAGAGCTGGAGAGGCCCTGCTGGGTGTTACTAGAGGGTACTAAGAAAGGGTGTCCAGTGCTTTTCGGGGACGAGGCACTGGTCCGAAATGAGTGTTGGACTTTGGGGGGCTGTCTGCTCTGCAGCATGACAGAGAGTTCTTTGCTGGGGAGGGCGTAGGCAAGGCTCTAGCAGGGCTGGGGCTGCTCCTGGTACCCTAAGAGGATGCCTTCTGATAGTTGGGGGTGTTCTCTTTTATGTGGGGCCTATGGGGTGTAGGAAGGAGGCAGTGAGGTGTAGAGTAAGACTGCCCAGTTTATAACAAAACTCTAAACATAAAAGTGACCAGAAAATTCCCAGTGATGAAACTTTGCCGTATCAGTGGCCATGCATTCTCAGAAAGCCAAACAGCCCCACAGTCCGGATCTCTGGTGCAGTCTAAGCCACAGCATGTGATGTGGGGACTGCGTGGTATTCTGGGGGTGTTGCAGCCCCTACCTGCCCTTCTGTATGGGCCATTGTGTGCTAGCTGTGCCCAGAGCCAGTTCTCAGAAAAACAGGAATTGGGAAGTATAGCACATATCGATGTTGTTGGTAACTTTACCTTTTGTAACAAGGTTAAAGTTTGGTACAGAAACATAAAACCCAAACAGAAGCCAACTCTAACTGCACAATTCAGAGAAAACCACTATTATAACCAATTAGTGTTCCTATGTCTCGCCGTCTTCAATATGTGTATCAGTCTGTTTTTCCTTTGATAACAGTTATTTCTTTCTGCCTGTCTGTTTCATGGAATGGCGTCTACATTGTCCCAGACATACAACAGCAGTGATTTAGTGTTTGTGCTGTTTGTGTCTTTCTGGCTTTCTAGTTTTCGCTAACTTAGCAGAAGTCTGTGATTATTTCCCTGGGTTGATAGGAGAGTTGGGTCCAATGGTAACATGTTGGATTTTTGCTTTCAGAGTGTCCTAGAAAGGCATTTTTACTCTTAAGCTTCTTTATTCTTCTCCAGACACTGGAGATTTGTATGCACTTTGGTTTAGTTTGTGGTCTCTTGGATTACCAGTGCTCATACACATTAGCTGTTTGTTGCCTTTTAAAATTGTTTATTTACCTTGAGGTCTTCGGCCCATTCATGTCCACTGCAGAGTGATCTTCCTGTTGCTTTGTAAGAACTCTGTAGTAAGGATGGCAGCTTATTGTTTGGGTTGTAGTATGGTTTTCAAGTTTTGCAATTTAGGTTCTATGTCTGATGATTGTGGAACAATTTTCTGTCAAATCAGGCTCAGTGCTCCCCATGATATCTTATCCTTTGTTCCTGTGCTCACCTGTACTGATTCCATGGTTTGCTGTCGTCTTTCTTTCTTTTTTTTTCTTTCTTCTTCTTTTTTTTTTTAAATGACTGACTAGTGTGATTCTTGCTTGCTCCAAATCTGCCTTTTTAAAAAACTAAAGTGTCTTGGCTTTTCTTGTCCTGACAGTGTTTAGTTCACAAGTGACTACAATGATAGTAAAACCTTTATATAAAATATCTTTTATCTGCAGATACTCTTGCACTTAACTACAGTTGCCATACCAAGGGAAGTAACTTGGTATTAGTTCTTAATTTTATGCCAGTCCTGGCGTGTGTGTGTGTGTGTGTGTGTGTGTGTGTGTGTGTGTGTGAGCGAGCTACCCTACATTTGGTGCTAGCTTTACTTCTAGCACTACAGGACTAAGCATGCTAGTTGTATTTGAGGCGGTCACTCACTGTGGTTCACTCTGCCTCTGTGACCTTACCTGAGAAAATCTGTTTCACCTTTGGACAGTAACTTTGCAGAGAAAGAGATGAGTTGTTCAGTTGTCTGCATAGCTCATAGCCAGTCATTGTTCTAGCCCTGGGCTGTGCCTTGTAGGATAGACACACGTGATAAGTGAAGCCCAAGTGCTACCAGAGCCTGGGAGGGGATGCAGAAAGGCAAGACAGTTTCATGCCAGCATAGTGACGCAGTTAAATGACCTGCAGAGCAGCAAAGAGGCATTTGCATGTGGTATGGGTCCGGCAGTAGTCAAGTAGCCCGTGGGTAGGATCACTTGGATGTGAAGGATGGACTTTTTAACACTTTAACAAAATCCAACGCAAATAGTATGCAAAAATCTCCTCGTTTCCTTCTTTTTTTTTTCTGTCCCCTCGATCCAGGTGTTCACATTCTCACTCAGAGGCGGCCTGTCTATTCCCAGCTTCGGCTAGGTCCTAGTTTATCCTTCCATGTCTGTTGTGGGGACTGTGACATTAATGAATTCATGCTGGAGTACCAGATTCATACCAGATGTGTTTAGAGGTAGGGAGTTAAACCCAGGAAAGGACAGATGTTTGAACTCTTGATAATTTCCGTAGTTTGAAGAGGCCACGGAATATCTGTCTAGTTCAATGCGCTCACTGTATGTAACACTTGCATTCAACAGTAGACCAGCCTGGTAGCCGTTAGGACCAACAGGAACACAGATTTTTTTAAAGTTGGATTTGCTCAGTTTATACCTTAGGTAACTAAGCCATGATTCCTCTTAATTTTGTGTGCATGTATGCTCGCATGTGTGGGGGTGTGTGCACACATGGGTGTGAGCATGTGCCCATATTTGCTTACGTGTGAGCGTATATGCATATGTGATCTTTGTGCACAACCATATTCAAGAATGTGAGTATGTGCATGCATGCACACATCTGTTTTGAATGTAGTGTTTTGTTGTTTCTTTTCTTTCTCCCTTCTAATACCACCTCTTCTTCCTTTTCTTTCTTCCTCCTCTCTTTTGGAACAGGTCTTTGAGAGGGTATCATAAGGATCCCCACTTCACAGGTGGCAAAATGAGATGATGTTTAGGAGAAGTGTGCCAGTCACTGTAGGGTTGAAAGTCATTGGTTTCTGTGGCAGAGCACAGGGCCTGATGTGTGGGAAGAACCTTATGACTCTTGTATTACTTTGACAATGCTTGTCCTGGTCCTTAGCCCTGCTTTAGACTTAGGGCTTCTTAAAGCCAAGAAGGGCTTTGCTTTCAGGCGTGTGGCTTTCCTCGGAAAGGGCCCTTCCCTTTTCCTTTCCTGAAGAAGGGCAGTTCTAGGGCTGTATGTGCTGCTCACAGGTCCACACATGCTTTATGAGGCTTATGAGCCTCAGTCTTTCGAGGAGGAAACTGAGGCCTACAGGTTATGCAGGTAGTAATGGACAGAGCTGGATCTGGGGCTGTGTCCACCCCTAACCTCCTATGCTCAGGTGCTGGGGGTGTTGAGAACACTGCTCTGTATCAGCTCTGGTGGTCTCAGCACTGTGAGGCCAACCAGAGCCCGCCAGTCTTTCCATGATGGGTATGTAAGACACTGGAGCAAAAAAATGATGGGGTCAGATCTGTGCTCTAGGAAAATGTGTGTCTGCAGCCCAGGGGATGGGTTACAGAGGGGCCCTCGGGGGAGCCCTGAGGTAGAGACCTTAGTTAAGCAAATGTAAGGTCTGTGGGCAGGGGCAGCAAGGAGCAATCTGACCCAAGGTTGCATACTTAAGCCATGTATCATGTGCCCGACTTTTCAGGCAGCTCTCTGAATGACACTGGTCAATGGAGGGAAATAGACCAAGCACTTGTTGAGGTCTAGGCTTTTCCAGGTCCCCTCTAATTACTTCATCTTCCTGTAGAAAGGAGTTGCGGGCAGGCCTGCTTTTCATCCTGCCCGGCTCCTGCACAGCTAGCTTAGCCCCAGAAATAATAACACATAAGTTGTATTCATTTAAATACTGCCTGGCCCATTATCTCTAGAGAGTTAGTTACTGGCTAACTCTCACATCTTGATTATTAACCCATTTCTAATAATCTCGTGGTAGCACCACGAGGTAGTGGCTTACCGGAAAAGATTCAGCATGTCTGACCTGGTGGCTGGCTCCATGGCATCTGGCTCATAGCCCTCTTCCCAGCATTTTGTTCTGTTTACTCCGCCTACCTAATTTTCTGTCCTATCAAGGGGCCAAGGCAGTCTCTTTATTGACCAATGAAAATAGCACAATAGACAGATAACCCTCCTCCATCATCTTCCAGTACAGCTGTGTCAGGGTTCCAAAGGCTAGGTGGGAGTAGAAGTGCATCCCACTGTGACTGCTGGCTGCTCACCTCCAGTGGGACAGAAAGCAGAGCAGCAGCCTCTGGAGGTGCTTGCTGGTCTCGGGATCCCCCAGCCAGTTCTCTCTGCCTTTGCAGTTCCGCCATGGGCTCCTGTGTCCAGCTAGGGGGCCAGAAGGAAGACTTCAAAGATCGAGGAATCACTCTGCTGCTTAGCCGGCTCCCATGGGGCCTGGTTCCATTTGATATCCATCTGTGGTGTGATTGTGAAATGACAGGATGGTGGGAGTCTGTGTCATCACTTGCCAGTCACCCAGAGGACAGTTGAGAATGTTGTGACCAAATTCCGGTGTGTGGCTGGGTTTGCATGCTTGCCTTTGCTTCATGGAAAGGTCCAACTCTGGGTCCCTGTGGGGTAAGGTGGCTGTGGGCCTGATTCTAAAACAAGAAACTCTATCCAGGCAGGCCTTTTGTTTGGAGACATCTCTAAAGGTTTTATCCATGACACCTCTGGTGTAGCAGAAACTGCTGATAGTGGCAGCTCACAGTGGGCTACTGATGAAGTAGTTTGGTCAGTTTGTAGTCCATAGGTGGAGTCTTTATTTTTGTAAATACCATTCGCCTCCCCCATCTCTGTAGTAGTGTTTCTTTATTTTTATTTTCTGGCACCTCCTTGACCCTATCTCAGATACCTGAACCTCTTTCTTTTTGATAGCACCTCTGCTTTGATGACTCTGGCTTTACTTGTACTGTAAGTAGCAAACACTTTGGAGCCTCAGGTTCCCTAAAGTTTAGCAGCTTGTGTTCTGTTGGTACCATGAGTAAATTTCGGTGCTATGCTCTCTCCTTTTTAGAATTATTTTATGCTTGTGTGGTGGAAGTAGACTGAAACAGGACACCAGGTTCATACATTCTTGTGCCTTCCCCAGACTGTTAAAAAATTCAAACAGGAATCAGGGCTGCTCTGGTTGAGACCTGCCTTCCTCTGAAGATCTATATATTTGAATTTCAAAGGCTTGTGTGACTAGACACAAAAGTAACCTTGCATTCAGTATAGACTTCGGAGACCAGTGAGTCAGATTGTCACCCTTAGTCCGCCTCTGTAACTGCCGTGTGACTTACCCTGCTCCTTAATGAAAGACCACCGTTTTGTAAGGAGTTCTGGCATTTACCAGCCTTGCTCCAGAGGTGTTCAAACATTGACTGGCATCTGAGCTGGACTCAAAATCATGAGTTTGACTTTGGGATCATACTGTAGCAGTCCGTGTGTTGCAGATTGTCGTGTGTCATGTATTTGATTTTAAAATGCCCCTGCAGGACTATAGAGTTTGCTCCCCAGAATCTATATGTTGTAATGGAATGTGCTTATAATCCCAGCACTAGGGAGGCAGAGGGAGGCAGATCCTGGGGCGTCCTGACCAGCCAGTCTTGCTTACTTGACAAACTCCGGCTAAGTGAGATCCTGTCTCAAAAAATTAGATGGACAGCCATCAAGGCATGAGACCAAGAATTCACCTTTGGCCTTCACCCAGGTACCTGTTTATGTATGGACAACATACACATATACTCTCTATATAGTATAAAGTCCTGAATTCACTCCAGCAGGACGTAAACCAGGTGTGGTGGTACACAAATATATTGAATTTTAGGCCACTCGGAGGTACACAAGACCTTGTCACAAACAAACAGAAAAGTTGTTGGCTTGGTCTTAAGTCAAAAAGAATGCCCAGAAAAACAAGGGAATGTGGTGGCACATTGAGGCACTGTGAGAGTCTGGAGATTTTATTTAAGAATAGAAAGAGGAGAGTTACAGTGATTTTAGTTACAGGTCATAGGACATTTGGGAGAAAAGGAAAATATCAGGAATTCCCCGAGTACCCACCTCCCGGAGCCGGCTGATGTGAGGCACTTGCCAGTGGTTAAAGAGGAGCAGTCAACAGAGGTTGAATTCGGTGATAGCGTGGGACTGTGGAGAAGCTGGAAGCGAAATGCTTAAGAAAGGCATAAAAAGCCGAATATTGGTAGGTGTGGTGCATGGCTTTAATCCCAGGAGGCAGAGACGGGCACATCTCTGTGAGTTCGAGGCCAGCCTGATCTGAGTTCCAGGACAGCCAGGGCTGTTAGGCAGAGAAACCCTGTCTTCAAACATTCCCCCCTTGCACAAAATAAAATAAAAGCCATGAGCTTGTGTTCCCTGCCTCTCCCCCATTTCCACACATACTTGTAAAGGGCTGGAAGCAAATAGACCACAATGTCAACAGTGGTGGTCACAGGAAAGTTGGATTATTTTGTGTTTTCAAAAACAAATGCAGATTATTTAGTCACAAAAACAAATTTAAAAAACAACTTAAACTAGAATATCAAAACACACAAACAAAAGCCAGTGCTGTCTCAGGCGCCCTGTGAAGGGAGTGAGAAGGTAAGGCAGGGTAGGCAGCTTCCAGCTGAAGTCTGCTGGGGCCATCTGAATGAGTTGCTACACTTCAAAGCCAGGGCTGAGCATGTCTCATTGTGTTGGAATGCTGGTGATCACAGGAAGTGGTGACAAGCCCTTTGTTATATAAGCTCACCAGGCTTGCTCATCCGTGCCAGCGCTAGCCCTTGGTGCTGGATGTGGACTGACATCTGTCTCTCTCACTGTGGCCTCAGCCTGTGCTTAGCCCAGTATGGGAACTGCACTGTCAGGCCCTGGAAGGTGAAGTTCACACCCTCTCTTGCTTAACTCTCTCAGGCGCAGTGGGCCTCGCGAGGAGGGAGGCCACAGTGGAGGGGTTGACTGGCTTTATTCCTGACCCAGGAAGGGGTGGAGATTATCTTGACTACCTGCCAAAGCAGGAGCCTGCTTTTTGATCTCGGCTGTTTCTCAAGACCTGTCTGTCTGTCCTGCCATGACGTCTGTGGTCATGCTGTGGAATGTTGCTGCTCCAGAGACAGAGTGTGTCTGTGTCTCTGACTGTCGGGAGGCAGGCTGACTGCGTGACAGGTGCCTGCTGCAATTTCAGAGCCTGGGTGCTTTCCTGTGTTGCAGGTCTGTCTGCTCTGGAAGAGAGGAGTCCCGAGTCTCACAGGGAGAAGACGGTTCTGCTTGTGCCCCGGTTTTTAGTGGCTCCCTCTGGTCCCCAGAGCATGATGTGCTCTGTGGCTTGAGTTCTCTGCATTGCCCTGTTGTGATCATGTGGAACTGTGGAAGGAAGGCACCCGCCATCTTTCTCGTATGGGGAGTGTTTTGAAGGTCAAGGGCCAAGCCTGAGGTCTGCCAGGCTTCTCTTTTTTGTCGACGTGCCTGCATTATTTAGACGCCAGGATTGGGTTCCTTGAGAACACATACTTAATTTCGGTTGACTCCTTAGAGCCTGCGTGGAACCTCGAACACGGTAGCCACTTGGGATGAGATGAACTTTGAACTTCCAGGGCCAGGTGCCTCGGACAGGTCCTGTTCTGTCGGGGGCCACTGTGCCTGCATTTGTAAAACGGGCAGTGTTGGGTTTGTTCACAACTCTCTTTCCAAAGGCCTCAGCCACCTCCAGACCACAGGTTCCCCTGGAATGTCGTCGTTCTGTAAGACGGAGTTGGAAACCGCAAGCCAGTGAAGGTTTTAAGTATCAGGCCAAGGCCCAAACATGACTGTTGTCCTCCGTTAATGACACAAGAGGAAAGTTGCACAGCTTCATAAGAAAACCCTGTTCTCTCTGATTTCCAGTCCTCCTGCATGGAAGGCACACATCCTGCTGTGCGGTTCTTCAGCCGATCACCCATCTTTTCACCTGAGTGGATTCGGAAAAGCCCTAGGTGCTTAACCTCTAAAACTGCAGAGGATACACATTTACCAGGCCTGGGAGCTTCTAGGAACTGTGAGGCTGCCTCTGGGGGACAGCAGGGGCTTTAGGTATGAGTCTGCTGCCCCGAGGGTGACAACATGTTTGCCAGTGTTAATTCCTCATTTGTATAACATGGACCAGCAGACTTTCTCTACCAGGCTAAAGATGAAGAATTTTAGGGTTTTTTGGCAACTGGCTTCTGTTGTAGCCACTCAGTTCTGCCCTAGCCATGCAAAAGGGGCTTTGGGCAGCATACAAATGAGTAGGTGTGGCTGGGCTCCAGAAACACACTGCTGACATGAGGTGTTGTTCATCCCAGGCTGCAGTATTAGTTACCTCTTTGTAATCACAGCCCATATTGACTTGTTCTTGGTAGGTTTTATCCAAGCCCATTTGACCTTCTGAGTGCATGGAGAACCCCACCCACTCCACCCCTTTAGTTCCTTGCGTGCCACCTCTGCATGGTTCAGACATGCAGAAGGTCTTTGATCTCTTCTGAGTTGCACCTATGTTACCCAAATTCTCACGTCAAAACTGTGTTTTGTTTTGTTTTGTTTTGTTGAACTACTGTCTTTTGGTTTTCTAGCAATGCCATTGTCCTGGGGGAAGACCTCTCATCTATGTCCAATTCATAGAGAAGGGTTAAATGGATGCAGTGGCAACTTGCTTATTGTGACTTTGCTAACTGGTATCAGAAGAAAAGTCCTCTGCCTGATAGCCCTTGATGCTTTTGTAAAAAATTGGCGATTGATACGCAGGTGCATGCCATAGCACACGTGGGAGGGAGTCAGAGGATAGTTCTCGGGTCTTGATTCTCTCCTTCCATTGTGGCATCCAGGAATTGAACTCCAGGTCATCAGACTTGCCCAGCAAGCAAGCACCTTTACCTACTGAGCCATCTTGTTAACCTCTTGTTGATTTTTCTGGTTAGTGACTCTAGGTAATGTCATTGCTTAATATTCCTCCTGACTTCTGTTATGTCCAGCCTCCTAGTGTGCCGTCTGACTGCCCTTGGTCACTTAGAAAGGCTTCCTGTTGCCTCATCGCTTCTGGGCCAGACAGCTAAAAACCTTTCCTTGCCTAGAGTTACAGTGCTAACTAACCTGCACGCCTCTGCATCTCATGTATGCCCCTTAGCCGGCTGTGCCGCTCAGACAGCGTCCCATCTTCTTTCTTTCTCTGTGTGCATGTCTGCATCCCTGGTAGGAGAGGTCATGCTGTACCACTTCTCCAGTGTCTGTTGTCTGCTGGAAAGGGGCAGCGAGAGCTCCACACCTCACACAAGTTGACCCCAGAGTGGACCTAGGGTCCCATGTCAGAAATGCGCTCAGACTCAATGCTGTAATTCTGTCAATCCCCCGACTTCCTGTAACTCCAACACAGGAAAACACCTAAAAGCCCAGAGTCCTGTGGAGGAGCCAAGACACGCCTCATTGTAGGCATCTGTGGCTCAGCAGGCTGAGTAGCCGGCTTGGGCTGCCTGCTTTTCTGGTATGACGCAGAGACTTTTGGGTGAGTGTGTCAGGTAGGCGTCTTGGGAGAGCAGTTTTCTTCAGCAGCAGGTGGAAGAGAAGATGACAGCTGCCAACTGCCAAGTACCCCTGAGTGGGGGAAACATGTTGAGCTAGGTACTTGGCCACGATCTGCTCAGGGTTCCAGGGGGTGGGACGTAGGGCCCTTCAGTGGTTTGATTGAGCACAGCACCCCGCACATCAGAGGCACTCAGCAGATATGTTGTGAGTGAATTAAGCTAAATAGAGATTTTTTTTTTTTTGGCGGGGGGCTGGGGTGAGTTACGTTGTGGTTAGATTCAAGGGCTGCAGATAATCTCAGTGAGGAATTAATTGAGCCTTTGCCACACAGGAAGTGGGGACTCAAGGACAGGCTTGTGTGGGGAGGGACTTGAGAGTGCAACATGCGTCCCATTATCTGCTCTTTCCGGTGTGACAGAGATGCCAGATAATGAGGCGTTAGACTACATAAAGTGCTTCCTTGTGCTGGAGAGAGGCAGGGCCAGTCTCAAAGCCAATTGGCCACCGGCCTCCTCCCTGTAATTTATGTGCAGTGGCAGGTTGGAGTAGGGCAGCCAGGCAGAGCCAGGGCTTGCCTGCCTCCCCTGGTTACCACTCAGCTTGCTGACTCCAGCCTGTTGTCCTTGCTGTCCATGCCCTCTGGAGGGTTGAAGGCGATGCTAGCCCCTCCAGGACTGACCACACAGTTGATAGTTCTTGTGGCAGGTGGAGGGTACCACTGATCCATGATTTTTCTCTCCAGAACCCCATGCCCTAACTGGGGCTCAGGCTCAGAAACCTTAGGCTTTTCCCACCTGAAGATACTGGTTTGCTGTTTTCAGTCCCCAGCATCTAAGTGTGAGAGGAAGTCACTGGCGGAGCAAGTTAGCAGTCCGTGCGCTCTGGTGCCGATGTAGAGTGCAGGACCAGGCCCTGTGGACCAGGCAGAGAGATGGTGGTAGTGGGAAGAGAAACAGAGTGCTAGACGGATGTCGGATTCTGGGGGGAGTCCAGGGAGAGAGCTGGGGTAGGGTGCACACTCCTTGGAAGAAGTGGGGCTAGGTTTCAGCTTGGCTGGGGGAGGAATGAAAGCATGCTAGGTACAAGGCACAACTTGCCACAATTATGGAAGTTGGCAAAGACAGGTTGAATCTGGGGCCTGGCTGAGGGGAGCATATGAATGACATCTATAACTGGCCAGCCATGTGTTAATAATAGGTGTGAGTGTCCTCTCCTTGGGCCTCTGTCCCTGCAGGGATTCAAGGAAACCCAGGGGTGTGCATTTGGCAAGAGCTAACAGGAATTCAACTACTAGGCTAGGTCCAGCAGAGCCAGTGCTTGGCCTGGCTGGAGCTGGGCCCCTGTTCCTGCTGTTGCCCGCTGTTTTCTTGGCTTGGCCTTCCAAGAGCCCTCACAAGCGAGCTCTGAGGGATGCTGACAGATGGGCAGGTTGGAGCTGGCTCTCCTGGGCAGGCAGAATGCACTGGCCCCAGGTGGGCACTTTACACTTTGCCCTGCGCCATCAGCTCCCTACTGTCCCAGCCGCCTCAGAAGGCAGAGAGAAAGATTTTTCTCCTTCCCTTTCCCATTTTATTTTATGGGTGGAGAAGTGAATTGGTTCAAGTCACCACAAAGTCACTGAAACCCCAAGCAATGCTGTGACTGCCAGCCCTGTATGTTATTCACACAGCACTGCCCCTCGGTAATTAAAGGGCGTGTGCAGACTTTGGAGGTAAGGTTTGTAATTAAATGACAACTGAAGACAGTGGGTGATATCTGGATTCTACTCTCCTCCCCTTTTAATACAAGGTCTCGTGTAACACAGCCTGGCTTGGAACCTGATATATAGCTAAGAATGACCTTGGACACCTACCTGATCCTCCTCCTAGATTACAGCCACACATCTTCAGGCCTGCTTTATTTAGTGCCAAAGATTGAACCTAGGTCTTCACTAGGCGTTCACTACCACTGATCCACATTCCCAGCCCCGTGGCTGCATTTTCTAATATATATTAAACCTGCCTGACACTGTGCTAAGACGGTTCCTTCATTCTGGTGACAGCCTTTGTAGGTAGGCAGTTCTGTTTTCCTAATGAGACCCAGGCCTGGGGTCTAAGGGACTCCTCCGAAACCACAGACCCAGTATCTGATTTTTACCCAGGGCCTGAGCTCTTGGCCCTGCTGCTCCAGGGTCTTCTGGGAGTCAGGTGTGTGCACAGCCCCTTGTCAGCCCTGCTGCTCCCGGTGTGCTTTATAATTAGAACAGACTGCAGTGCTAGCAATGACGTCACTGTGGGATTAATATTCAGAAACTCAGGAGGAAATTGAAGAAGAAAAGAAAAAGGCAGAGATTTAGGTGGTTTGTACCAGAGTGTACTTAAAAGAATTCGTGAAAGCTTTGTGTTTTGGTCATTTAAAGGCTCACACTGTAGCTACCTTGACTTCTGCTTGTGCTTTGTGCTTAGTCCTGCCCAAGTCATGAGTCTTTATCAGGACAGCACATGCCATATCCCTCCCATAAATTACAACTCTGCACCAGCCGCTTGGCTTCGTGGGAGCTTCCTCTGCCTTAGACTGGCTTTCAGTGCCTCCTAACACAATGGTCTCGTTCTCTTTGCTGCTTCACCAAAGAACAGTCCTCTGGGAGACCCGTCCTCCCAATTGCCCTCAGCTGCCTAGTGCTCACATTTTGCTCCTTAGTAACACTGGCTCCCCCAACCCTCACACACCTGTGGGCCTTGCTGGTGGCTCCAGACCTACGCTATTCCTCAACAGTTTTGCAATGCCTGTCCAGCTATTTCCTAGCAATCGAAATCACTGTGTGGGCTGGTTCTGGGCATAGCAACCAGAGTGAACCTATTGGCAAGAAGTCAAAGAAAGGTTCTCTACCAGGAAGGAGGGCTGTGTGGGGCCTCAGGCCCGAGGACTTGTTTCAGTTTCTGCAAAGAATAAAGGCCTGGTGAAGATTAAGTTTTCACCTATAGAAAAGTGACTTCCCTGCTAAGACCTTCAGAACAATGGTTTTCACCTGCCTGTTTCCTCTCTGCGGGTTGACTGTGGGCCTGACCCACCTGCTGCCTTCTCCTCAGCTCTGCCACTGTACCTGTCTAAAGCCTTGAAAAGAAAAGCCAGACATGGTGGCATGCACTTGAAGCCTCAGTGCTGGTGAGGTGGAGACCAGAGGATCCCTAGCACGTTTTCTAATCAGTGAGCTCCAGGTCAACTAGAGAGTGTTCAAAAACCAAGGGTTTTTAGGAGCAACACCTGAGGAAACCTGTGACCTCCACATAACACACATATCTGTATATACATGTACCACACAAATAATGCATGCATGGACATAGACACTAAAATAAGCCCTAAAAGTTGTAGTATGCAGGGCCTTAGAACCTTTGCTAAACTCTCGGCATCACAAGCTGGTCTCTTCCATCCAAACACCCATCACCGCAGGCCTCAGTGCTCCTGAGGGAGCAACATAAACCACCCAGGCAGGAAGGCCTTGGGCCACTCTAATTCAGCATTCAACATCAGGTCCAGCTTGGCTCTTGACCTTCATCAGCATGGCACAGCCTGTGCGTTGGTCCCATGTCCCCTCTGCACAGGAGGAGCCTGACTTTAGTGGCTGCAGTTGATTTTGGGTGAGATCATTTTGCACTCATGGTCTCATTTCCTCTCAGTGGACCATCACCTCTTTTACCATAAGGCTGCTAGTCTAGGTTAGACACATTCCAGCTGGTGGCTCAGGCAGGACTATAAGTGGCCTTACCTCATCCCTAGTCTTGTGTCCTTTGTGCCTCTCTCAGCCTGCTTGCCGCCCCCCAGCCCCCAGCTTCTAAGGAAGTGGCTTTTCTCTGCAGCCCAGGTCTGCCCACCCCTCAGGCCTGTGGGGCGTGGCTTCTGCATTTCTGAGAAATGTAACAAGGCTTGTCCTTTGTAAATAGCCACAGGAGAGTTATGCAGCTGTGAACACAATGTGGCCTGGTTTGAAGCCCTGAGCCCACTCAAGAAAAGCTGTAACTGAGGGATGTGTGGAGCGCAGAGCCTGAACTGCCAGGCTCCCATCAAGAATTGCTCAGAGGAATCCTCTCTAGCACTCCTCTAGCACTGAGTGTCCCTGGGGAGGTCTTATCCTCAGGGTTGTACATGGCTACTACCCTGAGAAGTCAGTAGCTGGGTCAGGATGACCACGGTGGACTTTGTGGGGAAGCCAGGAGGAGGCATTGCTTATTAAGTCTGAGCTGCGTCTTGGAGACCCGTCTCTCCCACCTTTAACTGGTTGTGTGGTTAAAAGGGTTCTTCGGAAAGCTAATGTGGCATCAACAGGAATAAGATTGCAGGGGGACCTTGCAGTGACTTTGTGACCTCTGTTGGTCAGAGGATAGTAAAACCCAGGAATCGGGATCCACTGTCATGGGAAGTAAAGGTGTGGAGCCAGGAGCCACGACCCCCCCCCCCCACACACACACACACTCTTTGTATATCTCATTCCTTGAAATCTGAGGCAACACAAGCCATTAAAGGATAGCAATGCCCACCCTGTATAAAGTTTTACAATGAATTGTTCATGGCCTTGGAGTTCCCCAAAGCACTGTTTTATAAAAGCCCATTTTATCTGTTTTCTTTTGATGGAGCTCTTGGTAAATCAGGAAAGGGCTGGGATTGTTAAAGATTTCAGTCTGTCGCAGGGACAGTGTTAGAGGCTTGGAGGGCAGATAGCAGTATTTGAGAGGGCCCAAGAATGCTTTTCGTTGTCACAGTGTTTCCAAGAAAACAAAGCAGCCTGGGTTGGACCCTTTCCTGCACTGTGATGTCCCGCCAACCCGGCCTGATAAGCACTGTCTTCTTCACAGCTGGCAATCCAGCCAAGAAACTTCCATCCCCTCACTTCCTCAGCCTCCCATCCTGCCCACCCCAGCCCTGCCTTTGTCGTCTTTAGCAGACATCCTCCAAGTCATATCTGTCTCCCCCCCGCCCCCCCCCCCCCCCCACTCATTTCCAGCCAGCTCCCTGATGGGTAGCCGTGGTGTCTAGACCTCCCTGCCCAGGTAGGTCACAGGTTGCCTGGGACCCCAGTGGTGTAGCAGTGGTCATAGTACCCCCTGTGTGGGAGGACAGGCAGTAGACTGAGGCAGGAAGGAGTTGAGGGATCAGGCAGGCCTGCTACTTTTCTTTGTGACCCTGGGTGTGCCTCTCTGAGCCCATTTCCTCCCTTAGCAGAATTGAGTTTTTCATGTTCTGTATGTCAGGCCCTGCATTGGATGTAGGGATCATAAAGATGAATGGACTCTGCCCTGGAACACACACTTCACGGAGTCTTAATGAGCGTAAAAGGTGACTCAGTGGGTGTTTAGAAAAGCTCTTTAGACACAGAAATGACGCAGAACTATTCAAGGCCGTACATCTCCGCAGTTTGTTTGTAGGCCTTGCTGGACGTTGGCTTTTGTGGTGTTACAAGGTTTGTTGTGTTTGCACTGAAGCCTTGCACCCCCCACACACACACATGGTGCCCGTGTGCACACCCTGTCCTGTGGCCACCATCCTCTGGTTAGTAGAATACCCAGGGCAAGGCCTGCTTGTCTGAGACCGTGGAGTCAGACAACACAAGACAGCTAGCTAGGCTAGACTGCAAAGAAAGACAGAAAGAAAACTGAAGTTTTCCAAAGTAGTTTATTTGATTTTTTTAAAACCTCGTACAGCTTGTCAGGAGTTAGTGGCAGTGCTCTAGTTAGTGGGGAAAGAGCCATACTTTTAAATAAAAACTTTGCTAGTGTGTGACAGAGTGTAAAAAAAGTCACTGCTTTTCTTCTTCATCTTTTTTGGGAGGAGGTGAAGGTGGGGTTGAGACAGTAGCCCTAGTGGTCCTGAAGTTCTCTGTAGTCCAGGTTGGCCTTGAACTCACAGAGATCACCTGCCTCTACCTCCCTAGGGCTGAGATTAAAGGCGTGTGCCACCATACCTGGCCGAAAAAAATCACTTAACTCCTCTGAGGCACCTAGTGTCACTGCCATTTGTGAACCCATGTCTGTCCACTGACTAGCCTGTGGACTGCAGGCCCACGGTTGTGTCTCATTCTGTCTTGTGTCTAAAGCTGCCCAGCGTGGACCCTGCCTGGGGAGGCAGCATGGAGCAGCAGTTGGAACTGTGGGCTCACTTGTGTGTGTGCTGGAGGGGTACTTCAGAAAACAGCACTGGGCATGAAGCCTGGAATGATGGCAACCCCAGGCAAGCCCTTGCTTTTGGAGCACTGAAGGTGGGCTCTTACCCTGGCTAGGTGAGTGAAGAAACCCAGGCCATGAGAGGAATCTTCTCGAGGTGATAGGGCTAGGATGTCTTCGGCGCCCTGTGGGGGACCAGGTAGGTGTTGAACATGTAATAATGTGAGCAGATATCATCCTAAGAGAGTATAATGTGGACAGAAAGCCACTGGAAGAAACTGGATATGAATGGGATGGGGCAGCAAGAGGGGGATACTGTCCCAGGACCCCAGAAGTAGGACACTTCCAAATGGCACTGGTCCCTTAGCAGTTGGTATATAATACAGCCTAACAGAGTCCTGGAGCTGGTTGTTTTCCTGTTCCACAAGCTCTTAGGCCTCTTGTTTGAGCTCATTGGCAGGTGTTGTGAGGTGTCAGGATTTATTTGCAGAATTGTTTGGCCTGGCTAGGACATTGTGCAGTTCTGGCTTCCCTGTCCCTGAGCTGTGTGGCCCACACTTCTCTTTACCCTCTCTGAGTCTCTCCTGCCACCTTGGTCACTCAGTGGAGTCAGGCTCTTTGGCCATGATAGAGACCTCTCGAGTAGGACACCATGATTTTCCTGTCCACTGGAACTCCTTGCTCTGCAGACACTGAGGTCATCATTCTAGAGATGGCCCAGCCTCGGCTGAGCTCTTGCAACATTTCCAAGGCCCTGGGGGTTCCTTGTGCTGAGTCCTGCGTGGGCAGAGCTCTGGGCAGGCGGCACGTTTTGGCAGGTCTCTGGTGGTGTCATTGGAGAAAAGCTTCCTCTGGCTGTGTGCTCATTAGGACTGAAGAGACCCAGTTTTTTACAACCTCCTTTTGTTCCTCCCAGATGCTAATAAACAGTTACAAACTCTGGTTAAATGCTGCTTCTGGAAAGAAAGGGGTGTTTGGGAGAATTCTGTTCCCATGGTAGTTCTAGGTCATCAAGGTTTAGTCTGGGACAGGGGAGTTTCTCCTGTATTGGGGTGAGGTGGGGCAAACGTGACTGGCATTTTTCTGAGGTCCCCAGGTTCTTGTGTAGAGGGACATGACCAAGAAGGCTCTTGTGCTCCGAGCTCTGCTTATCTGCCCTGTGCAAGGTGAAGGTTGGGGCTGCCATTTTTGCAGGTCCAGGTTCCCTGCCTCTTGACTCATTGTGTGATCTTGAACAAATCACTTCCCCTGGGTTTATGATGGGATTAATAGTGAGGTGTTTGTACACACCTGTTACTACTGGGGATTCTCAGTCTTGGGTATTGTGCCCAAGCTCCCAGAGAGCTTTTATAAATGTGGGTTCCAGTTTCCACCCGGTAGCACTCAAGTCAGAATGTCTGGTGGAAAACTTGAGGGGATAGTGATATGCTAGACCAGCAGTAGTCAAGTCTGGGGCTGCTTTATCCATATTTTGTTAGGTCCTGTTGCGTATAGTTACTTTCATGTGACTGGTAACTGAGTAGTTTAGCAGAGTGTATAGGAACCTCACACGTTGCCCTGCAGGAAGCCCAAAGCTTTATCATTTTGGTTCTTCAGAGAAGAGGTTTGCTTATGTCTTAGATCCATTCCTCTTGAAGGAAGACACTGAGCTGTCTGCTTTCTCTGCACCGAGGATATGGCACGATTCCAGGACACAGACTTGTCTGTGTGTATCTGTGCCTCTCCCACTGCACCCAATCTTTCTGATGCTGCTGGGATCCTCCCTGAAGCTACCCTTGAGACACCAGGCTTGGTCGCATGCCCTTTGTCTCCTCTTACCCTGGAGCAGCGAACCTGTACCCAGCACCATGCTGTCAGCTCATCCTGAAATCAAGTCAAAGTATCTCTCATAACTTCTGCCTATTAGAGACCATTCTATCCTTTCTGACCCCTCAGAACACTTTTTGTGTCCGTTGTAGGGATTAGCTATTCATCCGGCAACCCCCTCTTCAGAACACATTCCTCTTCAGAACACATTCCTTGGCCCCTCCTCCTCCCCTGATGCCTGTGAGACAGAATCCAGTTAATGTGATGGCTTCTAGGGTTCAGAGTGGAAAGTGTTTCTTCCAGGGATCCTCATTCTGTTCAGAGAATTGAGAGGAATGCTTCTTGGGGGTAGAAGTTTCCAAGTGGAGTCTGAGATCAGGGCAGCTTTGGGGAAAATCTGTTAGACAGTATGTGTGCAGTGTCACAGGTCTCAGGTAGCCAAGGCCCCGGGTGTGGCACACATGGTGCAACTCTCATGTCCACCAAAGGGCCCTAGGCCCTCCTGGCCTGCTACCAGGGAAGAAGTAAGTACTTGACTCCCTGCCGTTGCAGATGGGGAGTGTGGCCATGCAAGAGTTTCCTGGGCCTTGGTTTTATGACATCATTGGGAACAAGGTTAATATTTAATGGTGAAGGGTAAGCCCTGTTATTACCAGAGCTCATTCATCAGCAGCAGAACTTGTTCTGCCTGTTAGTTTCTTGGTGTTGGAAGTTCGTGAATGGGAATCCAGTTCTCTCTGTAAAGCCTGAACCACCACTCCCTTAAGTGCAGGAGGGGGTGTCAGGACCTCACAGTGGATTCTTCCTGGGGGAAAAGGCCCTTCCTGCTTCACTCAACAAGCAAACCCACCCTGGCCAGCCCACAGGCTAGGAGGCTCAGGCTGTGATTAGGCATTTTGAGCCAACTGTTGACCTCATTACGCACTAGTTGGTGGATGGCTGACAAAAATGTTGCAGAGAGATTTGTCACTAAATCACCGAGTTGTCTAAGCCCCTCCAAAAATGTATTTTGGGTATTCTAGGTCACCTGTACCATCCCCAGTAAATGGGCAAGCAGGTTACTCATCAGGGCGCTGGGGCTCATTTGTCTCTTAGGAGGGTGCTGCTTTTGAGTCATTGCTTGGCCCTCTCAGACCCACTTCTACCTCTGAACTCCCATTGGACTGGCACCTTCTCCCTTCCAGTAGTTGCCGCTGCAAATATGGCTACTTAGCCTTTTTAATCAAGGTGGGTTCAATTCAACTCTTCCCTCCAAAGAAAAGTGAGCTGATGCTACCTTAACTGTTCCTTTGCTTAGTAGCTCTAACTAGGAAATACAGTTTCTTTTTTCCTTTCTTTCTTTTGTTAAAAACGTGGAATGTCCAAAGCTAGTGTGTTCGCTGGGTACCTGGCACTGCATGAGAACATCTTACGAGCAGGTTGTGACACCAAGGATGCCCTGAGTGGATGTGTAAGGAGGAAATGGCATCTATTGCGGGCAACTCGCCATGCTTCTTGTGCCTGAGACTTGTCCTGCCTGAGGCAGCCAGGGAACAGAGAAATAGGCACTTTCTTGAAAAACTGCAATCAGGCAGGCCATCTTGGCAGTACCAATTCCATAATAACCAGGAACTTGAGAGCTTTTATTTCTTTCAGGGCTGGGGGAAGGTTAACACTGGGAGAAGGAGGAAGAGGCTTGAGGTTACTAGTTTTTGCACACACTGGCAACAAGGAGAGCTTTGCAATTCCTAGGACTTTATCATCTGTGCACACTCACCAGGGTGTCCTTAGCTCCCTACAAAGGGAGGGGGGCAAGTTCTCAGTTTCCTTCAGCTTTCATTCCTTCCCCTTGCACAGGATGTTTTTCTGTGTAGAGGTTTGGGGATCAGGAGAGCGGGTCCCAGGGTGTTCTTCCCAGGGCACTGTGAGTGGCTGCAGACTGTGCTGGCATTCACTGACACTAAGGATGGGAACTATGCCACAGTGTACTACTTTGGGTGGAGCTGTGGACTTCCTGGGCAGGATGAGCCTGGTGTAGGGATAGAGGGAGGGAGAACTAGAAGGCAGTAAGCAGCCTGTTAGCACAGACTGCCTGAGGAAGGAAGCCCTGCTTCCCCAGGTGTGGCCCTGGCAGGTGGCAGGTGTGTGGAGTCAGTCACACAAGGGTGAGGAAGAGAGACTTCCAGTACTGGCTGACTGAGGGAGTGTCGGGCAGCCCTTGCCCAGGGTTGGCACATCTGAGCCAAGTTGGCAAGGCCTCCTCCTCTTCCTGTCAAACCTTCCTTTGGAGATTTCCTTTTGCAGGGAAGAAGTGGGTGGCATGGAGAGCCAGCACTGGGGTGCTGCATGGGGATATCTGAGAGCCCAGAGCCAGAGCCTGGCTTGTGTCAGGCTCTCCCTCAGCAGCGCATCCATGGTTACTTCATCCTGAGCCAGTCAGTTTTTCTCCTCTAGAGTGTGCAGCCCCCTTCAGGGTCTAGTCTGAGCTCTTATGTCCTAGCACCAGTGATCTGTGAGCGTCAGCAGGGTCTGCTTAGGGATAGCTATCTTATCAACACGGGGCCAGTCCCTTCCCCAGCTTCCAGTTTACCTAGCAGCCAAGCTTTTTCTGAAATGGGTAAGTCTGGTATTCAGTTCAGATACCTTCACCCTCCCTTTAAGGACGAGATGTTTCCTGTGGCTGGTGAATTATGACCTGTTTGGATGGGATACGATGTGCATTCAGAAACAGCTGCTCTGGGCCTGACCTGTAGAGCTCCTGCCTGAGCACTGAGCACTGTGGTGTTTCCTAGAGATAGTTCAGAGGTAGCCTAGGAGAAGCAGCCCTGGGGGTGGGGGCTTCGTGCACGTGGGGAGAGGATTGGCACAGGCCAGGACATTAGGCAGGCAGTTGTAATGCTTCCCAAAAGCTGGGTGCTCTTAGAGGAACCAGGGAAATGAAAAGTTGGGAAGATTTAGTTTGTATTTTATTTCTCTTTATTTTTATTTATTTGTATTTTTTAATGACATCTGTTCCACAGATAGGGAAACTGAGGTACTGACTCAAAAACTGCCAAGCTGGGGAAAAGAATTTGAGCCTTGGCTGGGCGGTGGTGGCGTACCACTTTAATCCCAGCACTCGGGAGGCAGAGACAGGCAGATCTCTGTGAGTTCGAGACCAGCCTGGTCTACAAAACTAGTTCTAGGACAGCTAGGACTGTTAAGCAATGTCTCTAAAATTCAAAAAAACGGAATGAAAAAAAGAATTGTGCCACAGCCAGGTGGTGGTGGCTCATGTCTTTAATCCCAGCACTCTGAAAACAGAGGCAGGTGAATCTCTTGTGAATTTGAAGCCAGCCTACTGTAAAGAGAGAATTCTAGGATAACCAAGACTGTCTTCAAAAAAAGAATGAAAAAAAAAAAAAGATTTTGAGCCTCAAGTGCTCCGTGAAAACCTGGGTATAGAAACCAATTAGAATCAAACATTGTTTTCAGGGCCAGCCCCCCCCCCCCAAAAAAAAAAACAATGGAAATCCCGTTATTCAAAATTTATTGAGAACTGGAAATGTAGCCGAGAGATCCAGCACATGCTTAACACTTTGGAGGCCCTGGTTTCAATCCCTCACACTAGAAGAAAAGAATTTTTCAATTGGTGACAGTGAGACATTAAACCAAGTACAGGGCCTATGTGACAGCGCAGGCCACACATGTCATGAAGCTGGCCCTGGGGACCATAAATGTCAAAGTCCCTGATAAATAAAATCCTACAGTACTTAACCCAAGAAATGGAGTGCATTGAGCCAGGCTTTTTAGACACCCAAGATCCCCCAGAGAGCATTTTCTCTGCTCCCTGTAGATCTCTTCAGTGTAGCTAGAGATTGGAAAGGAGCCAAAGCTGGAAGCTGTCAAGGTGAGGCCTGGTAACCCTGGAGGGAGGAGGCGGGGCTCTCCGTGCTCAGTGGCCTGCAGTGTCTGGCCCACTGTCACAGGGACCGAGTGACTTTTGTCCCGGAGCCTGTCTCAAGAGCAAAGTGACACTAGAGATTTTCTGGGAGCCGCTGCCTGCTCTAGGGAAGGTGCTCTCTGGGGATACCTGACTCCTGTCTCTGGCAGTCTAGAATTTGCTCAAAATCCCAAAGGGGGATGGATATTGGTCTCCCCTTTTCACAGTGAAGAAATAGAAACGGTGAGATCAAGGATGTGAGCAGAGCAAGAGGCGAGCGGTGGGAGCTTCTGCTTCCGTGGGGGTGAGGGGACCAGAAAGGCTTTCTTGGCTCCTGTCAGTCTCTCTCCAGGAGGAACCCCTTCTGCTTTCCTTCTGGTGTTTCCCACGTCTTCTTGAGGGTTTTTATTGTTGTTGTTCCCTCCTCCCTCCCTCCTGTCTTTTGTCTTTTTTCCTAGACAGGATTTCTCTGTGTAGCCCTGGCTGTCCCGAAACTTGC
Organism: Myodes glareolus; assembly: GCF_982192425.1. NCBI lineage: Eukaryota > Metazoa > Chordata > Mammalia > Rodentia > Cricetidae > Myodes > Myodes glareolus. The sequence goes on from NC_142041.1 coordinate 29,856,138, forward strand.
TCTGTAAACCAGGCTGGCCTTGAGCTCACCTGCCTCTGCCTCCTGAGTGCTGGGATTGTTGTTGCTTTCTTAGAACACTGCCAGCTACCCGGCCTAAAGAATTGCCCCCACAGTGAGCCTTTGACTCCAAAGGGTGGGCCATGCCTACTTTTGATAGCTGGCCTAGAGGCCTAGTTTTCCTAGCTGTCCTCCCTCCGTGTGCTCATTTCTGTATCTTAAAAGTGTCCCCTCCCAAATAAGCCGCTTGCACGGCAGCCCCTGATGGAAGGTCTGTTATCTGGGGAAGTTCACACAGAGGACTGTGGCCTGCGGGAAGAGGGTGGCATCCTTATGTATCCTCCAGTGCCCTTGTTGGACCAGTACAATGTGCTGGGCATTACGTTGTTCTGTGGTTCATTGGCCCTGTCTCCTCTGTATACAGGAGGAAGGTGTGTTCCTGGGGAGGCAGCGCTCAGCTGAGAAGGTATGAAACATGTCCAGAGTTCACAGCAGGCGGAAACCTGGGAACACCGAAGCTCGGGGTTCAGTCTAGCACTCACTTGGAGTTTCTGCCATGCCCATCCCCACGAGGGATTGTACTATGGTGAACTAAGAGGCATTCTCTAGGACCTCCCTCCTAGATGAAGTAGATAAAGACAAGCCTATTAAAGGTTGTAGACCAGGGCCAGTGGGCAGGGCTTTCTGTGCATCTAACTTATTCTGTGTGCCTGGCACAGGTGCCTCTTTCCTGTCTTAGCAATGTTGTTCTCCTGGACTGGGCAAACCGATTGATGTCATCCTTCCTAGGGCCTTGGAAACTTCCTGAGAGCAGACTGGGAACAACGCAGAACTTGTTATTGGTGCCGGTTAGTATATAGTGAGTTAGATTGAACAGCAAGCAGCCTAGGCCTGTGTGACAGAATTCCGCTGCCAGGTGGCAAGGGCATGTAAGACACAGCCTTCTAGGTGTGAGGACAGTCTGTTCATCTGTGTATGCATGTACATGAATAAGTTTGCCCAGGATTGGCATGACAAGAAGATAGCATTACTTTAAAGTAAATCAACGTTTATTGGGCATTTACTATTAAGCTGAACATAATTGGGAACCTCAAATGGTGCTGGTAGTTGTGGCTGATGCTGTGTGTCCATAAAAAGAAAGTGTCTGTGGGGGGAGGCAGCTCTTTATTGCTGCTTGTGTCTGCCTCTGGGCGCAGAGAGGAACTGTGCATGAATCACCCTAATGGGCTCCATTCGGAGAGAAATGACCCTTCACTGAGTGCAGTGTGCTGGTGCCTATGGAAATGCACGGGTGGCCAGGAACTGCTCCTGGCCAGCAGCCTCGCCTTCCTGGCAGCCTCAGCACAGAGAGGGCCCCTGGAGGGTCCAACTCTGCTTGGTGACTTCTCTCAACTCACAGGGATGTGAGACATGGATGCCTTGTTTCTGAAGGTCCTAGCTTGCGAGTGACAGTCCTGGCTTCCAGGCACTGCTGTTTGGCTGTACACGCCTTCCCCGTGAGCATGCTGGGAGTTAGCCTCACTGGCATTCTTGGTCTTCCCTTGTGAGGGGGAGTGGTAGTAGGTGGGCCATGCTTATCAGGCACAGGAGGGTACCTGAAACTTGGGCAGTATAAACTGCATTTTGAGAGTAGACAGTTTATACCCAGATGACTTTGTGTCTCTTGTCCTTCAGGTTTAGGGAGTCTGCTTTTGTCACCTCATGAGCATTTTGCTTGTCTCCCTCAGACTGCGCAGAAGACCTCTCCTGGTCCATGTGGTGAGGGCTGCTCTGGTGTTCAGGTGACCTTGGTGAAGTTCCTCGCTCTGCACTTTGTTTTTTGTTTTTTTACGGACTGACGGAGGCTAAGGCACAAGGCAGCCAGCCAGCCGTCCAGACCCGCATCCCTTCCTCTCTGACCTCAGCTCTAGAGGCTGAAAGTGACAACCCTGCTTTTTACTTGGTGGGCCAGGGCACCTATGTTTGCTTCCTCATTTAGCACCCCCTCCGCACCCCGCACCAGAAGCCTGGAATGAAGGATTGTCTGGTAGGCTGGACCAACATGATGGAAGCTGCTGGGGAGCAAGCTGTAGTTAGATTCCACACATAGAGCCCGGCCTGCCTGTGTGCACCTCCCACAGAGAGCGAGCCCTGACTGTGAGTGGTGCTCCTTGCCGGAGAAGCTGGGTGGGGATGGGGGTGGGGCTCCTTCTGAAAGGTGGTTGTGGTGGGATTTCTGAGAAAATTTTATTGGTGAGTTTAAAAGGAAAACTGAACTATGGGGAGTGCACAAATGGCGTGGACCTGAAAGTTAGGACGTAGTTTTGGTTGCCTGTTTCCTCTCTGGGACTCTCACCTTCAGTGGATTCCCCGTCCGGCTCCAGACTGGACAGTGGCCTTCTTTCTTCCGTTAGTGGCGTATGTAAACCCTGCAAGGTTTCCTTTATGCAGGTCTTACAAGACTTGAGACCCAAGACTTGAGACTGACTGGACTGCCTCCCAGGGTCCTCCCCGCAGTGTGAAATACCGCTGGCACTGGGCGCGTCTGTCCTGGGAGAGAGGCACTGTTCTCCCTGGAGACAGCAGTTGGGAAGCTCTAGGATTGAGTTATTTCTAAATTCAGAATAGAAACTCTCACCGCTAGAGAGATGCTGACAGGCCTGTCCCCAACATTCAACAGTATATTTCTGGGATGAATAGGGCTGGGCCAGGCTATGTTCCAGCCTCTACCCAGATTAACAGTCTTGGTGGGTGGAGGGTGCATGAGAGAGAAAGAGGGCTGTGAGTGGGGCCTGACCGGAGCCAGCAGAGGCTGGTTTGGAATGTCTTTTTCGTAACAAGCTGGAACCTGCAGGTATTTAGGCAGGCAGCTGTTGGCTGTGTAAGAGGCAGGACTAGAAAGTGGGGGCTGGGTGCTGCGTCTGCTTCCCTGGCCTCCTGATGTGGGACAGGATGGACAGTTAGTGAAAGGGCATTGTGGTAGAATGTCAACTAAAAGGTCATATTGTCTGTGGGGGAGGCAGAGCTCAGCTCAGTGTAGATCACTTTCATCCTTGCCGGGCAGTGGTGGCACATGCCTTTAATCCCAGCACTCGGGAGGCAGAGGCGGGTGAATCTCTATGAGTTCAAGGCCAGTCTGGTCTACAAAGCAAGTTTCAGGACAGCTGGGTCTTGCACACAGACTGTCTCAAAACAAAGCAATAGTGATGACATCCCACATGACAGAATCACCAAGTCCTGAACTCCGCTGTGCTGGAGTTTTGGGGCCAAGCATTTGGTAGGTACTCGTCTGTAAGAAAAGGGGGCTTTGGGCTTAGAGTGGTTTGAGATTGAGTAAGCTCGTGAGAGGAAGATTTCAAAGTCTGAGTTGAAGAGAGCCCTCCCACCCTCATTTCCAGAAGCTGCGGCTGATTGCATGAATGCAGCTAATTAATCTTTCCCAAATTAATTTCCTTGCTGTGTCAGAAATGATTTATTGGCGTGCCTATACCGGGGTTGGTCTGTGCTGGTCAACACCCAAGAGGACAGGGAAAGGCAAGTAAGAGCTCTTGCTTGTAAATCTACGTAGGACGTCACAACTGGGTCTGTGGACGTCTCTGAGACTTGTACACTGTTATCTCCCAGCGTATGGGTGGCCTTGAACCTCTGGAGTTTGCTAAGTTTTGGAGAGGTACCCTAAGTGCAGAAGGAGAGAAAAAAGGGCTGTTCCTAGAGGCTCTTCTGGGCGGGGTGGGGGGGGGTGGGGGGGGAATGGAGGACACGGCTGAAGTATGACAGCTGTTGGCATGCTTAATTGCAATCATTTCCTCTGTGTAATTACTGGGGCTTTAAGTGAGGAGGGTTGAGGGCTTCCCAGATCTTTTGTTTTCACCTTTAGGTTTTGGCTTCGTGGGTAGAGGTCCTGTCTTGAAGTTTTTGCATCGCACAGTGTGTATGGGTCCTTGGCACATAGGACGTGTGTCCTGCTTTGGAACAAACACTCAACCTGTTCTTCATAAACACTGACACATCCCAGAATCATCTTACTTGCTCTTTACAACATCTCTGAAGCTGAGATGCAAACCATGTTGCCCAGCTCCCAGGGGAGCTCCAGAGTGCAGAGAAATAGGGCAGGTTGCCTAGAGCTACCCAGTTAGCAGAGACTGTTCAGAGTGCTGCTTGTCTGCACTGCCGCTGCTCAGCCGTGACCTATGTGCCTGTCTGCGTGAGCCCAAGCCCGTGCCTCTCAGCCCCACTGCCTTGGTGTGGGCTCCAAGGACAACTGCTCATTTGATCAGCCCTTAAAGCTGGGCTGCTTGTGCCATGGGTGCCCAGAGCTGCATGTCCAAGTTTAGAGACACACCAAGAGCAGTGGCCTGTGGCATCCAGTTAACTGACCTTCCACCCAGAGCCTCCAGCTGGACAACACCAGTAGCAGGAGCTTCCTTTCCCAGACAGTGTGCTTGCTCCTTCATTGCTGTGCAGCTTCTCAGTACACAAAACATCTGTCCACTACTGCTTCCCCCACAGCCTCCCTCTCTACACTCTCACAGCCCTATTTCTTTAACACATCTCTGTTGGTATAGCAACAGAGTCTCCATCCAGTGGATGCCAGGCCTGCCAGGTCCTATATCACAGTGGACCACAAAGCCTATCTAGTCCTCATAAGGGGACAGTCACAGAGCTTAGCTGCCTTGATGCAGTGAGGATGTAATGCTCCCACATGCTTGGTTCTTACCTTCAGGGAGCCCTCCTTAGCCCCAAATTACAGAAAGGGTCGTGGCCCCTGGACTTCAAACTAGCAAGCAAGAGAAAAAAGACACAGGACCATAATGCTTGTGGTGCTCTGCCCTCACTATCCACCGGGGAATGACAGGCCCTGTCACATTGTACTGTGCCTTTGTTGTGGTGGTCGCTGAATGACAGGCCCTGGCACACTGTACTGTGCTTTTGTTGTGGTGGTGGTTTTTTATTGTTGTTTTATTTGTTTGGTTTTTGAGACAGGGTTTTTTTGTAGCCCTGGCTAATCCTGGAATTTGTTTTGTAGACCAGGCTGACCTTGAACTCAGAGATTCGCTTGTCTCTGCCTCCTGAGTGCAGGGAATAAAGGTGCGTACCACTTTGGCTTTCTATACTGTGCTGTTTTAGCGGCGACTTAGCATGGAGCCAGCTCCTGATGGCCCTCCACTTGCCACCTCAGCACAGCACACAGCATGTTTGTTTTTCCTATTGGTTAAAGTGGTTCTAATGGGAGAGGGCTTGCTGTGGAATGAATCTGGGGTTCGCCATGTACCTGTATAATATACCCTGTGGGTGTGTGCAAACATGGGGAGAGACAGTTTCCACAGGTTGTCCATGACCTCTAACTGGTAATGAAGCTAAGGTCAGTGTTAGAGGTGAGTCAGTGAGAAAGAGCCTAACTGGACCTTGACGGCAAACTCGGGGTTACTCAGGTGTCCTCACCTGGAGTCAACAGAAAAATGCCATGGCCTCGTGGCTTGCCTCCCTCTCACTTCCCAGGGATGGAAAAGCATCGTGGAGACCCCCATCCTGTAAACCCACAACTGAACTGGAACCGCTGTACCAGTTTGTGGAAGCGGCAGGTACTCAGTGCCTGGCAGTCAGTGCCTGTGGAGCTGGTGTGGGCTGGTGCACGTGCCCACTCTTAGATGATGACAGCTGCTCTCTCCTTCCCTTCTTTGTTAGAAGACTGGATGTAGGACTTGTATGTTTCTACAGTGGCTCTTCTTGGCAGTGCTGCAAGTCCTTCCTGGAGTTAGGTGTGTGCACATGTGTGCTGAGAGTCTGGTAAACAAGGCCTGAAAAACATCTGAATGGCGAGTCCTGTGGTCTTGTGGGCTGGGAACCTTCTGGGTCCCTGGTTCCCTGAACGGGGTGGGTACAAGGTAGGGAGCTTCCCGGGGGAAACCCTCCTGCATAGGCCATATCACTCAGTTGGAAACAGCTCTCAAAATTTCAGAGGATTCCCTGCTTCCTGCATCTAAGGTGGACCAAGGTCAGCTCTCACTTCTGCTGACCCTCTGGTAACCGGTCGGTCGTGAGCAGAGCTGAGAAGTCGCTGGGAAGTCCCTGGGAAAAGTGAAATTCCAGAATAGTGACTGTAGGTTTACCTTTAGACTAGTGGGTGGGGCCTGCTTTCTTTTATTCGTGATAAGAATCACCTGGGACGCTTGTTAAATACACTGAGAGTTGAGGCCTTAACAACCATCCTAGGCCATTTCTGTCTTCAGACAGGTTTGGGAAGCCGTCTGTCTGCCGTTCCAAAAATAGCCTGTGTAGAACAGTTTGCCACAAGTTTGGGTTTGCATGTCACACAGTAAGTAATAAATAGGCCCTTTTTGTTTGCAGCCCTGACCCTACCCACACATCAGTCTAGGCACCAGCTCTGCACTGACTTTTTCTCTGGCTGGTCAATTCAGGTTCCTGTTTCATTTCTCATAAATAGGTATGTTGTATATAGCATACCATTTATAACTCTTTCAGAGCAAACAACTCTGTTAGCATCACGAATATTAACGTGCTGGGTAATAATCCCCAGTGTGGGATGAGATGGCACGCTTAGCAGTTCCTCTGTTGGTGAATGTTGAGGTTATGTGGGACTTCCTGTTAATACTTACTTTAGTGAACATCTTTGCCCATGTTCCCTTGTGTACATTTAGGAGTAAATACTGAGATGTCAAATTGCTGAGTCAGACTATGTGTATGTGTCTATTTCTATTAATCCTGTTAAAAGTTAGCTCTCAGAGTGTCCCTTGCTACTTACCCAGTTATTCATGCAGGGGCAGCTATCCTACAAGAGCAATGAAAATACTCACCCAGGCATTTGGAAGGGTAGCCAAGTGGCAACACCCACCTTCCTCTAGCACTTCCCTTGGGGATGGACAGGAAGACAGCTTCCTATCACACAGCTAATCCCCATGGCAAACACAGCAGCCCAGAGAGCCATGATGATGAGTTTTGGGATATGGTGGGATCTAAATCCCAGTGTGGAGGTCAGGCTTTGTGGGCTGGCCCAGAAGGCTTCCTCTGCACTGTTCAACGACTTGGTCTGGCCCTGCTCTGGGGATGTTTTGTGAGCTGTGAAAATTCTTTAGGGGCTGTAGCCTGAGCTGGAATCACCCGCATTGTTTAAAAGCTCTCCTAGGGGAGAGAGAGCCAAGGAAGATGTGGCCTGGATCCCTGTCCCGTTGTCCATTAATGCAGGGGCCGATGACCTGGCTTCCCAAAGCAAGCTGCTTGTCCAATTGAACTGTTGATACAGATTTACAGGAAGATCTGCTAACTAGGGCGTTCTACCGCAAAGCAACCCCAGCAGGCCCACATCTGTGGACAGCCGCTCATTTCATCTGAATGTGTATGCAGCTTATAGGCACACCTCCTGCCCACGAGCCCCAGGAGAACAGGACAGTTCTGCTATGGCTGTTCATAAGGGGCTCTGCCGTCTTTGCTCCACTTCTACCACCTGGTTAAAATTTTACTTTCAGCTAGGACGTGATTTGCGTCAGGTTGGACCGTTCAGGGCTGTGTTTACCAAGTTTCAGGTTGCTTAAACTTCCACTCCCCCTCCACCAGCCTCACTTTGAAGTTCAAAAGCAAATTGATTAAAAATACATTTTAGGAACTTTCTGATTTGCTTCTTAAACTAACAGAACTCTAAACTTTTTTTTTTAAACGGAAGCATTTCCAGCTGTCAGCAGGTATAACCGGAACCACATGTCATCAGAGACTAGGGGGTTTTCCTGCTTTTAGGATTTGTAAATTCTTATTGAAAAGGAAGTAAGCAAGGCAGGCAGCTGGGGGCCTATGGCAGCCTGAGCTCATTTTAATTAGAAAATATAGATAGTGCCTGCTTTATTACAGGCCTCCCAGCACTCCCATCCCATGGTGAACAAAGATTTGGTTTATATCCTGCAAATCTCCGTGTTTGCAAATTACAGAGCACTTCCGAAAGGGGCTGGAATGCTGATTGCTGAATTACTCGGAGACTCCAGCCAGGCTAGGCACCACCTTACCACCCATGGTCCCCAACAAAAAACCCAAATAATTTTTACCCTTGGGGGAGACACTTCCTCCCTCCCATTCTCACTGCAAACCAGAGGAGGATTTTCAGATTGCAAAGACAGTGAAGGCCGTGGGCCAGGAGCAACAGAGTTAGGTGTCTTCTGCGGCAGCTATGTTAGGAAACATTCTCCATTGGGTTGTCTGGTTCCTTGAACTCAAAGCTTTGTCCATAAGACCCACTTCTGAACTGTTCTGGCTAACGGTGCTTCACGTACACAACTCTTAATGTGTTCTGCAAATGGTGGAGTGCAAAGCTCAAAAGAAAGACAAAGGCAAGCCTAGCTCCCCAACCCCTTTGTTTCTCGGCCTGGTGTCCTTTGAGTCTCCTGAAAGGCAGTGATTACCACGTCTTCATCTGGAGGAGTCCCTGGGACCCAGAGTCTGACCTGGTTTATCTACTTGGGTGTTGGCTGCTCTGGGCCTGGGTCCTCTTGAATGGATACAGTCCAGTTTAATGACCAGGGGCAATTGAAAGTCCCTCTGTGGGCATCACATTCCAGGCAGCTGGCGGTCACTTGTGCCTCCTGCCAGGGCTGCCACAAGCTGACATTCACCAAGCAGACACAGGTCTTTCTCTTTTCTGGGTTTCCAGGCCTTTGCAAATACCTTGCATTCCAGGAGCCCGGAGAAAAGAGTGGCTCCGGCTCCCGTGGTTTCTAATTAAACCCACAATTTAAATAACAATTCATCAAGGGGACGCTAACCTCCTCCCTCCCTGGGGCAGCAGCTGGGAGACTGGGGACTTATTTGCCCATTGCTAGACACCTAACCTGAAGGGGTGGGGGAAGGGCTCTCAGAGTTTAGGGTGATGAAGTGTGGGTCGAGAGAGTTCTTGTCCTTTTCTTCTCTGATGAGGACTCAGGGAGTTAGAAATGAGCGGTTAGGTACTGTGTTCTGAAGCTTTCAACTGGATGTTGTCCCCCTTCACCTCAAGAGCTGCAGGAATTCTACAAACGCCAGTTCTCCAGAGTCCTCGCCCAGCCCGAGACCTGCCCCAGTGACTCATTCTTCCCCTGTTTTAGTCAAAGAGCTGGCAGGGCTCTGGCCGGCTGCCAGGTCAGGGCACTAGGATTGGCCTCATGAGTGAAGATCATGAGTGAAGATCTCATGAGTGAAGGCTGCCCACCCTGGACCTCCGTGGGCTTCTGAGCCTTTTTTTTTTTTTTTTAACTCTTGGTATCTGTACAACACTGAGTTTAGTGTTCTCATTTGGCCTGTCTAGGGCCACACTCGACTTTTATAGCATGTTGATCTCACCGAATTGTTGTGTGATGACCCACAGCGGGATTGTGTTCCAGGTTTGGAGACAAGTGGAATGCTGAGTGCAGCTATCCTTGGCTGAGGTCTTGTGCCTCAGCTGGCACCGAGGGCCTGCCAGTGTTTCTAAACTCTGTGATCTCCCAACTCTCTCTGTTTGGTTAAGCGTAGTCATGCTCTCCGCAAGACTCCAGGTCCTCATCTCTGTTCTTTGTGCACTGGCCTTTACTCAGCTGCCCTTCCAGTTCCCCAGGATGGGCTCACGTGTCTGACTCCCCCATCCCTCCATGCTGAGCAGCCCAGGAGCAGTTTCTGTTGGCAGGAGCAGTGCCTGGCCGTGAAGGGTGGTGAAACAAAGCCAAAGATGGCCTCACATTCTTCTTCCTCCCTGCAGGTGACCATAGCTGATGACTACTCAGATCCTTTTGATGCCAAGAATGACCTCAAGAGCAAAACCGGAAAGGGGGAAAGCGCTGGCTACATGGAGCCCTATGAAGCCCAAAGGATCATGACAGGTAAGTAGAGTGGCTGGCACTGGGTTTTAGTTTGTTTTCTATTGCGGTTACAGAATACCACAAGACTGAGATTTTTATCAGGTGGACACACTGTCCAGGGCCTCATGATAGTATGGCAAAAAGCAGAACAAGCAAACTGCACAGAAGAGACAGGGAAGAGCTTGCCTGCTCTCATAGTGACAACCCCAGCCCTACAGAGTTAAGTGCCCAGTCACTTCCACAAGTTGGTGTTAGTCTCTGTTTGAAGACTCCATCACCATTACCACCAGCACTACTTGCTGTGTGGAGCAGCTAATGAACATGTCTTCAGTTCTGGGGGGACAGCACAATTAAACCATACCACACAGGACTTAGCGCAACAAGAAGACAAGTGTACTTGCTCACAGTGACAGCTGAGGGCAGTGTACTGTTTTATCCCATACTGAAAAAAAAATATTGCGAGTGTGTGCAAAACATATGCGACATGCACACGTGGAGGACAAAGTGACATGAATCGATGTTTTACCGTGTGAGTCCCGAGGATTGAACTTGGGTCCTTAGGCTTGGCGGCAAGTGCCTTCACCTACTGAGCCCTTTCACCCACCCCTTCCCCACGTTTTATTGGCTTGTGTTTTACCAACATCAGAAAAAGACTTTCAGATCAGAATGCAGTCAACTAGAGATACCAAAAGCTATAGGAGTGTTTGCTCAGAAACCCCGAGTGCAGAGAAGTGGGCAGAAAACCTTACTTGGAGCTAACTACCAGCCAGGGCAAGCTTGGAAGCAGGCCAGTTCATGGCATTGGTTAACTGGTAGAAGAGGAAGGTACCTTGTAATCCCAGAAAGTGATTCTGTGGCTGCCAGAACAGCTGGCCGCTATGCTATGCAAAGTACCTAGTGTTTGCTGCCCTTCCTGTCCTCTTCCTCACTGGGAGACCATGACTCACTTTACCCACGTCTTTTCTTTTTTCTTTTTTTAAAATATTTATTTATTTATTTATTTATTTATTTATTTATTATGTATACAATATTCTGTCTGTGTGTATGTCTGCAGACCAGAAGAGGGCACCAGACCCCATTACAGATGGTTGTGAGTCACCATGTGGTTGCTGGGAATTGAACTCAGGACCTTTGGAAGAGCAGGCAATGCTCTTAACCTCTGAGCCGTCTCTCCAGTCCCACCCATGTCTTTTCTAATAGTTATAAGGGGCAGTTTCTGGTTGTGAGGATCTTGCCAGGGCTTGTTGTGTCTCTGGAGTCTTTATTTGTACCATCACCGTGGTGTTTGATATCGTGGGCATGGTCCAGGGTGAGCTGTCAGTGTGTAAGTGCTCCAGGAAGGGATTCAGATCCATGAAGAGATCCAAAACTTGCTTTGGGGAGAATTAGGGAGAGTTAGTGCTGGAGGTGGCCAAGGAATGGGTGGCCCAGGAAGTTTTAAGTGTTTAGGCTGTGTCTCTAGCCCTGACTAGCCTTGAACTTCTAATCCTCCTAGGTGTGCTAGGTTTACAAGGATGAACCACAATGGTCAGTTACACAGTGCTGGGAATCAGGTCTTGGGCAAGGCATACTCTCTACCTACCTAGCCATATTTCAGCCCATCTGTTTAAGCTTTGAGAGTGACCCATTTAGGGTCACTGTTGTAATTTCTGTTCTTGTGTGTACTGGATCTAGTCCAGGGCAGTGTCCCATTCCTGGAAGGCCCCAGGCTGTAGTGAAGCACATCTGGAATAAGCACATGTCACCTCTGGGATTCAGTTTCTCCTGTAGAGTCAGAACTTAAATCAAGCAGTGTACAGTGTGCTGTGCAAGGCTGCTTTGGGATGCTCACTAGAGGCGACACAGGCAGCATCCATGCCTCTGGTTTTCCCTGTGTCAGCGACAGTAACAATGACAATAGAAGTGGTCAGATTCTCTAGTCCTCATTTGCACTGGTTAATATGGGATCCAAGTGGAGGACCTGTTTTTACCAGTGGAAAACTGAAGCCGCCCCCCACCCCCCAACCCAGCTGCTTCCTGCTTCAGGACCGTCTTGCACCTTCTTTGCGGGACTGGTGCTGTGGCTTGGTTTCCACTATCTCGGGGCAACATTGCCATCTCATGCTGGATTCACTGATGACCTTTGCCCCTTTGCAACCCTAGCTCCAGGTGGCCATGGGAGCTTCTGCAAACAGACAACTGGTTCCAGCCGCTAAGTAAGCACTAGTAGCTTCCTCTGACTGCCTCAGCTCATTGTCTCCAGGGTTCTGCCTGTGACACCTGCAAGAGCCAAGGTCTAGACCAAGATAGATGCTCTGCTCCATGGCTTCTGTGCCTTGTTTACCTCCCTACCGAAGTGTCTTGCAGAACTGCCTCCTCTAAACGTGGCTGCAAAGATCAGAGGGTGCAACTCAGTGGGGGAGCATTTGCCTTGCCTGAGGAAGCCCTCACTTGGTAAACCCTCAGCTCCCTCCACAAGACAAAAGACCCAGTTGGAGAGCCAGAGACCTCCAGTCATTCCTTTTGGTGAATTGGAAAACCGAGGGTAGAAAAAAAACAAAGAGTTAATCCTTGTGAGGTTTATTTTGAAGCCATTGGTTAAATGTGAGGCTATTTTACCAATCGGCAATCAGCCTGTCCTCAGTGGTGTCAAAGCAGAGAACATTGGGAAGGGCTGTTACAGCTCAGATGGTTGAGTGGCTCCCAGTGACCTGAGGTCCATGTTAACCCTGAATCCTTGAGATGCCATGATTTACTGTGACTGCCTTCTGCACACACAGATCGTCCTATTTTTCAGGACTGGCCCATGAAGGGAACAGGTAGGTCTTCCTTTGCTCGACTCTCAGATTCTGATCTTGGCTTCTTCTCTGCCCTGCTACCTCAGAAGGAAAGACAAGAATATTCCTAGGTTTCTTTCTTGCCCCCACAGATATTTGACGTCCTTAGACCAAATTTCCTATTGGGCTAGTGCTCAGACTGCTTCAGATGAAACCCAAGTATTTTGTTACTTTGCTTTTTTGCCTCAGTGCTGGGGTTGAACCTAGGACCTCATACCAGTTTAGACAAACATCCCAACACTGAACAGCTGTTTCCCAAATCGTCTTCTTACTTTTTATTTTGTGTTGGTCTTGGTAAGTTGCCAGACTGGCTTTGAACTCACCCTGCAGCTCAGGTAGGTTTCAGCTTCCTGAGTTCCTAGGTCTACATGCCTGTGCCACCGGACCCAGCTACAGACCAGCTTCACCTTTCCCCAAGTCTCTGTCCCAGACTGCAATCTCAGCACCAGGGACCTGATAGCTTTCGGTCTCTGTGGACACATGCACTCAAATGCATTAGAGTTCTCCCACTTATATACCTAATCAAAAATAATATTAAATAAGAATGCAAAAGAATTGGGACCATAGGTCAGTGAAGACAAGTATTTGGCTCTGCTAGAGCAGAGCCCGGATGGGGGACCTTTGGCTCGAGGGGACTTTGGATGAGATGATATGGGTGGCAGTTGGGCGTTAGTTTCACAGAGGACTTCCCTGCACACTCCACGGCTTCACTCATTTAGCCCTGGTAGAGCATGAGAGGGCCAAGCACTCTCCTGCCAGTCCGCAGAGCACATTGAGGCTTGGGCCAGCGAAGGAAGCAGTAGTACCAACATCCAACCCCAGAGTTCTTAGCGTGCTTGCTAACAACACATTCCTCAGAACCCAGTCATCCCTCTTCCCAGAGGGACTGTGGAAGTAAGGGAAGATCACTGTGGCCTGGTCTCCCTTCTTGCCTCCAACATCCTTTACAGAAGCACTCAGTGTCGACTCCCAAGATGAGTCACTTAGGCATTAATTGAAAACATTTTTACTTTTAAATATGTAATTACACATTAAAAACTCCTTAGCCGTCATTATTGCTAAATCAGCCTTACAGAATAATAGAGACCAAGAGAGGTCTTTCCACACAGCGCTGCCACTGTGCGTGACCTCCTTGGTCCTGCTTGTCTTCTCTTTCAAACCCTGTATGTGGTAGTTGTGCTGTCAAGAGGCCAGAGGGACGTATCGCGTGTTGTCTCCTCTTCTTGTGCAGCCTTCTCTTGTGGCCATGTACTTTCCAGAAATAGTAGCAAATGGTGTATTGAAAACAGTATTCTTTATGAGGAAAACTGGAAATGGTGGGGCCTCTAGTCCTTGGTTTGCCACGTGGCCCAGGGCAGGTTACTCCTCTCTCTGCTTTATTCCTTCATCTGTAAAGCTGGATTCTGCTTTTTATCACCAGGTGTCAAACGGATCCAAAAAAGGGAAGGGATCTGGATTGACTGTAAATCTATGGAGTACAGCTCTGGAGTCTCGGGGCTGCTAGACCCCCGATAGTCCTGAATCTCCTTGAAATCTATGGAGTACTGCTTCTGGAGTCTCGGGGCTGCTAGACCCCTGATAGTTCTGAATCTCCTTGCCTTCCTGTGCAGTACCCCCAAGTCTCTAGCGGGTGGTAGATGTTGACCTCTGCTCCCAGACAGGAAGAGCACCCTCTGGCCCTGCTAGTCTGGTCTCTGCTTCTGGTCTAGAGGCCAGCAGATGCTTCTCAGAGAAGGGCCCTGGGCCTCGCCTGAGATTCCCATCTCTGTTCGCTGTCATCTCTGTTGTTTTGGACAGCTGGTCTGATTTCTGGAGAGTGCAGGGCCTTTCTTGCAGAGGACAGGCCACCTCTTCTCCAAGCTTCACAGTGCAGTGGATTCTGTTCCCAGCATGTCCCCTTTATCCTTACCCACTCTGGTCCCTGCACCTGCTTGTATCCCTTATTCCCCAGCTGACCCCAGGTGAGTTCATGATTTAGTCTGCCTTGATGGTTACAGTGCTCCCTTGATGGAGTGACAGGGTGAAGAACAGTCCTTTGGCCTGGCATTCTTTCTGCCTGGAACCCAGACAGGCATCCACTGGCCACGGTCACACTCAGAGCAGAGCTGTTTTGAAATGTTTTGAAGCCTGACCTGGCCTCCTCCCATCTGGCAGGCAGTAGGGTTCCATCAGGATGGTGCAGTTCCCTGGTTGGTCTGTCATTTACTGGAATAGCTTACCCACTGGGCAGGAAGGAGATAATCAAGTGTAAATAGATTATGGATTAGTCAGTGATGACTTCCCTAGTCTTGAGAAAGAGTGGAGCTCACACACCCAACCCCGCACTTCTCACCTGCCCAGTTCCAGGGTGGGTGGAGAAGTGGGAAGCTGGGTTTCCATGGTGATAGGGCCCCCAGAGTTGTTTCTTCTGCCCTCTCCCACAGGAACTCCTGACTCTGAATACATCCAGGTTTTTCAGGAAAGATGCAGCAAGACCAGAACAGAGCCAGATGTATATATGTTTGTAACCCAATATCTGGAGGTCAGGACCAAAGGATCACAAGTTTGAGCCCAGCCTTGGTTATATAGCAAGACCCTGTCTTTCTGTGGGCAGTTAAGTCCTCCTGCCTGCAAGCACATGATTGTCTTTAGTCTAAAGCAGGTCAAAATGACATTGGAGAGATTGGTCTTGGAAGGACATGGGGACTGGTGAAAATCCAGGGTGGGAACTGGGCCACACAGAGTGATGCTGAAGGGAAGTCCTGGTCTCTGGGCTCTGCTGGCGTCTTCTCTGATGTTTCACCCATCCTTTTCTCCGCCTGATCTTGTCTCTATACTTAGCTTGAGCAGTCTCTGTCTTTTATTTATATTTTATCTCGCTAAGACGTTCTGAGTGCCAGAGCTTATTGATGAGCAAAACCCGTGTTCTCTTGGAGCTTGGAGTCAGTTCAGGACCAAGGAGGGCACTGTCACCTGGCCATGGTTCCCGAGGCCTGGAACTCAGGGTCTGTATTTATCAAGAGCAGAATGGAGACTTCTCACATAGGCTCCAGAACTCAGGTCCATTGCAGCCCTGTTCCTTTTATTCTGGGCACACCCTGCAGGGGCGAGACATAGTTGGGAAGTTGTTTTAGGATGGTGTATCTGCCTGGGTATGGGGTGGAATAGAACAGCGAGGACTGGCTGGCAGACTGGTTCTGTGGCTCTGTGACCAAGAGAGTCAGTTATCTAGGTCAGAGAGTTGAGGCAATAGCCTGGCAATGGCTGTGCAGGTGCTGCTGGAGGGTGACTTGCCAGCCAGTGCAGTGCATAAGGAAGGGACAGGAGAAGCCCGGTGACTTCAGTGGGGTCCTCAGTGAGTGGGAGGATGGGAGCATCATTTAACTGTTAGGAGCATTCTGGCTACGGAGGAGGGAGGGAGGCTCCCCTGGCAGGAGTCATTGAGTTCAGATATCGGTACCTGGGGGCTAGAGAGACCAAATAATGTTGGTGTCTTGGAGCAGGAGCTGGGATCAGTTCAGGGCAGGTCCCAGGGTGTCCCAGAAGCCTAGGCCCAAACGGAGAGGCTTGTGTTCTTCGGTTGAAGGATCTGCAGGGCTCACCAAAGACACCAGTATCTGCTTCTGCCCTCTGAAGCTTGAAGAAGGGTTTGGTGATTATTCTGAACCGTCATTTGTCTAGTTAATGTCCCCTCCTCCTAAGTGGTGCTCAAGTGGCCTTTCTGGAAACTTAGAGGTGACAGGTCTGCATTTAAAGGGTGCCTTGTATAGATTTAGCCGGGAACCTCCCTAGGGCTCCCAGACTTCTGCTACCAGGCTTGCTAACTTCTCTGTTTTGTGCTGTTTCCCATTCCCTACTAAGAGATGGTTCTCCCAAGAGTCTGCTGAAAGGCTTGCAGTGTTGCCTGGGAACCTAGAGCTACTGTTGGGACAGAACGAGAGGGGCGGTATCAGAGTGAAGTAAAATAGAGGAGGGGCTGCCTGCCTGTGCTCCTGGCCTGCACATCACAGGAGAGCTGAGGAGGCTTTGTGGTTCATTCTCCTGATCTCAGAACTGCAGCAGGCACAGGGCTGCAAGATGGAGCCCACCTGGGCTCTGCCTGAAGGGAATCAGTCCATTAGTGGGTGAGTGACTTCTACATTGTATAAATGGGGCCTACAGGACTGGATGTGGTCCATTCTATTTGTAGATGCTGGTTGCCCACAATAGACTTTTCCCTCTGATCACAGGTTAGAAGGATGTTAGACTCAGAGGCAAGTGATATGCTGACTAGAGTTGAAAGAGTTGCCAGAGGGTCTGTCCTGAAAAGCAACCCCAGAAACCCTCATGTTTTGCTGCAGGACTTAAGTCCTGTGCAGTGTCTGTCTACCCAAGACAGTTGCCTAGGCCTCACCCTCATCCTCAGCACATCTCAGGCTGCTAATACCAGTACAAACTAAGTGGCGTATTTTTTACTCTCATAATTTATGCCCAGATGTTAAATTAATGTATTCAGCCGTTAGCTCCCTAAATTTGCAGCTCCTTTACATCCAGACTAAGACTCACTGTGTTCTGAACCTCCAGTGCTGTGGGATTCCTGGCTGTCGTATGGTCCCCAGCCCCATACCCTGGGCTCAATTCCAGGACCTTGAAGGAAGTATGTGATGTCTCAGGGCAGAGTCTCACCTTTAGAATCTGGAGCCCTTCTCGTTGCTGCCCTAGGGCTCTTGGTAGAGCCTCCTGGAGTCGGTGGGACTACAGTCTGGTTTAGCCCATGTTGACCTGAGCTGTCTGGTGTTACTGGCAGCTGCATCTTCTCTTCTCAGAAGATCTCCCTTCACAGTGAGCTGACTAGTCTGGGACACTTGTTAACTGATCCCCCGTGTTTTCAGGGTGAAGACAAAGCAGAAATGTCCCACTCCACCCCACTGGTACAGGTGTAGTCCCAGGCTAGGCTTCGAGGTCTCCTGGTGTCTGGGAACATGTTACCTGTGAATGGGAGGTGGCTTCTCCATGGTGTATGCCCTGGTCTTTGATTGATATGTTTGGGGTTGTCACTTCTGTCCAGTGTGGTGGGTGAGGTAATAAGTCCTTGTGCCTTGTGGGGCCCACCAGAGTCCCACCCAACCCCCAGTTCTACATCCAGTGGTTTCCTTTCCTCTCATAGGCTAAGGGTCTGTGGGGAAACTGCTTGTTCCAGTCAGTCTGTGGATTTGAGAAAACCCCTCAAGTTGACCTTCCTCTAATTCCCTCCAGGAGGAAGCACCCAGTTCTTTGAGGGAGGGGCTAATCGTTTTCTTTTACTGATTACAAAACACTTTTAAGGCATTATCTCATTTTGTCCTTAAAACAACCCTGAAGGAATCTCTTGCTATTCTCCTAAGAAAGGAATTGAAAACCAGTGCATCCTGGAGGTGAGCAGGAGCCTGAAGGAGGTCTTTTCTGTGCTGTGTCATCTCAATCCCTTTGGCTTTCCCTTAGACATGTTCAGGTGGGTCCTGTATTGAGGGTCGCTTGTCACCATTTCTGTCCTCTGGAACTTGAGACTGTGGGGAGACAGATGGTTTTTCTATTCTTTGTTTCCTCCTACAGCTTGTCTTCAAAGCTGTGGAAATCAGTATGGGCAGGCAAAGCCGAGTACAAGCTGGGCCCAGTATGCAGGCCTAGGAATATGTAGCTTCCACCGGAGTTAACTGCCCCCCCCCCCCGAGCCAGTGCCCATCTTCCCACTATCAGGGCTGCTTGTGGACCCGTCAGACAGGACTGCAGAGGACCCAGCTCAGGAGTGTGCAGCCCAGCCCACACGGAGGAATAGTCGGTGCAAGCATTCAAAGAACAGAAGCTATAACACAGCAGCCAGGCTCGCTCCCCAACCCCCAGAACCTGCATGCTTGTGCACTCAGGGAGAGTCGTAGTCGAAGCTGGAAAGAGCCCTGGCTTTGACACTAGACACAGGGTTGTAATTACCGTCTTTAATTACCCGATGTTGCTGTGCCAGGGAGATGGGCTTGGCAATCACCTCTCCTGTCAGGGTGGCTCCAGCTCCCTATGTATGCACTGACACAAACACATGCTCACTCGAGGTTTCGTTATTATAAAAAGGGCCATTCAGAGTTGGCCTCCCAAGGGCTTCTGCCTTCCTGGCTAGGAGAAAGGGTGAGCCACAGATGCCAAGCAAATGCTTTCTTGCTGCAGCCACCACCACTGCTTCCGTGGCTGCGGCAGTGGAATGCCAGTGTACCTCTGAGCTGATTCAGTCTAAGAAGCTGAGAGGAAAGAAAGAACAGGCTCTTTCCTATTACTAAGAAGAGAGAGAGAGAGAGAGAGAGAGAGACAGAGAGAGAGAGAGAGAGAGAAGAAACGGTGAGGTGGGCAGAAAACTCCTTGGCATTTTCATGCTGAACACATCCTGCTTCTTAGACTTCCTTACTGCTACAAGGACACTGTCTCCTCTGTATAGGTGGGGGCTTGAAGCCTCAGAGAAGCTGAAGAACTTTCTGGAAGTCACAGAGGAAAATGAGCCTGGAACCTAGCCCAGGCCGTAAGCAAGGCTACTGCAGTCCAGTCTGGGTTGAGTGAGTGATTTTCTGAACTGTAACCTTCTTGTGGCACGTAAAGCCCCTGGGCCCCAAGCTGCTGAGGGCCGGATGCCACGTGTTTTTTAGAGTTGTGATGGCAGCATTCCACAAAGGCTTTGTAGGCTTAGGAATCCTGCACATGGCAGAGAGGCACTCTGAAAGGCCCCCAAGTTCTCTGCCCATCTCTCCAGATCATATTGAGGGGCCAGCCACCCTGAAGTCTCACACACACAGGTTTTTGCCATGTTCGTTTGTATATAGCTCTATGAAGAAGCAAAGTCTTCAGGGGTGGTATTGAGAATGCATATTCTCAGGCCCTGTCCCTCACAGACCCCTATTGGATCCCAGGAGTCTATACTATGTAGTGCATGGCTCTGGTTCTGAGACCAGGATTCCATCTCTTCCTTTTCTGTTTTTCTGTCTATTGCAGGTAGAGGTATGTGTCTGTTTTGATGTCTCCTTGCCATGCCCACGCAAGTCCCAAGGACCTAGTTGGGCTGAAGGAACAATGGATGCCACCTGCTATAGTGTGATGGTGTCAGCCATGCATGGTTCTGACCAGAAGAATCTTGCAGTCTGGGAAGAGAGCAGGGCTACATACAGGTGATAGGGGGTGAATTAGAATGAAGAACAGGAGCGTCGGCCCCACCCCCTCTCCTGGTCTGATGTGTACAATGCATTGCTTATCTTGGTCCTCAGTTTTCCCTGTCTCTCCAGTCTCTCTGACCTGATCTGAGGGGCTTCAGTGTTAGGAGACTCGAATTGGTGGTAGTAGTAGTAGGACACACTAGACAGAACTCTAGACACGTGCAAATCCTTCCAAGCTCAGAAACACCCATCTCCCAAACATAGAAGCCTCCCTTGGTGCTGGCTCCTGGTCTCCAGGGTAGCCCGGCTGCCATCAGACCCCTAAGTAACATGTGGTCCTAGATATCAGCAGCTTCCACTCAGCACCTCAGAAACCAGTTTGCGAACAGAAGACAGCATTTGCTTTTCTGGGGGAGGGGGGTATTTTTCTATGGAAATCTGCTTCAAAATGGGTCCTAATTTAACCATACCTGCTTTTTTAAAAAATGTTTTTCCAATTTTGAGACTTAGTTTTAGTACTTAATCCTGGCTAGTCTGGAACTCAGAGAGATCTGTCTGCCTCTGCCTCCTCAGTGTTGAAATTAAAGACGTACCATACCCAGCTTCTTTAAAAATATTTCTTGGTTGTACTTAATTGCATACGTGCACAGACAGCATCAAAGAGAAGTAAAGAGGGAAGCCATTGGAGTTAGGCTACGCTGCACTGTCTCCTACCCCTGTCTGGGAGAGATCTTGGGAAGGAGTGAGTGAGGGCTGAGTAGCCTGACACAAATTGCTAGCTTGGGCGTCCAGTTTCTTCCCCCCCTTGCTGTCCTCTGATGAGTTTCCCAGGTCTGTGATCTCATGGATCATGTTACTCACTCGCCAGAAGCCTTTGCTTTGTCCTACGGATCCCCAGACTTCCAGGTCTTCCTCCAGCTGTGCCCTCCCAGCCTCCGCCGCTCTTCCCTGCCCAGGCTCTGCTCCGCCTTGCTCAGTGCTCCAGCAGGACCTAGGACTTCCTGAGGCACGATGAGTGTGAGCCTTTTCTCTCAGTCGTCTGTGCCTCTCTTTGAAGTCTGTTGCATTGCTGCAGACAGAATAACTAGTTGAACTGTGTGATCTTTCCTTCTGTCCTGAGAAATGAGCATCCCAAAAACTACTTGGGGACTATCCAAGCATGTGCTCTTCTGGGTTTGAAGACGGGCCATGCCGAGACCATTTGTCTGGCTCTGAGGGATGTCCTGAGTCTCTTGGGCGTCTGCGGTTCAGGGGAGTTTACAGCTATGGAGCCAGTTGTGGTGAGGAAGCCGGGGCCAGCAGGATCATGGCCTGACTAGTAGGGCCCCTGTTCCCACTGTCTCTCCCACAGAGCTGCCCGCTGCTGGTCATTATTGCTCCTGTAGCCTTGAAATTGTGTACTAATCTCCACTGTGTCCCCCTTTATGGGGGCAGATAAGCCAGGCAACTGCTTTACATGTAGTTCAATCAGCTCCATCTCAACACAAGACACTCACAAACCTGTGTGATTATCCCCAGTAATGTAGCGAGCCTGGCTCCTCTCTGTCTCCATCCTTTTCCAAAGCCTTTCCCCTGGCAAGGATTTCTGTGAGGGACTTAGACTCCAGGGTGTGTTGTGTCGTGCCCCCCCCCCATTGCTTTTTTCCAGCTGTTGGGTGCTGTCGGACACCCACTGTTTGATAGCCTGCCCTGAGGTGGTGGGGCTGGACTGCTCAGGCCACAGAGACGGTCTGGGTTGGGGTGGCAGCTCTTAAAATTGAGTACTGTTCATTCAGTAGTAGTATTACACCTGGCCAACCAGGGCACAGGCCACTGTGGAGGGTGCAAGCATGGCCTGGTTTGGCTTTCTGGACATGGAGCCCTGGACGGATGCTGTGTACTCACCAAAATTCCAGGAAAAGGGGAGCATGAAAGGCTTTTGAGTGGTCAAATTTTGAGTTGAACCCCAGAAGATGAGCAGGAAAAAGGGGGAAGGGTTCTTGTGGGTAGCAGAGGAGTGAGCCAGCATTATAGCCCTCAGGACTTACTCACACCTGCACATGAACTGAACTGATACTAGAACTGGGTCCTGAGGGCCATGCGGATATGGTAATTGTGTTAGGAAGGAAAAAAAAGGATAGATTTGTAGGAGTGACAACAGCCTAGCCATGGCCAGAGGTGAGCAAGCCCCCCAGAAGCCAGCTTGGCCATACCACACAGGTTTGTGAGGACGTGTGGTTGCCAGCATGTCCAGTGACTTTTCATTCCCACTTCCAGGAAGGAGTTTGGGCTCTACCCTAGTGTAGTCTGGAATTGCTGAACCTTCACCTTTCTGCCCCGCCCCCTCCAACATTGAACTGATCTTTTCCCTGAATTGCATTATTAAGCACATTGGAATCCTGCTGATAGCAGGTGGGCACTGGGCCACATGATACAGTCATCACATAGAGCCTCCACTCCCAGAGACTGAGGCTAGGGAGAGACAGTCCAGGACTAGAGGTTGCATACACAGTCACGTGACAGTTTTTGCTTGTTTGATTGATTTTGGTTTTATTGTTGTTTTTCAAGATGGAGTTTGAGTTTCTCTGTGTAATCCTGGCTGTCTTGAAACTCACGCTGTAGATCAGGCTGGCCTCGAACTCAGACCTACCTGTCTCTGCCTCCTAAAGTGCTGGGATTAAAGGCATGGGCCACCATGACCACTGCCACCCTCTGGCTCACGTGGCAGTTTTTAAAGTCAGCACTGGAAATGTCTTGGAACCTTGAATTGATATTGGAACAGAATAGTGCTATGAGTGTTCATCCTGGAACCAAAGGGACAATTGGAGTCCCCAACGAGGGTCAGGGATGGCACTTAGCACCACTGTCAGGGGTGAAGTCTGAGCTGGCCTTGGAAAGCAGGAACTGAAAGGGAAAGTCGCTGTTTGTGGGTAGGGCAGGTGCTGACCTTGACTTAGAGCAGGCCCAGCAGTGACCACCCTGAGGTTGTCAGTGTGTGTCTCTAGTGTTGAAGGGCTGGGGAGCCAGCCAGTGTCCTGGAGATAAGGATTGTAAATTCAGAGGCAAGTGTTCACTGACTTAACATTTCTTTTCCACCAGCTGTCACCTTATGTAAGTACTGCCTTTGAAGTTACACAGGCCCCTGCGTCTGGCCATGGAATCTTCATGCATTTTGGCTTGGGATCTGGCAATTAGATGTGTGTGCATTAGGCAAGCTTCAAGACCACTGTCCATAAGAACTGATTCCATCATGAGGAGACTTCCACATGAGTCCAGCTGAGCCTGCAAAACTCAGAAAGCTTCTCCCAGGGTATCAAGGAAGGCTCAGTCCTCTGGAAGTTCAAGTGTTCAATGAAGCCCTGTGGACAGGTCGCCCACAGTTTCATTATGTGGCTGCTCCTCCTGGTCCCACCTGTGACCCCTAGCTAACACTGGGCACAGCAGGGCAATTTGGACGCTTTTCAAAACAGCCATCTAAGGTTGTAGGACAAGTAGACGGTCCCCAAGCAGCGTGGGGGTAGGTTCTTGTTTTAAGCAGCAGGAACTTCTTGCTGAGCCTGTGAGAGAAATTAGTTGCAAATTAAAGCCCAGGAAACAGAATGATTTGACCTATTGTATGGAACTGCTGGATGGGACCCAACTGGATGTGGAAAGACATCTACGTGAGATGATGATTCGGTCTTGGGGTACTTGATCCTAAGCTATTCCTTCTGGAAGGTGGAGTGGAGTATGCTCAAGGACCCCAGTGGCAGTGCCCTTCTGTGGAGCACGTAGGGGTGGTGGAGCACCGGGCAATTCGGTCAGCCTATGATGTGGGCCCGTGAGGGGTTTGTGAGGTTTCTAGATTCCTTCTCCCCCTCTCCCTTTTGGCTCCCAGCTCCTCATGTGATACCTTCTTTTATTAATGTGTTTGACATTGTCAGTGATAAAAGCAAACTGGACAAGAGCCTCCCCCAGCGGAGGAGGCATGGTGGGAGACTTCCCAGCAAGATCTCTGTGGCTCTGTCATCCGGCAGGCTTGGCACATGCTGTGACCACTGCCTTTTTGCAGACTGGCTAGTGTCCAGCCAGCACTCTCATAGAGCTGGAGGAAAGATTTGGAAAGGCAGAGGTACTTTAGTCAAGGACATGGGGCAGATGCAGATGGTTGAGCTGTTGGGTCTGGTGGCAGTAGGCATCCACCATAAAAGGCACTCTGCACCCAGGCCTTTAAAGATTCCTGGTGACACCTCTTTGTGTTTGCAGCAGGAAGAAGATGAGCCAAAGCCTCTGGTCATGTGGCTTGTGGCTGGTGCCTCCTTGTCAGGAGGACGTGAGTGAAATCTGAAGTGTGAGTCTGTGAGTGTCTATGAGGTGGCAGCTGTACCATGACAGCTGCCGCCCTCCCCTCGGGCTCTGGCCAGCCCTTGCCTCCTGGTGCTGAGTGAGGAAGCTTGTCTGGCAGCAGCCCTCAGCTGTCATAGCACATCAGTGGTTGTAGTTCCCAGCTCAGGGAAACATGCCAAACGCCAGCAGATGATGTACTTAACGGAGCACTCAGGAGAGAGGCTTGGGTCCAGACAGCAGGTTTGAGACACGGTGCCAAGGTGCTCCTTCCCCGTGGGCTTGGTGGCTGCTGTGGTACAGAACTGTCAAACTCTTGAACCCACAAAACCAGACTGTGCTTCTCAGAACCTTGTTAGGATCGAGCAGAGTTGCCTTTTGCAGAGAGGCAGATATGGAAAATACTGAACTGTGGGATTGAAGCTGACTTTATCGAAAAAGCTGTCCAATATAAAATGGCATGCCTTCTCCCGTGGACATGAACCGACCCGACTGGCTGTGAGTCATCTGTACCAGATGTCAGTTAGGAACGAGGTTGTGGGACTCTGCCCGTGTGTGTGTGTGTGTGTGTGTGTGTGTGTGTCCCTCCCTAATGTGTAACATCTGCACGGGGTTTTATGGTTTACAAGTCTCTTTTCTATCCTGCCTGGTTTTAGTTTATAACAGCCCCGTGCAGTCGATATTAATTTTTTCCCCGCTCCACAACTGAGCCTACAGGACTTCGCTGGGGCAGGCTCTCGAGTCATGAGCTAGTGTATTACAGAGCCAGGGGTGGAACCCAGCGTGTGCCCGCAGATCTGTAGAGTTGGCTCCATATTCCAAGACTGAAATGAAAGCGAGTACTTAACTGTTTGAGTTGTATTTGCATTTATGCTGTCATGAACAGGGCGGAAGGTTGAATGAGAGGTGGATGGAGTAGAGTGCTGGCCTAGTGTGCACGAGGCCTTCCTGGGGCTAGCCCCCCAGCACAATGCATACCTCCTGAGGACGCAGGGAACAGAAGAGAAGAATGCCCACGTGTCTCTTGTGCTTTATTTCTTACTCGCTGAGGTCTGCTGGTGCCATCTAGCTGTGGAGCTACTGGAAGCTCAAAAAGGTTGGAGGCCTTGCCAGGGTCACCAGCTAGAAGGTGGCTGGCCAGCAAGTCAAGTCCAAGGTGCGTCCTACTTGACTCGTGTGGTAAACATTGCTGCAATCACATATGGCTTTAGACACAAAGGACAGTTTATGAAAATACTATTCAGTAAACGAGTGAACGACGATGTCAGAAGGCTACTAAGTTGGGTCACTTTGAAGATGAGGAAGCTGCCAGAGGGGGGACTGTGCTGGCTAGAGTCTGTAGGTAGAGCTGGGCCAGGCTTCTGGACCTCCAGACAGCATTCACTCTTTGTTCCTTCAGCCCACCCCCCACCCACTAGAGCTCAGCCTCCCACAGGCCTTCATGTAATGAGGTTCCTATAAGTTTGGGGGTGCTCTGAGAGTTAACCCCAGTTCTTTCCACCATCAGGAAGCTGCAGAGAACCAGAGGTTGCAGAGTACAAGCACCTTCTGCTAGCATGACTGCTACCCTGGACTCACAGCTGAAATGCCTTGTTTCTCAGTGCTGAGTCCCAGTTATTTTTAGGTGGGAACTTCCTAGTCTCCGGTCCATCCAACTCTGCCCCCTGCCCAAGCTGAGCGTATGTTTTCTGTCTGGCACTGGTACTGGAGCTGCCTTATTTTTAGCATAGCTTGTTTTTCTTCCTAGCTTTCCTTTTCTTCTAATTTAGCACACACGTGGGCGTGTGTGTGTGCGTGTGTGTGTGTGTGCACACACTCTCACTCAAATAGATATTCTTCCCCACCCTTACTACTCATTCACCAGGTCATGCGGCTCAATCCATGAGGCAAGTGCTGAGCTTCATCTAACTCCGGAAGAAAAGAAGAGGCAGTGGCTTCAACAAATCTTGAGGATCTGCTTGTAGTTCGTACTGCTTGTCTTTTTTTTATTAAAGTTTCTTCACCTGTCAGTCACTTCTGCTGTCTCTGGTTCTGGCCTGAGAAACTCACACGTTACATACCTGATTAGAAATGCAAACAGTGGCTGCTAGAGAAACTAAGGGTGTGAGTCTGTGTGTGCATGTGTGCACAGACGATGGTCCCAGGTCCTAATTCTATCTGGGGTGTTTATGACATTTGATTCTGGCCAGGGGCACTCCACAGATGACACATGCCATCAGACCACAGTTGATGAATTAATCATGGTGTGTCAATTTAGTTCATCTGTACTGTGGGGTTGGGTGTAGTGGCACATGCTGCCATCCTAGTTCTAGGGAAGCTGGGGCTCAGAAAGGCAAGGTTGGCAGCTATTGTAGTTTTCTGTTGCTGA
This sequence comes from Myodes glareolus, assembly GCF_982192425.1. Classification (NCBI taxonomy): domain Eukaryota; kingdom Metazoa; phylum Chordata; class Mammalia; order Rodentia; family Cricetidae; genus Myodes; species Myodes glareolus. Next base: position 29,882,536 of record NC_142041.1, read on the forward strand.
TCAAAAAGCAGCTTTGGGCAGAAAGGTTTATTTTAGCCTACAGTTCCAGGTCATAGTCCATCATGGGGAAATCGAGATAGCAAGAACTTCACACGACTGGTCACATCACACTCACAGAAGAGCAGAGAGAAATGACCGCATGTATGCTGCTTTGCTGCTCTCTGCCTTTGCTCAGTTCCTTCCCCACTCTCACAGCTCAGGACCCACTGCCTGGGAGATGGTGCCACCAACAGTAGGCTGGGTCTTTCCACATCAACTGACAGCCTCCTCTGTACAAACCCAGTGTAGGTAGTCCCTCGCTGAAGCTCTCTTCAGGTGTTTCTAGGTTATGTCAGGGTGACGGTTACAACTAACATCACACGGGCCAGCCTGGACTGTGTAATGAGACTCTGTCCCGAAGAAGAGTATAGGGGCCAGAGAGAGATGGCTCAGACGTTACAGTGCTTACATTCAGTCCCAAGAACCTGAGTTAGAGTCCCCTGAAGTCAGGTCATAACCAGATACGATGATATATGTGTAACTGCAGCTCTGAAGAGGGGAAGGTGGAGATGGGTGGGTTCCTGGAGTGCGTTGACCAGGCAGCCAGGCCAAATCAGTGAGTTCCGGGTTCAGGGAGAGACCCTGTCTCCAGAAATAGAAAAGAGGAGCAATAGCAATGACTCAGAGTGACAGAGCACTAGCCATCTTCTAGAGGCCCAAGGTTTGTTTCCAGGCACCTGCAGTTTCTGCACTCACACGATGCACAGATATAACCGTATGCATAAAATAATAACTGAAATTGAAGTAAAGACCAGTTCAGTTCAAGCTTTGAACATGTAAACACATGAAATAGAAACTGCATGGAAATAATCCCTAGATGTTGATCCAGAGCCTATCACAGCAGAACATGGTAGACAATGAGGGGTTCCACAGTACAGTTGACTGATGAAAGCAGATGTGGGAAATTCCTGCTCCCATGTACAGTCTCAGGCATCTATTCCACCTGCCCCCGGGCTAAGGTGAAACCAGCAATGCCTGTCTCAGACAGGAGCAGGTGTTGGCAGGACCAGTAATGAAGACTGCTGCATCAGGAAGCTGAGGCAGGAGGATTGCACTTTCTAAGCCAGTCCTTGAGGCGGGTGGTCTAAAGAAATGTGTGTGACTAGTATGAAAAAGTCAGTGTTCAAACTTGTAGTGAAAAAAGCAGAATTGTCTGTTCTGGGCAAGGATGGCTAGTAATTTGTATGCTCCTTTCTGTGTGTGAACAGGCAGCGGTCAGAGGAAGACACCTGGTGTCTTCTACCTTACTCCTTTGAGACAGAGTCTGTCGCTGAAGCTAAAGCTTTCCTGCCTTGATTCTTGGATACCTGCCCCCCAATGCTAGAGTTCCAAACAGTTTTTACAGGGGTGCCAAGGGTTCTGATTCAAGTCCTCGTGTTTACATAGCAAACGAACGCTCTTTAGCTATTTCCCCAATCTAATAGTCTGTATCTTCTCAAAAAAAAAAAAAAATCTAGGGGACTGGCGGGATGGCTCAGCACTTAAAAGCAACTGGCTGCTCTTCCAGAGGACCTGGGTTCAGTTCCCAGCACCCACATGGCGGTTCACAACTGTCTGTAACTCCAGTTCCAGGTGATCTGACACCTTCATACAGACATACATGCAATCAAAACACCAGTGCACATAAAATAAGAAAAAGTAAAGCTGTTTTAAAAAGCTATTGTTCTTACTTTTAAAATTATTATTTATGTGTTTGGGTGTACGTGGGTGTGCTTATGTGTGTGTGTTCACAGGCACATGCATGATATGTAGGTCAGGGGACAACTTGCAGGAGATTTTTTCCTACCTCGTGGGTCCTGGAACTCAAACTCGGGTTGTCAGGCTTGGTGGCAATCTTCTTTACCTGCTGAGCATCTCACCAGCCCATTCACACATTCTTTTGTCCCTTTCCTCGCTGGCTTTCAGTAGGCACCTGTATGTATTCATATGAGCAAGCGCATTGTCTTCTCCATAAACGCTGGCGGGTCACAGAGCTTGTCTGGGGTCACTAGTCCCTGCAGATGACTCTATCAGGTGACTGGAGCGCAGGTGCTTCCGTCATTCTGCAGTGCACACACAAGTCCATTTATTTCTGCCTGTGGGTCTAGATATTTTTAGAAATAAACTCCGGGCCATGTGGTGTTGAATTCTCGTTAAGTCTACCAAGTTTACCTCTGAAAAGGCCATCCTCAGTTTATATTCCTTCTAGCAATCTGTTGGTGCTATTTCTTTTCTAGAGTAGACAAGTATTTTAAAAATATTTTTTCTGTGCTAAATTCTGAATTTGTAGCAGACTTGTTTGTTTTTATTTTCCCCTCAGCTAGTATTTTTGGAGCATCTGGAGAAGAAGAGTCTGTTAGGTATGGCGGGTGTGTGTTGAGATGGGTTAGACTTGAACCCAGCCCCAAAAGCAGAGGGGGAGCTTCTGTATTACTAGAAGGTAGAGGCAGTTTCAGCCCTTCCCCTAATCCCTCCACCTTGGGTGGAGACAAGATTTTACTGTCTCTGTTTGCTTCATCTTTGGATCCCTCAGGTTTCAATTCTTTGTGTCCAAAACTAAACAGAAACTTGCATTTTACCCCAGGGGTCAGGTCATTGCAGGCTGGGTCACTGAGGCAGCAAATAAAACAAGAAGTCTGTCCCTGCTTCAGTCTCCAAGACTGAAGTTCCTGGCTTCCAGAAGTGGGTGATACTTTTCAGTGTGGAATCTCTCTGCAGCTCCGCAGGATACTTTCTCAGACCCCATGGAGGGGCTGCTGTTTGCTTTCTTCTACTTCATTTCTGCCAGGTGCTCCCCCCACCACCAGAGTTTTTTTGGTTGGTTGGTTTTTTTGTTTTGTTCCAAACAGGGTTTCTCTCTGTAACTAGCTGTCCAGGACTAAAGGCATGAGCCATCACCGCCTGGCTCCACTGACTCTTAGGATGGCTGTGTATGAAGTGATCTGTAAGAGCTCTTGGTGAAAGGAGCCCACTGGAAGCTAACCTGGGCAGTGTCAGCTTTCAGGTCCTGGCTCTCCAGTCCACCTTCCTGTTCCCCTTCTCCTTACTGGGTCTGTTGTACTGTGACACTGAGAAATACAAGAGGTGACGACAGAGCTGGAGGACCTAAGGGAGCTGACCTCCCCTGTGGCTGTGGCAAGTCCTTTTCATTCTGATTTTCCCATTTCCCCATTAAGTGTGCATGGCAGCATTGACTGCCAGGCTCCTGTAGTTGGGGGCTGTTAGAACCCTGCAGTACAGAGGGTGTTCTGAGCTGTGGAGAACAAGGAATTCCCTGAGACCTGTCCTTTCTGTTAGGTTTGGGTTGAAACTTGTCTAGTCATCATTCTTGAGTGGGGTGAAGATCCTTACTGGATAGGCTGGTGGATCCTTACTGGATATTCTCCTGGGCTAGGAGAATAGAAAGTGCTAATAGAGCCTTCAGGGTACCCTGAGAGGTTGTGAGGACTCCAAAGTGAGGAAGCCCTAAGATCATCTGTTCCACTTTCTTGTCTCACCTGAGAGGAATCTCAGCTCCAGGGGACTGGGTACATGGTCACACATCCCATGAGCAGAGAGCCAGGCTGGTCCTGGGCCAGCAGCTTCACTGCCTCTGGCCAGAAGGCTGGCATTTGGGAGGGACTAACTCCTCTCTCAAGAGTAAGGCTAGGCAGATTTTTTGCCAGGTCTCACCAGGTCCCTTTCCCTGGACAGCTGCACTGGGCATAGGGCATGATGCCAGCAAGGTTCCCTCAGCATGAGGCAGCGACCAATTAAGGAGCCTACAGACAGTTGGGGTTTGACCAATGTGCCTGGGAAGCCCGGCAGGGTACTTCAGTTAGGTGATGGGGATCACCAGCCAGAAGAGGTTTCTGGCGGCATGAGAAGGAAGTCTCTGTGCCTGCTGTCAGTTTGTGGTCTCCAGCTTAGAGCTGCAGGACCGAGGACGGACAGGGGTTGCCTACCTGTGTAGCATCCAGAAAGTGCTGAATGGTAAAACCACCAGTCCAGGACCCTGTCCTTGCTTTCTTCAAAGGCTGACCCTAGTGACGCCTATAGGCACCTGCCTGTGTGCCTGTGGCCTTGCCAGATAGTCCTCAGGGCTGGGTGGACCATTGAGATAGTTCCAGTCACCTGACTGATACTGTCAGCAAGAAGCAGGAAAAGTAAGGTACCTAGTCACTCAGCTCAGTGGGACCTGGCCCTTCCAGGACTTGTGACCCTCAGTTCATGTTCTTTTTGTGCCTAGTGGAATAGGGGTAACACTGACTGACTGGAAGGGTGGTACAGATGGCCAAGTGTTGAGAGCATGAACTCTGGAACCAGGCTTTCTCTGCCTGTTCCTCACACCATCGCCATGGCAAAATAGCCAGGTCTGTGAGTTACCACCTCCTAGCTGTCAGAATAAAAGGGAAGCTGGGTGTACTGTGCTCAGTAGACCTGGCCCCCAGTACTCAGAGCGCCGCTGCTGTAGAATTGCAGGTTGTCTTCTGCACTCTGCCCTATTGCTCCACAGTGTAAGCTGTAGACTTAAACTTGTGGTTCAGGAGGGTCCTGTGGCTCCTCCAGAGCTGGCTCTGCGCCCTCTTGAGGACATATGAGGACCTGCTAAGGGTGAGGGCTGTAGCTCTGACTGGTCTGCCATTAAAGTCCATCCCCCGTGGCTTTATGACATTAGAGAGTGGCCCTTCCAAGTCCCTCTGGAAGCCAGGCTTCTTTGTGCTCAGCAGACTGGAAGATTGCCCGAGAGGGGCACAGGCCCTCTGCACCAGGACAGTCCTGATGAACTTGTGTCTGACTCCATTTGCAAAGACTGAGTCCCTGCTGGGCCCTGGCCTCTTTTGCAGCATGGGGAGCCTGGGAATGCTCAGCTCACCCTCTCAGGGTTGGCCTGAGGATGCTGGCAACCCACCAGCCTGACTCTGGACCTTGCATCTTGTATCTGTCTGAGCCTCCACTTCTGCATTTACAGTGCAGTTCGGGTTGAGTATTGAAAATACTTACGACTGAAAAGTTTTGAGATTTGAGATGTGTCCTGGACTTGGATATATTGGGACCATGTATTGGTACCCAAGTGTAAACACGAAAGTTACATATGTTATACACACCTACTGGCGATAGCCTAAAGATAGTTACATATGATATTTCAGTATGGTGTATTTTGACTGCAGCCTGTATATTTATAACGTGAGGCCCAGTGTGTACTTTCCTAGTTGTGGGGTCATGTCAGTACTCAAAAGGTTTTAGATTTTTTACATATATTAATCTTCTCTGTGTGTCTTGGGATGAGGAACTTTGCTCCCAACTCCAAAGATCGTGCCTGGCACAATAGCAGGTTCTAGAAGCAAAGAACCATTATTAATTTCAATCGATGGTAGATAGTAGTGCCTAGATTCTCCTGCTGAACCATGAGTTCACCAAGAGTTCACAAGTCTGTCTCAGCATTTTTCTGGGGTAGGGGCCAGTGTTGTGCATAATAGGGTGTCAGTGAGTGCTTGGAGAAGAAAAGCTGGCAGGCTCATCACTTGCCTGTGAACTTGAATAGACTTTAAGAAGATGTGTTGGCTGGGCCGATGGCTCACCAGTTGAATTGCTCGTGCACAATCATGAGGACTAGAGTTTGGGTCCCAGTACCCACGCAACACCTGGCATTCCACAAACACCTGCACCTTGTAACTCAAAGGCATCTAATACCTCTTCTGTGTACTTACCCACACACACATGTGCACACACGTGCAGACACACACACAAATCTTAAAAAAAAAGTAAAGGTGTTGTCTCCTAAAACAGTGACCCCCCCCCTGTAGTGAGGGGCTGCAGGCAGGCCTGCTTTTCGCCTCACCCGGCTCCTGCACGGCTATCTTAGCCCCGGAAATAACAACACACAAATTGTATTCATTTAAGCACTGCCTGGCCAATTATCTCTAGAGAGTTAGTTACTGACTAACTCTCATATCTTGATATTAACCCATTTCTAATAATCTCGTGGTAGCACCACGAGGTAGTGGCTTACCGGAAAAGATTCAGCATGTCTGACCTGGTGGCTGGCTCCATGGCATCTGCCTCACAGCCCTCTTCCCAGCATTCTGTTCTGTTTACTCCGCCTACCTAATTTTCTGTCCTATCAAAGGGCCAAGGCAGTCTCTTTATTGACCAATGAAAATAACACAATAGACAGATAACCCTCCTCCATCACCCCCCCTTAAACGGAAATCTGCCCCCACCCCCATTTCCCTTCACCTTCACTCTCTACAGGGGAGGGCAACAGAGTGCCCCAAAGGCAGTCACTAAATGATACAGATTGATGGTCTGAGCTCAGAGATACAGCAGAAACGACACAGAACACATGTTGGTACACAGGCTTTGTCTACTCTCTCGTACTTGAGGCCAGAGAGAAGGGGCTCAAGAGAAGGTCCTGTCCCTGGGCAGATAACCAAGGAATGGGAGCAACCTGGACCTCATCCTGGCTTCCTTCTGAGTCGCTTTGTCTTCCCAGGGATGAACACAAAGGAATAAGTGTAGGCTTGCCGACACACGGAGACTGTTCTCCTGCTCTGCAAAGCCTGGCCTCTGCTGGTTGGTATGAAAGAGATGTCAAAATAGTTATTAATTAGTTTTCAGCTTCCTGGCTCTGTGCAGCTTGGGAAATAGAACTATATAGAGGAGGAGGACATGGGACCTGTGTATAGGGTCACATTGTCTCCAGGTTCTGTCCCTGAGTCACCTGCAGCCTCTAAGGAATACCTGAACTCTAAACACCCAGGCAAGTGCTTCAGTTAGGGGAGAGGGTTTTCTCTGGCAGGTATAACACAGTTCAGATGAGGAGGACACGTCCATCCCTTTGATGTGGTACCTTGACACCAGGCTGAGTTTCAGCTGTGTGTCTAATGAGGAACAGCCACCCACCACTCAAATGGAGCACCTCACTTGGTGGAGGTGCTTGGGTGTGCTTTTAACACCTCAAAGGCCTGCCCTGCTTCCCAGAGACAAGAACAAGACAAGTTGATGAAAGAGATGTCAGAAAAGCGTCTGGAGAGGCAGGAAGAACCCGGTCCAGGAGTACAGGCCTCCAGGCCTCAGATTCGTCACACGTGCACTGTGGTGATTGGACTTGCTAAGACCTTCCTGTGGCTGTCTCACACCATGCACGGCAGCAGCATAGAGCTTGACTTCTGCATGGGGGGTCAGACTGTAAAAGCAGCTGCTGAAATGGGAAGTTATGGAGTCAGAAATGGAGACAGGTTCAGAGGTTTAAAGTTCCCATAGGAGGACTCCCCTGTCTAGCTGCAGCACACAGATCACTGAGGCTGTGGGGGAAAGACAGTCTCGGAGAACGGGTCATGTGGGGCTCAAGGAAGCTCATGTAACTGAAACAGTGATGCTCTTAGGGGTACTTCCTTTGCGCCAGGCACCTTTGACATGTGTAACTTCTTTATGCTCACGGCATCTTTCCCAGGTTGGCGTGCTAGTCTCATACGCAGTGAGGAGGAAGCCGAGGCAGCAAGTGCTGAAACAAGTTCTCTGTCAACCCAAGCAGTCTGCAGTGGTTTCATCTTTCAGCCTACATGGGCATCCCCCTCCCCCACTCGAAGACCCAAGGTTTTCCTCTCATCAAGGGCTCTTTGTGGCCCAGCTTGGTCCATAGCAGCTACACAGTTCTAGTCATGCGATCTTTCCTAACCTTACCTGAGACTCAGTCTCCCCCACCTACAGGCATGGTGTCCCCATAGCTGCACAGCCTGGAAGAGTGGTCAGATGGTGGTGACGGCTGGTGATGTCATCTTGTTGATGTGCTCTGGAAGAGAAAAGGTTTCTTAGGCTGAGAGTGACAGCAAGACCTGGGGGTGGAGAACTCTCAGGACCCTGTCCCTACTGAGCTCTACTGTTCTGGAACTTGAGAGTTGCTGTGGATTCTCAGAGAGACCTGGGTGGAAAGGTTAGAGGTGAGAGCTGCTGCCAGCACTGCCGTCCCCTGGGAGCCTGCTGCATACCCGTGCCACTCTGTCTCACCCACCTTGTACACCTGTGCCAATCCATTCTGCCCACCTCGTCCAGAGGCTCTGGGACAGTGTCTACTCTCAGGTGCTGAACTTAGTGCTCAAGGCCCCCAGAAGCCACTCCACCTTCTTCATACAACTCATCTATCCGTGCATGTCTGCAGACTCTCCAGTGCCCTGGCCTTGTCTCCTCTATCCTGTGTTCATTTTCTCTGCCACAGCATTGTGCATGATCTCGGGTCTCAATTCAAGGCCCTCACAGATTGTCCCAGCTAAAAGCTGTGCTGTTGTTAGTGGGTTGTAGCATAAGAGACCTGGACCATGCCTCTACATATTAGGCTTCTAGCCCTCCCTTGTTGAGGGCCACCATCTTCTCTCGTATTGGGAGTCTAGAGACAGTGAGTGACACTGAGGACAGATGGGTGCTGGAGAGGGAAGGGTGCACCTGAGATAGGAGCTCCAAAATGAAAAAGCTACTTAATCTTTTGGAGGGAAAAGATTCCTGATGGGTTTGGAGGTCATGAAAACAATTACTTTAGACCAGGTGTGATGATGTGTGGTATTAACCACAGCACTTCAGAGGCAGAGGTACGTGGATCTCTGAGATCCAGGCCTGACAGGGCTATATAATGAAACCTTCTCTTCCCCCCTCCACACACACAAAAGAATTATTTTATTTCTAGTCTCTGATGAGTTATTTTTCATGAAGTATATTGTATGTTTTTTAAAAATGTTGATATGTCTACCTTTAATTCCCAGATTAAAGGCTGCCTGTATTGGAAAGAAATGTATATATTAAGACTTTGCTACAAATCAAAATTTATATAGAAAAGATGAGCAAATCTCATCACCCAAGTTAATATAGCTGCTGAGGTTACATGTAACTGAAGGTTTCTCTTCCACTCATCAGTTCCCAAATAACCCACTCTGAGGGTCATTAATAATGAAAAACTGTTTGGCCTATTAGCTCAGGCTTATTACTAACTAGCTCTTATAACTTAAATTAATCCATTTCTATTAATCTATGTATTGCCACATGGCTGTGGCATTACCTCACATCTTGCTTCCCTGGCAGCTGCTATTGTCTCCTTGACTTTACCTTCTTTTTTCCTTAAATCTGTGGATTTCCCACCTAGCTATATTCTGCCCTGCCATAGGCCAAAGCAACTCCCTTATTAACCAATGGTGATAAAGTATATCATCTTACCTGGTACTTACCCAGAGAAGTTGCACAAGAATATTTAAAACTTAATTTGTAATTGCCAAAGCCCCGAAACAGGCAAAATATCTGTTGTAAGGAGAGCCCCTTTGTTCTTCCCAGCCACTTGGCTAGCTTACACCCGAAATAACCACACAGAAAATGTATTCATTAAAACATTGCTTGGCCCATCAGCTCTAATTTCTTATTGGCTAATTCTTACATCTTAATTTAGCCCATTTCTGTTAATCTGTGTATTGCCACGTGACTGGCTTACCGTCAAGATTCTAACCAGTGTCCAGTCCATCTCAGGTAGAAGATCCATGGCCTCTCACTCTGCCCTTCTTCCCAGCATTCTGTTCTGTCTTCCCCACCTACCTAAGTTCTGCCCTATCAGGCCCAAAGCAGTTTCTTTATTCATTAACCAATGAAAGCAACACATGAACAGAAGAACCTTCTACACCAAATATCCTTCAGTGTAGGTATCTGGATGGACTCCTAGAACACCTAAGACAGGAGTATTGCTGAAATACTAAGAAGTGAGAGGGCTGGAGAGTTGACTCTGCAGCTAAGAGTGCTTGCTCCTTCTCAGAGGACCTGAGTTTAGTTCCCAGCACCCACATCTGGAGGCTTACAACTAACTGCCTGGAGCTCCAGCTGTAGAGGGCCCAGGACCGTCTTCTGTCCTCTGCACTCATGTACAACACACGGTTTTTAAAGAGACAGCTATAATTGAGCTATCAAAGGGGGAAGAAGCATAAAGGAAATGAAAATGTGTTTTAGAGAAAGAAACTGATCCGAGGAGTCGGCATACTGCCTGATTCCCGCCGTATGTCATTCTGAAAAAGGTAAAATTATGGAAATGGGGAGAGATAGGCAAGTGCCAGAAGTTGGAGGAAGGAGCTGAGACTAGGCAGACGACAGACAATTCGGTGTCAGTGGAAATGCCTCACATACTGCAGCACTGGGAGAACATCCCATTACACATCTGTCCGAATCCCAGTCCAGGAGTGAACCCTCGCATGGTGTGACATCAGTGTAGGCTCGTCAGCTGCGAGCTGCTGTGTGGGTGTGCTGATAATGGAGACGACTGTGTATGGTTAGGGGCAGAGGATACGTGGGACATCCGTCCGTCTTGTGTTCAGCTTTTGCAGACCTAGAACTGCTTTAAAACCGGGAGAGAGTTGGTGGCTTGTGTCTCATCAGATCCCAGATACAGCCCCTCAACACATCCACTCCAGGAGGCTTCTGGTTTGTAGTAAGCTCAGCCTGTCTGGTTGCCTCTCTCTCTTCCTCGATTATCAGTTATGACTCTGGCTTTTCCAGCCCTTCTAGTAAATGCTGCAGGTGAGTTCTTAAAGAGTTCCTTCCAGATCTATCATTCTCTGGTTCTATGGAATGTACAATGTGTTCATTGTTGTTTCTCTTTTTTTCCTTGTTCTACTTGAAAACCTTACTACTCCAGAGGTCAAGAGAAATCCCCACACTGTCAATTTAATATTTCTGCTTGCTGCCCACAAGAAATCACATGAAATGTGACACATGAAATCACAGCCTGCCACCCAGTGTTGAAGGTCATTTTCCTTTAAGAAGTGGACGGTGATGTCTCGATCGTTTGTGGCTTAGAACATACAGGCACCAGCTCCCCTACTAGATCCTCGGGGGATTGTCACCAACGGGCCTGGTTAATAAAGGGGATGTGCCACGGTCATTAGGCAGGAAACGCGATGTCCTGCCAGGTGGCCTGGCCTGGTGGCCCTTGACTTGTGGTGCTCTTGGCAGCCTCTCAGGAAAGGAGCTGCTCACTGCTCTCATTTTCAGGGGCTTGGGCTGGTGGCTGCTTCTGAGACAGACAGCCCAGCCCTGGGAAGCCTGTCTGCTTAGTGTGTCACGTATTCCTGTCTTAATTACAGCTTTTTCTTCACTAGCATCTTTATTCATTATTCACAACAACTTTGAAAACTAATTAAACAGTGGTCTCTTCCTCTCCATAGCAGCCCTTTATTCCATGTGTCTGTACTTGGGGCATTGCTGTCCTCTCAGTTTAGATGTTAGGGTAAAATGTGCCTTGTTGGTTTTGAGCAATTCCTAAGCAGGGAGCAGAATTCCCTTTGCGGGTGTTCACCTTGCCAGAAATTGTTTAGGAAGTTCAGTTATATTCTTTGGTTCTCAACACACAAACATTTCTGTATTTTATTATTTAGCTCAACCGTGTTTCCATGTAGCTACATTATCTTCCTATTTATCATTTTAATGATTGCTTAATATTCCATCCAGTTAACATGCCATAATTTACTTAACTATTCCCTATTGTTGAGCCCTAATTAAAATTTAAATCTATCCTGTAATACAGAGGGAAGCTGGTTTTAATGACCACAATGGCATCCCGACAGCCTAAGCTGCCATTACAGGCCCAGATTTCTCAAAGAACAATCAATCCTGCATGAGAGGTGTCATGCAGGTCCTTCCGATTGAATAACTAATCTGTTCTCAGCACATTTTCCTTTTAGGCGGCTGTGGATACAGTGTGCCTGTTTCTTCTCAGTGTTGCTTGACACGAAGCTGTCTGCAGGTGGCATTTCCAGGCACGTCGTCGCTGGTACCTGGGATTTTAACAAATTAACGGGGAATTGGGGGTATAGAACGGTATCTGGCTCTCTGTCAGTTCTTGTTCATCTACCTCTCCATTCACTCGAATGTCTGCATTGGTTTCTGGAGAACGGCGCCACAGGTATTCCCCACAAAAGTGTACCTATGAGCTGCTTTATGCCCTTAGAGCCCTGGTTCTCAACCTGTGGGTCTTGACCCCTTGGTGGTGGTGGTGGGGTTAGACAACTCTTTCACAGGGGTCACCTAAGACCGTTGGAAAACACAGGTATTCATTATGATTCATAACAGAAGCAAAATTGCAGATAGGAAGTAGCAACAAAAATCATTTTATGGTTGGGGTCATGACAATGTATGTGGATCTATAGTAAAGGGTTACCAGCATTAGGAAGGTTGAGAATCAGTGCCTTAGTGACGGGCCATGCCAGAGGTTCTCCCAGGTCAGCTCTATCAGCTGCGACCCCCGGTCCCCAGGATCTGCGTCCTCCTCAGAACAAATAGGGAGATGTCAAGGGCCCTTTCAAAGCAGTGAGTAGCCTGGGTAGTTGGGCTCAGGAAGTGATTTGCGAAGTTGCCCGGGGTGCTTTACAATTGGTGCCCTTTCTTTCTCAGTTCTTTCTTCCCCTCTGCCTGACAAAGGGAAGCATGGTACCATGGAACCCAAGAAAAGCCACATTTTACCAAAGCATGGGGACACCTCTTGGGAGATACATTTACATGGCTTACAAGCCACAGTCAGAGGGGTTTCCCTGTTCATTTTCTCTTCTTTCTAGAAAATGAAAGTGTCTCCCCCCCCCCCCCCCGCCCCTCCCGAGACAGGGTTTCCCAATAGCTATGAAGCCAGTACTGGAACTCACTGTAGACCAGTTTGGCCTACTGACAAAGATGCTTCTGCCTCTGCCTCTGCCTCTGCCTCCCAAGTGCTGGGATTAAAGATGTGAGCCTCCACAGCCCAGTGAGAATGAAAATTGTTTGTGCCTGCATCCCTGCCAGCTCTCTAACACTTGCTAATCTCAGCCTTGGGCGCTCTGCAGGGTACCAGTCTAGTGGACTTGCTTCTCATTCAGGCTTTGTAATCAGTAGCTGTTGGTGCAAGATAACTGCTTCTGGAATATTTACAGAAACTTCCTTTTTAAAATGAATTTAAAAACAAATACAATAATGGTTCTGGAAGCCAGAGTCATAAAGTTGGTGTGGGACTTGGTAAACTTTGGTAAATACTGGCACAAGAGTTAATGCAGTCCTGAAGGGCAGTGTGCAGTCATTGGCCAGTTTCATCAGACCAGGAGGAGGGCTGTTGTTTTCTTGGTGAGGTGGTCTTGACTTGTAGAGCAGAGTCCAGAAGCGCTCTTGCTTGGGAAGGCACCCGTTATTCACGTGTGTTCCAGCAACTGTCCTGCAAGGCTGGTGGCCTCGCTGTGTCTCTGTGCATCCAACCTCCGGTTTGGAGAGTGTCACACACACCTTTGTAGTCAGCCATTCTGCCACTCTCTCCTTGAACCTGGGACCACAGCACAAGGGGATGGAAATGTTCACATGATGAGGCATTAATTAGCCTTGAAGACAAGTGAGGTTCTGCCACATGGCCCTGCTTGGAAACACAACGCCATGTGCAGTAAACCAACCTAGGAAGGGCAGATCTGATTCTCTTACGGGAAGTAGCAGTCCAGAGTAGTCAGACTGAGAGAGGTGAGATAGATTTTGCTAAGGACTGGGGAGAAGTGAGGAGCCCCGTATAATGGGTACAGAATTCTAGTTTGCGAAGATGAAGAAGTTTTAGGGATGAGTGGTGATGATGCCTGCACAAGGGTGCTTGTACTTAATGTCACTGAATTGTCCGGGTAACAGTGGCTGAAATAGAGAAGTTTTACATATATTGTTTCATACAATAAAAAAAAAAACCTAAAATTGGAGCCAAGTGCAGTGGCCCTTGCCTATACTCCAATCACTGGGGAGATTGAGGCAGGGGAATCATGACTTCAAGTCTAGTCTGGACCACATAATAGAAGTTCTATGGATTACATTGTGAGACTTTCAAAAGGAAAAGTAAACAATCTATGAGCTTGTTTTTTATGTGATGGGACCTTGGCTCAGCCCACTCCTACCTCAGGTGCTGCCATCCTTTTCCGCTTCCACGTACCAGAGCTGTGAGTTCAAATGCAGGTTCCTTTTTCCTGCCCTACCCCACCATGCCCAGTTTCCCTTATCTTCAGGTCAGTGTCATGATGATGTAAGTGTGTTACCTCCTAGAAATAGCAGGAGAAGCCTAGACAGCAAAGGTGCTGGATAAATGGCAGGTGCTCATGATATGCAAGTCAATCAAGTTTCTTTGCTTGGCCAAGAAGGCCTGAGTTCAGAATCCCAGCAACATCATGGTAGCTCTGTTCTCTTTTCTGAATAGGCAACTGAAATGTCTGTGCTGTCAGGAATGACTAGGCAGGTCATCCATGTCACTCCCCAGAAGAAGCCGCCTCTTGTTCCCCAACATATTCAGATGGGCGAGATGAGCGGACTCTGGGGTATAGAATTGCAGGGAGGCGTCACTCAGCTTCACAGGGTTGAAGAGTAGCCTGGCCAGGTCCTCTCCAGGAAAATCTTTGCATGTTGGCTCTTTAATCTATGAGCTGGGTGGGCACAGGAGGGTCATTGCCCCAATGTGGCTCTGTGGGAATGGGATTGAAAGGCTCAGTGGTGAAACTGTCAGGTAAGAGGGCTGGACGGAGCCCCAGACGGTACTTGTCGTTTCCCGCTCACAAGGGGCTCCCGTTCTTGAAGACAGAGAAGACAGTGGAGAGAGCTGCTGTGAGGTTGTCAGTTATGGTCGTGGGAAGCAGGTCTGCACCCAGAGAGCTGGGAAGGCACTTTCTCAGTGCAGGGCAGCCTGAAATAGAAAGGGATCATTTCTGCCAGCCCCAACTCTCTGGCTGGTAGCTCTGCCATCAGACCTGGTCCTTTGCTGGGGACTACACGTCTATGACATCTCTACTTCTTCTCTTTTCACCTGCAGAATTCCAGAGGCAGGAGAGTGTCCGGTCCCAACACAAGGGCATCCAGTTATATGACACCCCTTATGAACCAGAAGGCCAGAATGTGGACTCAGACTCAGAGAGCACTGTGAGCCTTCGGCTGCGGGAGAGCAAGCTACCCCAGGATGATGACAGGCCTGCTGATGAGTACGACCAACCTTGGGAGTGGAACCGGGTCACTATCCCCGCACTGGCAGGTAGGAGCAATGGCCCTGCTTGAGAGGCAGGTGCTGAAGAGCACTCAGCACCAGCTGAAGTAAACAAAACACAAGGGGGTCCCGTCTGGCCAGGCTAACACCAGTTGAATTGGGCTGTTCTTTTTCCTAGTACCCAGTGGCCCTGCAAAGATGGCCACTTTATCTCAGGAACCAGATAAAGGTTCCTGAGGGAAAAGAGGACAGGCCAAAGAGAAACTCCAGTCTAGCATTGCAGGTTTCCAGCCCAGTCTTGCCACCTGCAGTGCTGGTCCCCTGGGTCTCATGGAGTCCCTTGGGTCTCATCTGGTCCCGCATGGCTTCAGGGGCTGCTGTGTTTCTCATCTGTAGTTGTGACATGAGCCTGTGCGGAGCTTAGGCTTCTCCCACTTGGTCTCCCAGAATCAAATTGACCCCACTACAGCGTTTCTACAACGTGGTATGGCCACATGTCACAAGCCAGAAACCCCTGCTCACACTCTTTGATTTCAGGCCCACTCCTGAGATTTTTCTGCTAACCCCGATGGTCTGAAGTTGGGAAAAGACAGTTTATGCTCATGAGAAGTCGGGGCCGCTGGGATGACTGGCACAAGCAAGTTGTTAGAGGAATTTTGTGCATCCATGTGGTGGAATATTGCACAGTCAAGACTAAGTGAGGTTCGGAGTGAGTTGCTAACAACCAAGGGCAATGCTTCTGTGTAAGATTAAAACGTGTAAGCCAGATGCCAAGCCACTTAACTGCACACAAGAGTTTAGACACAGAAAGAGAGGCACGAGGAGACTGATCCAATCCCACGGTGAAGTCATAGGAGAGTCTTGTTTAATGTTCTTTCTTACGCACAACTAGACTCTGTTTCCCTTCGTAGGCCCCTCAAGTGATGTTCTAGACACCTCAGTATGTGCCCTACATTGTTCCCAGTATATATGACGTGCCCTGCACACATCTCAGTACTCCTCCTGAAGTGTGCATCACAGCTTACCTAGAAAGAGTTTGACCTCCCAGTACCCTGCTCAAATAGCCTTGTCTCTGTGAGCACCACCCTGGTACCTAGCCTTGCCTAATACAGATACCCTTGTCTGCTCTCTATACTGTGAGTCTTCTCACACCATCACAGAACTGCTTCTGTAGACCCAAGGGAACCCAAGGGGGCAGGCTCCAGTAAGAGTGGGAGGAGTTTGTGCCATCCATAGCTCATTGCAAACACTGACTTGATTGAAGGCCTAAAGAGGGCAAGTGGCAGCTATCCAGATACCGTATGTCCAGGCATGCGTCAACACCACAGACAGGTGCTAGGGTTCCCCTGTCTCATCCTGGATCCTCATGAGGACCTGGAGGGCTCTTGTTGCTTGTGATGCTCTCGTCTAGTCTAACACTTGACTCTCTGGCATGGTCTCTGACCAGCAGTGTTGGCATTGCCAATGAACTGCTCAGAAATCTCTCATCTTGGGCCAGTGAGATGGCTCAGTGAGTAAAGGTGTTTGCCACCAAGCCTGTTGACCACAGTTCAAGCCCTGGAAGCCACATGATGGAAAATGAGAATTCTTGCCAGTTATTCTCTGATTTCCACATTTATGCCTTGGTACATGCACACATATAAGCACGCGCGCACACACACACACAGACAGCAGACAGACATTTGGACCTTATACCAGACATACACAGTTGGAGTATGTTCTACCAGATTTACGTCACTAGGTGATCTGTGTAGAAGTACGAGTGAGATACACTTAACCTGGAGGACATCATCTCTCAGAAGGCTGTCTGTCTGGAACCTGCCCACTCATGCCTGGAGGAAGTTTTACTTCTGTACCTGTAGTTGTTCACAAAAAAACCTCAGATAGAACTAGCTGACAGTAAGACCCACAGTGTCCGTTCTGGCCTTGGTTCGAGTCACTGATTTGTTATCTCTGGTGCCACTGCCACTCACATTCTTGCCCTGCCTTCTCTCATCAAGTCTCTTGGCTTCACATGCCCCACGCCAGAGCAGATGCTGGCTATGCTCATCCCAGACAGCTTTGAGCTCCCTGCTCCTTTCCTGTGTTGAAAAAGGCGGTGGATGCATCACTTCTGGGCTGGAGGACACTGTGAGCAAGCCTTCAGTCTGTCTCCTCTACTCACGCAGCAGTGGGTAGAGGCCAGCAGGCCACTTCTCAGGTAATGATGATGCTTTGCAGCAACTTGATTGGATTGCTGAGTGTCATCATGGTCCCATTTGCCAGCCCTGAAGTGTGGCTTCTTGGAATGAAGGGCAGAGCCTATTGAGTGGCTGCTAAATGTCATCTGAGTGTGCATGCACATGAGGCGTGCATGAACAGGTATGCACATGCAAGTGAGTTCCTGGACTGTTCGGAAACTGGCAGTGCTCTGCGAAACAGCTGTGTAAGATGAAGTTTGTTGAGCACAGCTGCCCCTTCCTCTCTTCACTGCTCTATTTTTGTGACTCTGCCCGCTCAGGTTGGTTGGGGAAACCTGAGTGGGGGCCTTTTCCATGCTTTCAAAGTCCCAAAAGACATAGAACTGAACTCTTGAAGGGGGAGACCCAGACTAGAATCCAGAGGTAGGCGCTTGTGGGGAGCTTGACCATGTAGATGGACTTTGCCGCCTCAGAGGCTGCTGTAGCGGCTGCAGTGAGAAAGGTGGGTGGCACAGACTCACTTTGCAGTAGGACTGTGAACAGTAGGCAGTTCTGAGCCCATGCCTATTACCCTGGAACCCCAGCATGTCATGAGAGTAGACAGGGAGACCACAGGTCTCAGTCTGTAGAACAGGTGCTATATAGCCTGCGGGGTGCTGCCCTGCCCTGAGCTGGTGACAAGAGGCCCTTTTCAGTCAAGATCCAGCATTCTCTCTCTCTCTAGAGAGAGAGAGAAACAGACCCTCTTGTCCATGTCTCACTGGGATCTTAAGCCTCAGGACGGTTCTGTGGTCGCTCTACATCTGGGAGGAGGATATTGTGAGAGGATGAGGTAGTCCTAGCTCCCTGGAAGGACAGTCTTACCTTTGTTCAGGATTCTGCAGTGCACATTTTGTTAAGGATAAGGACTTGGGGAGTTAGACAAGAAATTTCACCAGTTCTTCTTTTTGAGCTCATTGAGGTGGTGAAGGTTGGTGTGACTGCTTGCAAGTTGAACAGGTTCTTCACAGAACTTGACCTGTGACTAGGACCAAGAATTGGGGACGAGGAAGCACTCATGTTGGGTGGCAGGCACGCTACTGTCAGACCTCTGAGAGGATTGTACCTGTTCTCCCCAGAATTGCCTCACTGGCAACGAATCCCAACAGCCCTGCTGAAGCCTCTCGTCAGGAAAGGATGGGTTCACTACACGTCTTCCTTATGCTGTCTCATTGTGTCCTCGTGGCTACCCTCTGCACGCTTAGTTTTCTTCTTTTAGGTATGGGACAGAGGGACTCCTGCCTGGGCAGTAGCAAAACCAAGTCTAACTGCAGAGCCTATACCTGAGCCTCCCCTCTGTCACTTAAGTTATGTTTGGGGACCTGCACCTGCTGCAGCTCCTGCCTCACATGCCAGCATGACGTACTAGGACAGCTCTAGGCTAGGAGTCTTCCTTCTAACATAAGGAGGGCCCTGCATACTGTATAGTCTACTCCCTCTGTCATGGAGAAACTGAGACAGAGGAGGAAAGAACCACAAACGACTTTGTGGTGGAGCCAGTCAGGCCGTCTGGATGTGGGAGATGTGCAGTTGGGTCTCAGATAATCAGAGCACTTGATGGTGTGTATTCCGGCAGCAGGACCAGGGGGTGTAAGCCTGAGAAGGGCCTGTGGGCCTTGGAGAGACAGTTGCTTCTGCCACTCACCATCTCAAGGTAGTCTCTCTTTGGTGTCCTGGGCTCCGCCAAAGGCAGAAATGGAATACAGAACATGCTCAGATGGGCTTATCTCTCAGCCATTACTTGGGGCCCTTGTCTATGCCCTTTACCATCTCCTGGGCATGTTGATCTGCCTTGCAAAGTTTAGGACCCTGTGTCTAATCCATTAAGACCAACAGGCAGGAGTCACAGCCCCATGTTTGCTGGCCAGCTCAGCCATTTGTCAACTTAAGCCCCAGGCAGGAGGCTCATCTCCCTGACCCTCAGTTTTCCCATCTAAAGACAGGTGATGGTCACAAATCTTGCAACATGAGCTTCTAATGATCCAGGAAAATCTCTGGATAAAAAGACATTGTGTTAGTTGGGCGGTGTTGGTGGCACATGTCTTTAATCCCAGTACTTGGGAGGCAGAGGCAGGGAGATCTCTAAGTTTAACGACAGCCTGGTCTACAGAGTAAGTTCCAGGACAGAGAAACCCTGTCTCCGGGGGGAGGGGGGGGAGATAAAAACAGAAGGAAAAAGAGAATTGGAGAGATGACTCAGAGGCTAAGAGCATTGACTGCTCTTCCAGAGGTCCTGAGTTCAGTTCCCGGCAACCACATGGCAACTCAGAATCATCTATATATAATAAAATCTGAAGCCTTCTGTCTTGAAAGCAAATAGTAGATAGAACACTGTATACATAATAAATAAATAATCTCTAAAAGGAAAAAGAAAAGACATTGTGAGCACTAAAGAGTTGTGCCTTTGAGGTTTATTTCTGGAGTTCAGAAGGGGCTTGCTGAATTAAATGAAGCTTAATATAAAAACAGTGCTGCATGAACAGGCTCTTAGCAGCTGTGGAGGCCTCATCTACAGCCTCATTCCTAGTTATGCCTGGCAATGGGAAGCAGGTCCCGGTGGCCTGGAAAGCAGTTCTTCGGTGGGGACCCTAACCCTCCACTCCAGTGTCAGCTCCACTACCCAGCCCTCACTCCTTGTTCATCCCCGTTCTAGAAGTGATGTGCTTGGTCTTCCTAGATGAGGAGTTTTGAACTTGAGTTGCAAGTAAGCCACTGCAGAAAGTGTCACAGCACCCACAGCCACCTGAGCCCTGACAAGTCCCCGGGGGACCCCACGTGGAGACCTCCAGTTGACTGATTACATCCTGTGTGTAGGAGTGGGGCTGAGGCAGCCAGGAAGGGTATCACAGCTCCTCTCAGGTCACACCAGTGGCAGCCCTCCCAGGAAGCCTCCCCTGACATAACAGTCCCTTCTCACCAGCCCGGATTGCGCTGGGCCTCCTGTCACATTCTGGAACAGCCAGGTACTTACACCCTTGTCACTCTGATCCCATGGGTGCTCATGCTGTGCCAGCGCTCCACAAGTAGCTCCTCTGAAGTTGACACCTTCTCAACATTAGGAAGGGTGTTGGAAAGGACAGAGAAAAGGAGAGTGGCATTTTAGGTGTGGCTGTTTCCTACACAGTTGTGAGTCATCTGAGCCAGCTCAGTGGCTGACTTAAAGGAACACGGGTATGGTGACTGGGCAGGGAGGAATGTATAGGAAGCCAATTTTTATTGAGCAGCAATTACAAACCCGCTTTAAAGTAACCCTATAAAGCCCTGCCGGGTGGGTATTGTTTGTTTCCCTATCTTAACATGAAGGGCAGCACTGGAGCTCAGAGGGAGGGAGTAGCTTAGCTGCAGTCACATGGCAGTGATCTTGGGTCCATTTGAAGGAAAAGTGCTTACCCTCGCCACTGTCACGTGGGCTTCATCTGGAAAAGGTGTGGTGAAGCTGGTATAGGGTAGCTTGGGCGGTTCCTGGGATAGAAGCAGTGGCTGCACTTGCTCTCTTGTTTAGTGCTGTCCTGCCCCCAGCCGTGCACACAGCCTGAAGATGGTGCTCTGGCGCTGTGGGCGTTGTGCACAGCTCACACTTGCTGCTCCTTGTGTCTCCTTGAAGGCTCAGAGTAAGCAGGCCCAGAGTCTGCAGGGTCTCCACAGGGAGTCTCAGACCTGGTCACAGGCTGCCACACACAGCAGGCATCCCTCAGTCCCAGAAAGCCTCCAGCCTCCTTCATGACCTCTCAGAATGCCTTGGGACTGTGAGGAAATTAATAATTGTGTTTGTTTGGGGAACTTTTTGCTGTGTAATGAGTAACAGCCGAAATTAATGTTTAACATGCGCATGAACAGCAGGTCTACTGAGGAGTGGGGTTCAGTGAGAGCTGTGGGATCGCTCACTTCAAATGTTACTGAGGGACAGGTTTCTCTGGTTGGTCTTTGTATTGACTCATTAATGAGTTCATTTAGTAATCTTAAAAAAAGTGAAAACAAAGGCACCAGCATATCATAGCTTTGGGTCCTCTATTAATTGTGCTGTTAGAAACGTTCCCACAAATGCCTTCTTTTCCAATGTGGAGTCCAGTGAGTAGCTTTGTCCTTCTGCTGGGCAGGTCAGAGGTCATCCTGGGGATGGAGACTGTAAGCTGTGTGAGGTCAAAGCCTGCCTTGTGCACAGCTGGGTCCCCATTCAGGCCATGCCTGGTGCCCACTAAGTGCTGGGATGTTTGTGACATTGCTGAGTCAGACCTGGTCTCACAAGTCCCAGACGCTGTCCCAGGCTAGGCTGCGCTAGTGGCTGTGTGCCTGCAAGGTACTTTGTGTTCTTATCCCTCTTGGGTGCTGGACACCTGTGTCTTAGCCACATGAGGCAGGACACTTTTGTGTGGCTGCTGACCTGCCTGACCTCCTCCCTTCCTGTCTATGACTGAATTCCCTCTGAGAAAGTGAAAGTGTGCCCTTCCTGTCTGAGGGGGAAGCCACTGCCAGCAGCCTTGTGAGAGCTGCGACCACTGGCTTACCTTTTCTCTCTAACGTGTCCTTCCTGTCTGAGGGGGAAGCCTTGCGAGAGCTGCGACCACTGGCTTACCTTTTCTCTCTCTTGTACCCTCATTGTCTGCAGTGGGCAGTCAGTGGCACAAACATACACTGGGCTGGAGCTTGGGCTTGTGGACTGACTTCCTCAAGTGCTAGCCTGTGCTAGGCAGCTCCCTGGGCTTGCAGATGGAGGGATAATCACTTTCCCCAGGCTCCTGGAGTCTTGTGAGTGTCTGCAGATGAAAAGCTTACAAATCACAGGCCCTTAGCCTTGAGCAATTCCCAGTAACAGGTGACAGACAGGTGAGCCCAGCCCTGAGCTCAGGAAGGAATCTGCGTATAAAGCTGCCATTCACTATCAGTGACAAGTCTGTGTTTCCTCATCGGTAGAATGAGGGTGACACTAGGCACTAAGGTTGGGGCTCGGTATGCTCGGTAGGTGGTGGATGTTATCCCTGTCATTAATACTGTGGACTCTTGAGACCTGTTGTACCATAAGATTGTGCTGAACTTGCTAAGACTAAGGTGGAGGAGACCTTGCTTCAAGTCAACGTTCAGGGCTGGCTAACTGGAGGAGTAGGTCCCATTTCTAGCCCCATGTTTCTTATCTATGGAATGAATTGTAATGGAGAAGATGGCTTCTCTCAGCTGAGGAGGCCTCGGTGCTTTCTTAGTCCTATCTAGGTCTTCTGCAGCCAGCACTCGGCTCTGGTGTCCGTGTTTTCTTGGCGGGGGGCAAAAATCAGAGGACAGAGGTGAGCCCCTTTGGCTGTCCTGTGTCTACCTTCCCTGGCCAGGCACAGCTGTGTAATGGCGGTGTTCTGGAACTCCTCAGCCTTTCCCTCAGAGTCTCCAGCCCTGTCTCGCACATCCTATGAAGATGACAGTAGTGCCCAGGGCCTGTGTGTATGTCCTCAAGGTGAAGTCAGAGACCTCTTCATGATCCTGGGGATGCAAACCTTTGTGAGGCTGCCCTCTATATAGCCTTCCTAGAGGGGGGGGAAGGGTGAGCAGACTTGCCCGCACGGGAGGGTGGGGAGAAGGATCTCGGTCTCCTTATCTGTAAACTGGGGCTCTCGCGGGTATCTGCGTGTGTGGTGGTAGGGTCAGTGACATGATGTAGGATTTGGAGCACTGCGGCTGCAGAGGCCTTCTAGTACAGAAGGAAAGTTTAGTTGTGCATGAGTGTTGGTTTAGTGCGTTGTGCAGATGTTCATAGCCTGGGGTAGGTAGCCCACTCCACCTCCAAAACCAGTGTGCAGTCTCCCCTCCTCACCAGGACAACATCCACCTGGCTCCCTGCGTTCAGGGTTATATTTAAAGCACTGCATGAAAGAGGCTCCTAGGCACCTTGTCTCTTTCAGAGTAGTAGGGCATCAGTGAACAAGTACCGACTCGGAGCCGTGCCAGCCCCGCCTGTGTATCCCATAAGGTTTACAGAGAGGGCTGTTCCTCAATTCTGGTTTATCCATGGAGAGACTGAGGGACCTGTGGCAGCCGGAGTCTCTGCACACTGACTCCTTCCTCTTTGGCCTTGCTTTCTCTGCTGCAGGAGGCTCAGTCCTGTGCTAGAAAATGGAGTGCCAGAGGCTGCAGGCTGACCAGCAGAGAGCCAACCCTACAAGGGATAACACTAGGTTGGAGGAGGCCCCAAGGCTGCCCAGCAGAGAGCTCAAGGGCTGAGGCCCAGCCAGTAGCCTAGCATGGCAGCCTGCCTCGTTAGCTGGCCACGTTCTCTGGCCACACAGGCCTTGTTTATAACAAGGGCACAGTGGCACCAATCTCACGGGTTGTCTGTGAAGATTAGAGGGAAATGTGTTCTCAGATCTTAGAGAACTACTAGAAGTACTAAATATAAAAATGAAATCATTTTCAAGAGGGTTCTAAAAGAAATTGGTTGAGACTGGCAAGGTGGTTTGGTGGTTAAGGGCATTGCCTCCAAGCCTGACGATCTGACCTCAATGCCCAGAGCCCGCTGGCACAGAGAGAATGCAGCCTGCAGGGATGAATGGAGATGGGGTGGCCCTGCAGAGCTAGGCGGAGACTTCTCATTCAATAGGTGTTGATTATCACCTGTATACCAGGTCCTGTTCTGGGCACTGGAGAGTTTGCGGTAAACAGTACAAAGATTCTGAAGACGCCAGTTCTGATACAGGACACTCTCTTTGTGAATATATGAAAACACACATATAAACCCATACACCCGTGGAGAGGTGTCAGCCACTGATGGAGGACCTGCCTGAACCATTTCCACAGCCTGCCCCTATTTACCAGGTTGTTCTCAACCCTGGTTGGTAGATGTGGACGCTGTGCTTAGAGAAGTTTAGAAATACTGCTAGCATCACGGTACGGAATGGTGCTGGAGGATGGAAGCCAGGTGTCCCTGGCTCTCAAGTTGGGATGCAGAGCTGCTCCTCCTCCCTAGCCTTGCTTTAGTCTGGGGGCCATTGCCTGGAGCCAGCTGCATGGCAGAAAGGGATGGGCTGAGTCCGTCTGCTTCTGTGGAAAAGGCTGCATTCTTTCCTGGAATAGGCAGAGGCTGACCTGGCTGTGTGGACAGAGCACTTCCGGGCTAAAGGAATTCTACCTGGGGGCCTAGGGCAGAGCCGCTCTAGGAGGTAAAACCTTCAGGCTGTACTTTGTGGGATAGCTAGAATTTTTTTTGCAGCATGATGAAGAAAGACATTCTGACAGACAGACAAAGCAGAAGTGGGAAGGCAGGTGGCAGGTATGTTAGGGACCAGCCAGCCTAGACTAGAGCATCCGGTGAAGAAGGTCAGGCAGCCTCCAACTTACTAAGGACTTTGAGCACTAAGTAGGGTGAGGAGGTTTTGCCGGTGAACCCAGGCCACTGGGGCACCAGTGAAGGGCTGCGCTGTGACGGCTGCTGTCCGCTCTGAACAGTGTACAGGAAGGAGACAACTCTGAAGCAGCAACACCTTCCACCCCATCATTTTATTAGAGTTGGGAATGGAACCTTGTGTGTGCTAGGCAAAACTCTACCGCTAAACTGTTACAGCTCATGCTCTTTCTAAGATCCTCTCCAGGCTGGGCTACAGAGTAAACTGAGTTGACAAGGGCCGGGAGAGAGCTGAAGGGAAGCCTTCCCAGGTGCTGGGAAGAGTGACTATATGTCCTTAGAGCAGCAGACACACTACCAAGGACTAGAACCACGAGAGAGGCTCGCTCCTCTAGGGAGTTGAGGGCAGCGCTCATGCCAGTCCTGGGAAGCCTGTATATGCCATTCAGATGGAGCAGCGACCAAGTGAGGGAGACCACAGCTTCCACCTAGACCTTGGCTGTTCTTGTGAAGAAGGAAAGACAGATTGGGGTACGCCTGGCCCTGTGGACGCAGAGTCTGGGCTCATTCTTGCTGTTCCACACATCGATGCTTGCCAGGAACACACACCGTAGCAGGAGTGCTATGGAGGTCAGTAGAGGGGACCAGTTAGAGGGAGCACCAGCTTCGAGACTATCTAGAAAGCCCTGTAAAATAAATGGGAGTCCTTGAATAATGAGCTCCGTCCCCTGAACACAACTCTTGGGTAGACGTCTGGAGCCAAGCGAAGGTACTGACTTGCTGACCCTGAGGACACTGCCTGGTCACCCTGCTCCCACCACCAGGACTAGCCTGGTAACTGAAGTCAGATGTTCAGCACCTCCTCATGCTGCACAACCTCGAGTGGCCCTCCCTCCTGCAGGATTCCAACTTGCTCTTTAATTGCCTATCGGTGGGACTCATTAAGTTCTGTCATTTGAACAACTCGCGGGGGCAGTGTGTTTTCCTCTAAATGCAGATATTCTTCTGAGGAATTGCGTCTTTATCTCTCACAGAAAACCACTAAATTAAAAGAATTGCCATTTAAAATTGCAGATTAAAGAGAAACTTAATTAGAAGGGATGGAAGCGGTTGTATTTGGAGCTTTTGTTCAGATCCCCCTCCCTCTCTGGCTGTCGAATCACTGCACTTGGAGTTTGTGTATTTGTGTTTTAGGTGAAAGGATTTGCCTAATTAAGCTTGTCATTCATCACCACCTGTTCTCACTAAAATATATGGCTGCAGTATTAAGCATGCCAAAGGATGTATAAATTAATCCAGTGGGGAATTACAGTGTCGACTAGGACATTCTTAGGTTTTATCCAATTTATCTGGTAGGAAAACCGATATTTTTTCCCCAGTAAAGCAAAACATCAGCTCGTTAAGGTTTTTTTCATTTTGCATTGAGCACCTGTTACCTTGCAGGCACTGTGTGGGGTGGGGCAATGATGCTACAGCCCATTCTCAGTGACTCTTGGGAGCCAGGCAAGGAGACTGGTGATTTGGATGCCATGGCTGAGGGAGTTCTGGGGTTTCTTGAGAGAAGTAACTTCTGAAGGCAACAGAGTTGGGTGAGACCGGAACCTGAGCAGGAGCTAGGTGTAAGAAGGCCTAGTTGCCTGTACCTAAGAGCGTGAGTTCAGGGCTGGAGAGATGGCTCAATGATTAAGGACGCTTGACGGCTCTTCTAGAGGACTAGAGTTTTCTAGTTCCCATAGTAGACGGCTCACAGCTGCTAATAACTTCAGCTTACTCTTGTCTTCTGTAGGTACCTACGCATGTACACGCATGCGCGCACACACACAACACACATCTTTTCCCCTCTCTAAAGAGCTTGAGGTCCTCTGTGGCCTTGGTATGTGGTCTACAGGGGAGGACCTCTGTTAACCATGCAGCGTTCTGCCTGCTGGGGGCTCTCTTGTTCCCTGGCATCTGTTCCATGCATAATATCTAAAGGAAGAGGAGCAGGCTCAGGAATCCATGCGACCCTACTTGGATAGGGTTTTCCAGGAAGAAGAGGAGGAAGAAGAACAAGCGTGATCTGGTCTGGCAGCTGTGGGAGAGAAAACCCGGGTGTTCTGGGGCATTCCTCTTGTTAACGGTGGCAGTTGAGGATCTCAGCCTTCATTCCTTGAGGTGCTCACAGTTCGAGTACTTCCTTTAAGGGCCTGCTATCCAACATTGACTCAATTCAGCATAGGAACTTTTGGGGACAACTTAGGCCATAGCAAAACCCAGCATTTTTGGATCCTCTCTTACTCTTGCAAAGTGTCAAATGCAAAGCAGAATCGTAGCGCGATTTCCAATTGATCTTAATAATAAAAACCCGGTGTCAGATATTAGGGGGTAAAAGCTGAAAGAGAAGCAGAGCAGCCAGCCACTACCAGTTCTTACCTCTACAAAGTCCTCAGATCAAATGGGGTGTCCTGTCTCTGTAAGTCCTCAGACTGAATACCCAGAGCTCCTGTCTCCTCTCTCCGCCTCCCTGACTCCTGACTCCACCTCCCTAATGCTGGTATTAAAAGTGTGTGATTCCCAAATTCTGGGATTAAAGGTGTGAGCTCTGTTTCTCTTTTAGATTCATTCGATCTTGTGTAGTCCAGGGTGGCCTTGAACTCACAGAGATTCATCTGCCTCTGTCTTCTGAGTACTGGGATGAAAGGTGTGTGTCACCATGGCCTGGCCTCTATGGTAACTAGCATGGCTAGCTCCACACTCTGATCTTCAGGCAGGCTTTATTTGTTACAGTGTAAACAAAACACCACCATACAGAATATCGCCCACTGTGCTGCCTGGACCCCGGGTGATGGTTGCATCTGTCTTCTCCTTTCCATTCTTACAGCCCAGTTCAACGGCAGTGAGAAGCGGCAGTCTTCCCCATCACCTTCTCGGGACCGACGGCGCCAGCTCCGTGCTCCTGGAGGAGGCTTCAAGCCCATCAAACACGGGAGCCCTGAGTTCTGTGGGATTCTGGGAGAGAGAGTGGATCCCACCATTCCACTGGAGAAACAAATGTAAGTTCATTGATGCAGTGCCGGGGCCGCCCCTGCTTCCTCTAGATGCTGTGGCCTCCTCCACGTCTTTATTGTAAGTTCAGCTGATCACTGGCCCCTCGTGACAGGGGCTCCTGGGAGGTCTAAGCTCTTATCACACCATGTTGCCACCTTCACCCTCAGTGGCTGGCAGGAGGGATAGCAAAATCTTGAGCTGTCACTTTCTGTCATTTTTCATCCTAGTTGCTAGGTCTGAACTAAACCTCCCTTCAGTGCAAATCGGGTTACTGTACAGCTTTTGTGCTGCGTCTGTTTGCCCCTCATCAGCTCGGGCCTGTGCTTCCCTAATCCCATTCTCCAAGATCTCTCACCTGTCACAGTCTGAGGTCTACCCATACTGCCCTGCCCCTCCTCCAAGCACTGTGCCAGGACTGGCCTTTTCACTGCCCTTGCTCTTGACCACAATGACACCTCTGCTCTGCCAGGTCTGTCGCTGCAACTCTCCCTTACTCCAGGATGAAGCCACAGCATCAGTTTCTTACCACACCAGTTCTTGGGCTACAGTGAGTTTCTCCAGGCTTAGCAAGTTTATGCGCAGTAAAGGGAAACTAAGGCCCAGCCTCATAACCTAGACCCTATTGCTTTTATCTCCTCCTGCACTTTTCTTGTCCCCAGCCCAATCATGTGTCTGGTGTAGAGTGAGAGATTATGCTGGGCGATAGTGTTGGTGCACACCTTTAATTCCAACACTCGGGAAGCAGAGGCAGGCGGATCTCTGAGTTTGAGGCCAGCCTGGTCTAGAGTGAGTTCTAGAACAGCCAAGACTGCACAAAGAAACCCTATCTCAAATAAATAAATAAATTTTTTTTTTTTAAAGAGAGACGCATAGAGTGAGGAGAGGTTGGTATTGCTGGCGCAGAGTAGGTCTGCATTGTAAAGTGACCGGTAGCTATTGCTGCATGGTTACATCAAGGGTCCGTCTGTATGCAGTGAGTTCTTACCAGTCTAGACCTGGGTGATACCGGTTCTCAGGGCCGGGTGTCCTTCTCCAGGGCTTTCCTGACTGTTAGTGCTGAAGGAGGTACCTCCCACCACTGTAGTCCTGCCTCATCCCAGCTCCTGGTTCCTGTGGGACACCGGTGCTGTCCAGACTGGCCTCCTCTCCGTGTCGGGCCCCGTGAGATCAAGGGTGTAGTGAGTAAACACTGGAGAAACCAGCTGTTAATGGCTGGGTTGAATGACAGTGGTTGAGTCTCCATGACCCCTTGAGTCTAACCTGGCTGGCCATCTCCACAGGCTTCAGCGTGTTTCCAGCTGGTCCCTTGCTCAGACCCAGCAATAGTAGGCTGAATGCCCAAGACAGCCTGTGATCTCCGGCCTCCTACTGACAGGCTGCCTGCTGATCTGCTGGCTCCTGATCCACTGCCCTTTGCCCTCTTTGATCCTCTACTCCCAACCCCTCCTTTCTTTGAACATAAAGCAGCCAGGACAGGACCTTACATCTTACCTACTTGCCACCAGGGACTACTCTTAACAGGCCCCTGGGGCCCCTTTCTCTGTCTCTCTTCCAGTCCCTATGCTCAGGGAGGGCAGACAACGGGCAGCAATTCCCTAGGGAACTTTTCCTGCCTTCCCTGAGGACAGCTCAGTTTCAACTGGCTAGAAATGTGATCCCAATAGAATGCTTTTGTCAGCTTGCTGGAGGTATGTCACACAGACCACCCCTCCTGAGCCTGGGATCTCCAGATCTGTGGCCGCTTGTTTGTGAAGCCAACTTTGTTTTTGTTTGGCTGTTTCTCCCCATGGCTGCCTTAGGGCCCAGGCCCCCGGCATCCCTAGAAATTTTCTGATTATGGTAGCCTAAACATCCCCTACCTGTGTTCTGTTTCTGTGTAACCATAGAAAGACAGACAGATTGACAGTCTGTAGTGTGTATGCTCTCTCTCTCTCTCTGTCTCTCTCTCTCTCTCTCTCTCTCTCTCACACACACACACACACACACCCCTGGCATCCCACCACGTAGTCACTTCTGCTGCTGCAATGTTCCTTTCGTGGACACAGAGGAGGCTTGGGGAGTCCCTCCTCCTTGTCACTGAAGGCCTTTAGTGATATTTTGTCTCCAGCTTTCCCAGTCACAGATTCATGGTTTTCATCCTATTCTGTGGCCAGGTGAGGCCTTATGCCCCCTGTACCGCACACTCCTCCTCCTTCTCTGGCTCATGTAGTATCCAGAAACGCAGTGCTGGGATTCTTACTTACCCAGCTAGTGCCAGGGCCATTTTACTGGAGCAGAGTCCAGCCAGGATCTTTCAGATTAGTGAGCTGTCCTCTCCTTTGCCCATGAGGCTTCCTATTGGCATGTTTGTTCTAGGAGCCCATTTCATTGAAAGAAATTCCCTGAGCCATGCTGCCTGCTCTGTCTCCACTACTCTTACCCTGTTAACTCTCTGGCTGCTCTTTCCAACACCCTTCCCAGACTAGTCTTGTGCCCGCACTAGACTCGGCCACAACAGGTTCTTTGTGGCCGCCATTCTTTGTGGCTTCCTTTCCTCCTCCTCCGGTCTGCACAGGCTTTCCTGGTCACCCTGCCTGAAACAGCCCCAGCTGTGGGATCCGGCCTCACTTTCACCTCCTTAGCACCTGTCACCACAGGGCAAACTGGATGGGCACAGAGTACCTAGTGTTGGGCTGCTGTATGGTCCCGAAGCCTTGCATGGGAAGGGACCCAGGGATTTGTCACTCTTCTCCCTCAGAATCTGACATGTGGCAGGCACTGACAGAGCAGCTGTCGAGCCTCCCCACGGGAGGTTGGAGTCAGCAGCTGCCCTCTGAGGGCACTGAGCCTCCTTGGAGGTCAGTGGGGGGGGCTTGACCCACCCGACTCTGACTCCCCTCTTGTCCCCTCCCCAGATGGTATCATGGAGCCATCAGCAGAAGTGATGCCGAGAATCTGTTGCGACTCTGTAAGGAGTGTAGCTACCTTGTCCGGAACAGCCAGACCAGCAAACACGACTACTCCCTCTCCCTCAAGTGAGTACCTCATGCCCTCTGCCTACCCTGAACAGTGGAGTGTGCCTGCATGGGTCTAGTGAAGAAAGGATACGCTCCGTTTCCCCAAGAACTTGTTTGTGTGAGTTATTTCAACCTGGTTTTTACTGTAGTCTCCTTCTGGGGACCCAGAGAAGCTGTGATCGATGCCCCCTGCTGCTTTCCCAGAGGGGAGAGGCTTGTCCTCGGAAGTATGGCCACTAGCTAGGAAGAGCTCTCGTGTGCAGTGAGCCCAGACCTGTGCTTGGCTCTTGACACGTCTCGCCTGTCTTCGGCTTCATATAGTCCTCTGTAGACTGGGAAACTGAGGCTCGCAGAGCAGGTGACGGATGAGCGTGTCTGACCCTCCTTGTGCTGGGTTGTCAGGGCGTCCCTGGGCAGGTCTGCCTTCTGTAAACTCCACAGAGTTTAGGAGGGAATACCGTGAGCTAGAAAGAACCCCGCTGGGGTTATCGCCTGTGGCCGCTCTGCGGATTGCCAGGTCTTTCTGACCCATGAGCTATTGAAATAAACAGGTTTAGAAATAAGAAAAGAGTTGTTGTTTTTTGTTTTTGTTTTGTTTTTGTTTTTTTTTCCCATGTTGAGTGTTCTGTTGTTCATTGATGTTGCTAGGCAGGACCCAAGGAGAGATCTAGACTCCATTTTATAGATAAGAAAATGGAGGCTCAGAGGAAGAGGAACTCTTTAAGGACACAGAATTAGTGACGTAGTTGGAGTGTGACCCAGGTCCTGCATCTAGACATACTGTGTACCTTACCTCCTCTCTGCCCTAGATCCTTGCCAGAGGCTCATGATGGAGAGTGGGCTTGGCAGCACTGCATTCAGGAAAGCTGGCACCCATGCTGGCAGGGTGGCCAACCTATCCGCACAGCCCCAGATAGCCTGCTGCCATCAAGGGCCCCAGTGCTGCTGGGGTTGTTGTCCCTCTTTATCTGCCTCGGCGTCCATTCCTCTGGGGTCGCATTCCTCCTAGAATCTCCATTGTCTGGCACTGTGGAGGGACCAGGGCAGGGCCTTGTCAGGTATTTGATGCATGGAGACATGCTCACCCTAAAAAAGCAATCTAGTTGTGTGCCATGACCATATGGGGTTATGGGAAACAGTCTGCTGAGAACCTGTGGGGTGTGGGGTGTTTGAGAAGTCTGCAGCCAGCTGCTGAAGAAATGACCCCAGTGAACCCAGCGTCATCCATGCTTCTACCTCCTTGAGCAACAACTTCTCGTTACCCAATATGCATAAAAACCAAGTCACGGGTTGGTCCCAGAGGTTAAGGCTTGGCCCCTTTATCCTTGCCATGTGCCATTGGATTGGGGCCCTTTCTAGGGGTTGGACTTTGATTCTGCTTTTATAGTGATAGGCTTGTCATTCAGGTGGTCTGGGTGCTGTGGTAGCTAGTGGGAGACCGCCTCCCTCCTTGGCTGTGGTCTTCACAATTCTGAGCCTCCCTGTCCTCGTCTGTGGACTGGGATGGTGACCTGTTCCTAAGTAACAAGCATCTAGTCAGCCAGCATCACCCATGTGACCTAGTACAGTTCCTACCCTGTTCCTGTTTCCGGCTAGTATCCTCGAAGATGCTTGTTGTCTAGTTAAGAAACCTGTGGTTGGGCTGTGGTGACACATGCCTTTAATCCTAGCACATGTGAGGCAGAGACAGGTGGATATCTGTGAGTTTGCGGCCAGCCTGGTCTACGAAGCAGGTTATAAGCCAGCTGGAATTTATATCATGAGACTTTGTGGTCCAAAGTGTAGACGGTGTCATGTCCTGCCACTCACTGTTTGGTAAGTGCCTTCATTTTTCTGTTTGCATCATCAGCATGTGACCAGAAAAAGTCAGACTTTGACAGTCACTATGGACATCACTGGCTCCCCATGTGTCCCCTACCCATGGATTCAGCCTCTACATTTGCTTGGTGTGCATTCTCTAGCTAAATCAGCTGCACTTCCTGAGCCAGTAGCATCTAGCAGGCTGCACAAGAACCCTTGGCTACCAGCCTGAGGTCTGGTTTGTTGTACCTGCCCTGTCTGATCTAACCACCAGGCCTGCTGTGTATCGACGACTCTTCCTCACAAGAGCTGGAGCAGGAGGGTTGGGTTTTTTTGTCTAGAGCCATTAGAGTACCACCCCTGGTGGTCGGAGTGCTGCTCACCTAGGCGGTCTTTCCTTGAAGCGGTGCTGCCTAGAACAGCCACGTTCTGTCACCCTCGTCCACAAACAGGGCAGTCATGGTACTGTGGGTACTGGTTGCTTTGGACAAGCACCACCTTTGCCAGCCTGTATGCAGTATGTGGTTTCTTACATCTTGAGGCCTGGTGCCAGTGGCTGGGTGCAGAGTGGCAGCCCCACACCACACAAGACAGGTTGCAAGCTGACATTGGAATTACAGTTATTCCTCTTCTTGGCCTCCAGCCATTTTCATGTGGGTATTGGGTCTTTCTGTGAGAATGGTCTGTGGAGGAGAATGTACTTGGAGAAGCCTATTCCCCTAGAACAGGGCTCTCTACCTGCTCCGTCCTTCCCCTTGGAAGAGTTTTGTTGGAACCTTCTATACCTGGCACTTGGGTCTGTAGAGAGAGAGCCAAGGCGGACAGCAAACCCAGCTGCAGACTCACAACCATGCTCATTCTGATTGCCTTGCAGCATGCAGGATTGCACCAAGGGCTTTGGGTGCCCAGACCTGTAGCGGGTGGTCACACGACCAAGGGTCAGAAGCTTCAGGGCAAAAGGTACACGCACCTCTTAAGAGATGCGAGTATTCCTCAGTAGAGAGAGAGGTAGAGGTGTGGTATTGAGGGGCCTCAGGACTTCTGTGTCTCCTAGAGGAGGTTGTCAGATCTTGGTGACAAAGCCACTGGCTAATGGGTCCCGCTCAGAGTCTGTCCTCTCATCCATCAGCAGATAGATGTCTGTGGCCTGCACACTTGTGCTAGGATGGCTTCATGCAGGGGCTAGGTCAGATTCCCAGCTCTTCATCTGAGGTTAGAGGTCTGAGTGCCTGCTAAGGTCTCTAGCAAGGCTGGGCTTGGAGCTGTGGCACACATGTGCGTGTGAGCATGCACACAGAGATACACACATACACCCTTATATTTGATCAGAAGGCCTTAGGGTGTCAGCTGTGCAAGTGACTTTAGGATTTATCTAAATGAGGAAACAGCCCCAGTGGAGATTCACAGTGGCCGTGACTCTGCCCTTGAGTGCATATTTGACTGCTCTGACAATGAAGACAGTGACTTGTTCTGTGGGGACCAGTGACACCCAGGATCTGACAGCACTGCCTCTCTCCAGCTGCCTGGACTTCACATCTCAGATGTGTCTGACACCCCCTACTGTGGACAACACCCACCTTTGAAGCTGGTTCAGAGATCCTTCAAATGACATTCATCACTCTCAGTCTCTCCCTCCTGCTGCAGGTGTCTCTTGTCCCCTGAGATTGACAGCATGTACTAGCCAACCTCATGCCTGCCACTGGTCCTGGGTGTGCTGGGTATGCTTTCTCCACCAGACAAGGGAAAGGTTGAGCCCTTTAGCAATTCGTGAGAAAATATCAAAAGCCCTCTTGTTTCCCTGGAAAGGCAGTCAGGCCTGGGGAAAGGAACGGAGAGTGAGGAACAGTCTCATTAGTAGGGTTCTTCAGGCACTTTGAACTATAAAGGGCCCTTCTGCAAGATTTGCAGAAGAATCTGGACAGGATGGGGGAAACAGGAGAGATAGGAATGTTGTAAGTGGTGGACAGTGGAGAGGAAGCAGGCTCAGGCATGCCAAGAGCAACAGATCCCACGTTGGCCTATACCCAGGAGTGGCACAGCCCATCACCTGGCTAAAGGATGGGGCTTTATCTCAGGGAGTGGAGTCCCTGCAAGTGTACATAGCAACAGTAATGCTCTCTGAGGCTTGTTCTAGAAGCATCAGTAAGATAGAGACATGAGTGTTGCCAAAGGGAAAGGTTGCAGCTTTGGCTTCCGTGTCCCACATGCCACACCTATGTGTCCTGAATGTGCAGAATCAGGGCACTGGTGGGGAATCTCCTGTGAAAGGGCTGGAGTGAGGAGCATGAGAGCATGCTGGATAGAAGCTCTGATGTAGAGGAAACCCTGCTGCTCAATCAGAGGCACTGTGGGTGGAGTTCTGGTTCAGTCTTTCACCAGCCATCTGACGCTGCACACAGATGATAACAAGGTGAAGGCCTGGGGTTCTACCACCACACTGTCTTCCAGTTCTGTGGCTCTGCAGTGAGCCTACAGAGACTTTCTTAAATCTGAGGACAGGGGTAGGCCCACCTCCATCCTGTGGGGTGGGAAGGTTATGAAGAAAGACCCCTGTGTGCTTACGGACATCCCTTTGCATCTGCCTGGAGCAGTGGGGTCTTTTGGCTGCTGTACACCCAGTACCACCCAGGAAATGCCCCCTGGTTCGTAGGAGAGGGTAGGTAGGTGTCGTGGGTCTGGCAGAGCTCGGGGAGGCATTTCAGTTAGGGGTATTTTTCTTTCTCCTCTCCTCATTGATTTGTATGGTGAAGGAGAGAGTTTTCAAACAGTAGGCATGTCTGGGTCCAGCCAGGCAGGCGAGTGATTAATCTTAGTTTGTTGCTGCTGACAGCCAGGAGCAAGAAATAATAAATGTTTGCAGGGAGGGGGAGGGAGGGGGAAGGGAAAGGAGAAGCTGAGCCCTGCATCTAGCCGTGGGGAACACAGATCTCACTACCTTCTGTGGAGTCAGCGTCAGAGTTCGAGGGCCAGGGCTCTAAAACCCAGGGCCTAAAACAAAACCAAAAAAGAACCATGGCGACTCCAGAAAGCTTCACTGCTCTGAAGAGGAGCCCTGCTAGACCGTCCCGCCAGGATTCCCGATAGCCTTTGAGCTCCCTTCAGCTGAGTCACTTCAGTCCAGCCACACATCCCCCTGGTCCCCAACATGTCTCTGAGAACACAGTGAACCCCTGTAAGGGCAGACCTTCAAGGAAGGCAGTATGTGTGCAGTGCCCGGCTCAAGCACAGTTACTATTTTTCTAGGGACCCCACATTACCCAGCTCTGACCACAGGGCCTTGGCTTGCCTGTGTGTCCTGTGGTCTTCTGGGCTGCTGAGTTGGATATAAGCTGGAGGAAGGGACATACAGGAGACAGCAGTGATGGCCCTGCCTGGGGAGGGAGAACTCTGTCTTAGGTGAGTGCAGAGGATTAGAAAGGGGTGGGACAGGAGCCTGGAAGGGCAGAAAGTACCACCTCGCAGTACATGGCATCCAGTGCCCTCCCCGGGGTAGAGGTGGTCCTGTGAAGGCCAGGTGCTCTATCTAGCTCTGCAGCGACCTGGCTCAGAGCCATTGACCAACTCCCCCAAGCACAATGGCATAGACTTTCTGAACCTCAGTTTTCTCCCATCTGGGCATTTTAACGAAGAGACCGTGACTAGAAGTGTCCCACACAATACATTTGAGCCAAAGCCTAGCTATTGATCGCAGGCTGTCTTCGTTGTGAACTTCGGAAAGGGGAAGGGGACTCTGCCC
This sequence comes from Myodes glareolus, assembly GCF_982192425.1. Classification (NCBI taxonomy): domain Eukaryota; kingdom Metazoa; phylum Chordata; class Mammalia; order Rodentia; family Cricetidae; genus Myodes; species Myodes glareolus. The sequence continues at coordinate 29,918,609 of NC_142041.1, forward strand.
ATATTTATACGCTTCACAGTGTTGGCAGAGTTTCTGCTGGGGCTGGAGAGAAGGCTCCCATGTGGCAGCTCCCAGTCTTGTGTAACCCTGGTCCCAGAGGATCTGATGCCCTCTACTGACCTCTGTGGGCCCCAGACAAGCATTTGGTACTCAGGTGGACACGTAGGCAAAACACCCATACACATAAAATAGATAAATCATTAAAAGAAGGAGCTTCTGTGGCTGTAACTAGAGCAAGCCTCCATTTCCATGACTGAGAACCTGAGTCTCACAGAACGGGGGTCAAATCCTCTGCCCTTTTCTGGATTGAGCCAAGTTGGAGATGTTGCTTGACTCTGACCTGTGTTTCTTGGAGGCTGCAGGCAATAGCTGTCTTAGGAGGTTGGTGTTTCTTCCTTGCCCTCGTTCCTGCCTGCTTCCTCTCCAGTTCTTGTACCATATCCCTACGCTCTGAATGACAGCTTTCTTCTTACCAGAATCTCATCCTCGCTTCCCTGTCCCATGCCATGCAGCATGCCAGGGCCGGAGTGCTGAAGATGTCGTGAGCAGGAATCTTGGGGTTCAGGGAACAGATGAAACAGGAAGCCATTCCCCACCCCCCATCACAAAGCTCAGTCAGTATTGACACAGGTGGGCTTGGGCTGGGGGTGAGAATGGGGCTCTCAGTCCGTGAGGGATCCCCGTCCTTTTGGGGCTGCTGAAGGTAAAGATGACTGTTCTGTTCAGTTGGTATGCTGTGTGTTTCTCCTTCTGGAAGGCTAAAGGAAGTGTGATAATTAGGAACTGCAGCTTTAGGCAAAGGGGCCCTCTGCTTTTGGCAGGGGGCTAGGGGAAAGCAGTGAGTTTGAAGTGTGCAGATGGCCGACAGAATGAAAGGGAAGCACTGGCAGTTGCCATTCAGAAGGAACGAGCTGTGCTTGCTGCCAGCAGACGCTTGCCGGGACCTAGAGCCTGTGTGTCAGCAGTTTGGGGTAGTGAGGGAGACAGTATAGAAAAAGTACAGGCAAGTTCAAAACATATGGGTTTAAATTCTGCATTACCTCCAGGTAGATGGGCACCCCACAGCAGTGTCTTGGCTCTGCCCTTGGGAAGGGATTCAGGCAGACCCCAGTTTGAGTCCCCAGCACAGCAACCGAGACATGTCCAATGTGAACAGCTTTGGATTACTAAAATAGCACTGTGAGGTGGGACAGTGGGGACACCCGGAAGGGGATGGGCACCTAGAGTGTAGCTCTCTCTGTGAAAGTGCTGTGAGAACAGGAACCGTGCTCTCCTTGAGATAGCAGAGGTCCTGTGATGCCGCAGCTGTGAGTGCAGCCTGGCATTCTTTGTGCCCCATGGGGTCCCTCTGAGCAGAAGGCAACCCTCTGTCTTAGCACCAGGACTGTACCCGATGTTCCTAGCAGAATCCATGTCAGGCGTCCTCTGGCAGCTTTTCCCAGTCAGTTGTGACTGTCAAAAGCTGAAGATAAAGACCTAGCATTTAATGTGGGTTTAAACTCCCGAAAATGGGGCTGCTCCCCACTGGCTCTTACCCATGGGGTTTCTACTTTATTCTCTGAGTGCAGTTTTCAAGCCACTCAAGTGAGGAAGTGCACCCTCACTGTTCCTGGAGGAAGCCAGGTTTGCAGAACCTGTTCTAGGCTGTGGGGCAGCGGGAGGCTAAGGCAGAGTCCCCTTGACCCCAGACTCTGTTCTTTTCTGATCCCCCCTCCTTAGCTATCTGCTCCAATTAGATGTGGAGGTGCTGCATGGAAACTTGGGGTGTCTAGGCAGAAGCTGAAGCCAGCTGAAGAGCTGGGGTACCGCCATAGGTTTTCCAGAAGTTCCTTTGCCCGTGCTAGGTCAGGAGTCAGAGCTGGCTGCTGGGGAGGCAGCTGTGCCAGCTCAGTGAAGGGCAAGGACAGTTGGTGGATGGTGACAAAGGGGAAGGAGTGGCATAGTTGAGGACTGTGTCCAGGTTTCTGAGCAGCTAGGGGATCAGGACAGTTGGCTTTGAAAAGAACCCCCACCCCCACCCCCCACCCCCAGGCCTGACTCCCTGCTTCCTTCCAGTTGTGCAGACCTGGGAGGTAATTAGGTGCTATGCTGAGTCTGCTTCTCATTGCCGGTCCATGCCCTGTGTTCCAGGAGGTGATGGTTGTTCCCTCCCAACCTTTCCTTCCTCCCCTCCGCCAGACACACAGTATTGTTCTTTGTTCCTCCTAGGTCCTCTCCAGTGTCTGAACCACTCCGATTACATTTCCAGCAGATTTTTAATTATTTCCTATCAGCCTCCTTCCATCTGCCTGTGTAGCTCAGTCGCCAGGGGAGGCATTTCAACTGCCATTTGTCACCAGGAAGCCTCCATGGCCTGGGCACTTCCTTTGAGGGATTCTGTCAGGTCTCTGCAAAACCGGAACACGTCTTCCCTGTCACCCTCACACCAGCTTATCAATAGAATGTATTTAGTGAACTTTTTGCCAGAGCCATCCAGGAAATGGTTGCTTGGGGCCTCCAGGGAGATCCCTGGGATGTTGTAGAAGGAGAGGCCAGGAGGGCAGCTGCAGAGCTTGTCTGCATGAGAAAGAAGTACCTTTGGGTCTCAAAGCCACCGTTCCATACAGTAAATCACAGATCACATACAGGAGTTAGCTGGTCCCTAGAACACCTGGTAGGTAGAGCCAAGCTTTGCTTTACTTGGGTCGAGACTGACAAGCTGCTGGCCCGAACGAAACTCCATGTCCCACCTCTGGCTATGCAAGGTTATGACCCCTCTGAGCCCTGTGAGCATTGTCTTTCCCTCTCCTGTTTTCCTCAGACGCTCTTGAGATTTGAGGCAGATTTATAAAATCAGACATCAGGTTTTTACAGCCCTCATCTTGCCTCCCATAGCTCAAATGCTAAAGCTTTAGAAGCACCCTTTGGCTTTGGGGGTGGGGATGAGTGAGGAGCCCATCCTGCCACTTCCCCACCTGTTCCTTTGCCACTTTTATTCATGCATGTGCTTTTTCCTTTGTTTCTCTTTAAGATTATTTTACCCAAGAGGAATAGCAGAGACGTTTAGATTTGGCAAAGCTGACTTATTAGAAATGCTTTAAATAGAATATCTTTTCCGCACCCCTTTTGAAAGTTTTTCTTTTGAAAATCCACATGTGGCTGGTGGCCTCTGGGTGTGGGGTTCACCCTCCCATACTCTCAGATGCTCAGGGTAGGGTGTGCACACAAGCAGAAGAGACGAATTCCAGTGGGGCATTAGGAGGCTTCTTGGAGTTGGTGACATTTGGACAGGGCCTTATAGGATATACAAAATGTGTATTAACTGCCCTGTCACTGTGACCACAGTGTCTGAAAGGAACATCTGCAGGCGAAGGGTGGCTTATTTTTGTCTCCTGGTTTCAGTCCACTGCAGAGACGGCCGAGGAGGGAGAGTATTTGCTCACATCCTTGCAGGTCAGGGAACAGCCAGGTAGACCAGGTGTCATCTTCTCTCAACTTCCTTTCCAGATTAAAACTGAGCCCTGTAAAACCGGGGACCCTGCTTTCTAAGTTGCCTTCTTATGGATGAGGCTGCTGGCCCCTAAGTCACTCACTGAGCTGACCCTGCATCTACCTGGGTATTGCTAGATATCTAGAGGCTCTGATAGTCTCCCCCAGGGTGACCATGAAGCAACAGAGAGATCGTGATCAGGAGGGCCTCTTGTAAGTACAGATCACTGAGCAATCCTGCCCAGTGGTCACCACTGCCCAGAGCACCCCACTTTGCCTCTCAAGATCAGGGGCGTCAGGGGTTACTCACCTGTAGCCATGCCAGCCACCAGCAGTCATAGTGCTGCATCTTTACACAATCCTCCACCACATCTTGGCCTGCCAGTGTGCTAGACACAGTCTTCCGTCCAGTGTGAGACATCGCCCTGCACCCTGAAGCCTCGTGCGGTTTCTGGACACTGGTGCTGGGAGCCGACTTAACAGACTGTGTGAGCAGTGTCCTCGGAGTCAGGTGGAATGGTGCTTGGGACAGTGCATGAGTTCTGACTGAGACTCAGATACCTGGACCATGTGACCTGGGCACCTAGGTGCTCCACCTCCTCGGAGCAGCGTACCCCTTCTGAGTTACTATTTTCAGGCCATGGAAGTAATCTTCTCTGTCCAGAGTGGTTCCAAAGTCAAAACACCATCCAGGGTCGACACTTTGTGGGAGTCACTCGCTCTGCTGGTGAGTGAGTAACTGTAACTAATTACATGCAGTCGTGCTGGGGGGAGAAGCATAATTAATGTGGCAAAACGCTGGCCAAATAATAAAATGGAGGTGTATCAAGGCAGAAATCAATTTCATTAGGAAGCAAAGAGCTACAGATTTAATTTTGAGAAAATTTCCTACCTTGTGGAAAGAGGATGTCAGTAAGCTGCCACAGTGAATGTTGAACATGAGTGGTTTTGCCCTCCAAAAGCCCAGACTACTGAGAAGTGATCGTGACCTTTTGGAGTTGTTTGTCAATCTTCTGAGTGTGGCCTAAACCATGGCTTTTGCTTGTTAGTCATCTTAAACATGTGTACTTTGGTTTTGGAAGGGAGGTGAGAATTTTCTGCACCTAATGGACAGTGGGGGTGGGGGTCAGTAGAATTCTGACCTTTGAGATTGAGGAGAAAGAGAGGAAAGAGATGCCCTCGGGAGGTCAGCAGACACCCACCATTAATGATGGAGTTTATGCACATATGCCTGTCAGGTGGCCTAGCTACACAAACCCACCAGCCAGGCCAATCAGGCTATAAACCCATTAGTGACGACCAGAGGGAAGGGGAGGACTTTGTGCCTGGTGAGGACAGTTAGGGGGGAGCTGCCTCCTGTGCTCCTCTTTGGCCTTCCAGGGCATATAGAACCAAGGCCTGCCAGAACCAGAGCTTGGAGCTGCAGCTCCCACTGGCAAGGAGCATGTGTCAGCTCTAGGGGGGAAACTTTGCGTTGCAGAGCTGAGACCATGTAGTGGGGGATTTGGCTGCCGGTGAGCAGTGAGAACATGCAGTGCTCACAGGAGCTGTCTGCCTCCTCAGGTGGAACTAGAAAGGTGCTTCTCAATGTCTAGATGGGGAAACTGAGGCCTTGGAGGAGGAAGCAGGCCCGGATCCTGAACTCTCAACCCTACTGCCCCATTTCCTGAAGACAGCTGGGACTTTTCCCACTGTAAATCAATGCTCACATGTGGGCTGTTGTCAGTCCGCCATGTGCCTGTGAACTGGAGAAAACCTGCCTGAGGTTAGAGGGCTGTTGACCCCAGTGTAGGAAGATGGCAGCTTCCTCTGTCACCCTCCATGAACCTCACAGGGCACTGTGGCGTGGACAGATCATGGGATTTGCCCCTGCCACTTGCTGGGCCTCTCAGTGATGTCTTCTTTCTGAGAGCTCCGAATACAGGAATATCCCCAGTGAGCGCTCGACACCTGCTAGAGGTCATGTTTGTTGGTCATGTTTATCAATAGAGAGACCTCTCCTCTTGACTTTTTGAAACGGGCTCTCAGGTCACCTGGTTTGGCCTGACACTCACTGACTAGCCTAGGCTAGCCTCAAACTCTGATCCTCCTGCCTTTGCTCCCCAAATGTTGGGGTTCCAGGATTTCCCACCTCACCCTGCTTCCCTCCTCCTCCTATTCTCATGTGGATTCCTCACATAACAATGTGGGTTTGTTTTGTCTTTCCGGTAAGGGGATGGGGTGAACCTCAGGCCTCATGCATGCCTAGGGTGACCTTAAACTCACTCTGTCACCCAGGCTGTCCTTGAACTTGCAGCTCTTCTGTCTTGGCCTACCAGAGAGCTAGGATTACAGGCCTGAGCCACCAGCTGGGTGGAAATGGTATACTTTAGAATGCGCATGTGGGGCCGTGAGTCTCGGGCCAGTAACCACCCTGCCAGTATCGCCTGCTCTGCCCACTGATGCTCAGTGACAAAGCTACCAGTGAACTAGGGAGGCTGCAGCCAGAGGGTAACTTGGCCATCGTGGGTTTGAGGTTGCCAGTTTGGCCATGAACAACAGACCAGACAGGCTCGGGGAACATGCTGGTTCTGGGCCCAGATAGACTGGAGCCAGCAGACAGACAGACCAGATGGGCAACAGTTGTGTGGCAGTTTCTGCTCAGCAGGGGAAGTGAGGCCCATATTGGGGGCCCGGCCCTAGGCCTTGCATTTGCACTAGAAGAGACCCTGCCTGCTCTTCAAGTGCCGGCTCAGAACTCAACTCAGGACGTCCTTTATATAGGTAGAGAGAACCCCTTTGCTCCGATCAAAGAGTGAGCCTAAAGGAGCATGGCGTACACGGGGTAGTGTGAGCCTCACACCCAGGGCCGTCTGGCCTAGGGCCCTGGGTTGTATCCATCCTTGTCTCCCAAGTATACTAGGTCTCAGGCCCAAGAGCTCTCCCTCTTGTGAGGGAATAGGAGGGATAGGTGTGGGGATTGGTCTTGGAAGTAGTCTAGAAGTTATTTGAGAACCAAGCCGGTTGGCAGGTCCTGTGTCAAGGAGCCAGATGGCCTTGCCTTAGCCAGGCGGTCGCATTTGTTTATCCTGAGAGTGTCTGGAGGACAGCTAGGTGTGATTCCTGTCCTGGTGACTCAGGAGGCGTGTGGCCTTCCACTCGACACTATTAACATTCTAGGCTGGGTTTTGTTATCTGTGTTACCTTCCTGTTAGAATCATCCTTGACTCCCTACTAGATGCTAAGCCCTGAACTGTCCAGACATTGCCAAATTCCTCTGGGGCAGGTGGAGTCATGGGCCCAGCTGAGAGCCTCAGTCACCTAAAGAGAATGTGGTCTGCGAGAGACCTGTCCTTTTGTCCTGGATGGATTCTGTCCACCCCATTTGGCCCAGGTGCTTTGGTTGTGTCTGTGCCCCCATTCCTCCCTACCCAACCCGTGCAGCCGTGTCTCGGAGACACTGAGAACATCAGTGGAAGGGTCCCCTCCTCCTTTTGCAGAGGGTCCCTGTCCTATGGCATCAGTGACTTCAGTCAGTGCTTGGTCCGGTGCCAGCCTCCTGTTTGAGCTGTACACACGTGAGTCAGAGGCCGGGTGGGAACACCGGCCCCGGAGACAGCTACCAAGCCCCATCACCGTGCTCTTTGCCTACCTCAGAAATGGCGGCTCCCTCCTCCTGCCCAAGTCTTGTCATTGAGAGCTGCTGGGGTGACGCTCATGTGGGTTTTGCCCCTGATCTCGTCTTGCCCAGCCTCCTCTTTGTGTGTGAGGGCAGGCCTTTTCCTCCCGGCCTGCCTGCCTGTTTGTCCTCCGAGGACGGCACTGTGAGGACGCACCGAGGACGGCTGATCCCTTCCGTGTCTTTACTGAAAGGGTCATTATTTGGCTATAAATCACGCTGTTTGGCTCAGCAGGGTTTACGTTTGGACATTGTTCACGACTTGGGCAGTATTTGGCTTGTCGCTGGAGGCCCTGTGAGGTGGTGAGGTGCAGGTGTTCAGCCTATTCCTGTCCCCCCACCTCTCTGCGCTCACAGGGCATCTCTGCTACTTGTGTACCTGGACAGCACAGTCCATAGTGAAGGATGCTGTTCTGCTCCAGGGTCCTTGCCCTGTGGTCCAGAAAGTGAGGCTTCTCCCTCACTTTGGCATTCATTTTCACATCTGTAGAGTGGGCATCTGTATTTAGTTCCAGTCCACCTACCTACTTTCGTCATGAATTGAGGGAACAGTCAAGATCTTCTCAGGCATCTCAGGTGATCAGGCCCTGGGCAGCACTGCCTCCTGTGGTTACCACACTTCTAATTCCCTGCCCTGGGGGGGTGGGGGATCCAAATTTGAGGCTACACAGAAAGACCCTGTTTTTGCGGGGGGGGGGGGATTCTAGACAGGGTTTCTCTGGGTAACCTTGGCTGGCCTTTATAGATCCAGCTGGCCTTGAACTCACAGAGATCCACCTGTCTCTGCCCCCTAAGTACTGGAACTAAGCATGCTTATCACCACCATTTGTCTGTCTGTCTGTCTGTCTTTCTTTCTTTCTTTCTTTCTTTCTTAATGTGCATTGGTGTTGTGCCTTCCTGTATTTTTATATGAAGGTGTCAGATTCCCTGGAACTAGAATTACAGTTGTGAACTGCTGGGAATTGAACCTGGGTCCTCTGAAAGAGTAGCCAGTGCTGTTAACCGTTGAACTATCTGTCCAGCCCCAAGACCCTGTCTTTGTTTTTTTCACCCAAAACAAGGTTTCTCTATGTTAACAGCTCTGACTGTCCTGGAACTCACTTTGTAGATCAGGGATCAGTCTGGCCTCGAATTCACAGAGATCCACCTGCCTCTGCCTCCCAAGTGCTGGGATTAAAGGTGTGGGCCACCACCACCTGGCAAGACCCTGTCTTTTTTAAAAACAAAAAAAGGCTGCCATGACGTTTTGGAATGTGTTCATAGAGAAATCACCTATAGTCCATAGAGATCACCATGGCTCCCCATGGAGTATGTGTTCCCTCCTCCTCCCAAAATCTGAGGTCTTAACTACTGAATGCCATCTGATTATCTTGTCACCAGGGCCAGTCTCCACCCACTTTAGTCTACAGTGTCACCAGGAGAGATGAAAGGCTTACTCCTTAGGCAGTTAGCTTCAACTGACTGTTTCTCCACCCAGAAAGTTAAGGCTAGGAGGCCTGGTTGTGAGGGTTTATAAACCCTGCAGGGCAGCCATACAGTGGATGACTGGTGATCCTGTTCTCTCAAGTCTCCTGGCAGAGCATGTGCCCTGCTGGAGCACGTGTTCCCTGACATGAGGAGGGTTTCCCTAGAGATGCAGTCCCAGCACCATGTCCCTCAAAGTCAGAGTAGGTGGAGATACGTGGGTTTCCCTTCATAAAAACTCAAGTCCTTTTGGAAGCAGAAAGCCAGCCTGGGCTCACAGCAAGACCATGTCTGGAAGGGTGGGAGGGGACTAGAGGTCTGAGTTGTAAAACTGGCCAAGAGGTGGGGTTATACCAGGGGCTGTCGCTGTGTGGCCGTGGAGGTACTAGGCCATGGTTACCTTCCAAGCCAGTCTGTCTCCTAACATCCCAGAGGCTTGTCTTTAGAGCAGGATACCAAACCTGTCCTCTCAGGCCTCGAAGCTTAGTCCTTTCTCTGTTGTGGAGGACAGGGGCTGTGAACTCTCCATCTTCCTCCGTTGTTGAATGCATTTAAAGTGCGTGACTGCACCCTTCAGGAAAACAAAACATGGGAAGAGACTGGTCTTGTATTTGTGGGTTTTGCGTATGCATGTGAGCCCATGCAAAGGGCAGTGGCCAGCTCAGGGATCCCAGACCTGAGTTTTGAACTCCAAGGAAGAAGTCTGACCCCTGGAGAAAATGACATGCTTTGAGAGCTATGGATCTTTGTACCCACCCCACCGGACTTCTTCTGACAGCCCCACCCCACCCCTATCCCTAAACCTCACTCTCCAGCCTGCCCTCCAGAGCGTGCAGCTGGGGAGGAGTCAGAGGGCCTCAGATCCCTGCTCTAGGCAGACCCTGACTACTCAGCCAGTGGAGAAAGGGTAGAATTCCTGGAGAGCCTTGGCTGCAGGCTAGAGTTAGTTCATCTGGGAAGCATCACAGTGAGCAGATAGGGTAGCCAACTGTGAGTCTCACAACACCCACCTGGGCCCATCCGGCTGGCAACTGGTCAGAGATGATGAGGTCCCAGTGGTCGCTGCAGGTCCTGAGTGCCAGGTTGAAAAAGGCTCTCAGGCCGCTGAGTCCAAGAGATGTAGGTTTGAGACCGGGTATGGTTGAAGACATCTAATTCTGCCACTTGAGAGTTGGCAGGAGGATTGGGAGCCCAAAGTCATCCTTGACTACATAGCAAGTTTGAGGGCAGCCTGGGCTTTGTTTCTTAGAGGAAGAGAGAAAGGAAGGATTCAGATCCAAATCCTGGCCCCATTTTTTCTGAGCCTCAGTTTCTCCATCTGCAAGTGATGCTAGATATGTAAGCTTAGCTCTGAGTCTAGTAAGGTTTAAGGACTAGTATCTTGAATTTTGAATTGACATTGGGAACCATGTATGATGATCCAGAGCTAAAAAAGAATTCAAGCACTTGACTCAAGAAAGTCAGGGCAGAGCAGAAACGCTCTGGACTCCTGTGGCTGGTCCTACCGTGCTAGTCCCAGGGCTATTTCCTCCTTTCTCCCACATAAATATTATATGCAAGTGTTTTTAAGTCATTTCATCATGAAAAGAAACGATTTAACATAACTATTACCCAGGATTCTTCATGAAATATGCATCAAGCAATTAGGTCTAAAAGCGAGAGGTGAGGCCCCACACCCTGACTCAGCGGCGGGCAGCTGTGGGCTGAGTGATGTTTTATTAAAGCTCATGATTAGGAGGCGAGGTGGGGCCTGTTATTAGGCCAGCACACGCCAGGCATGCTTGCTAATCCTGGGGACAGTGACAAGGAGGTGCTTTTTGTGATGGTAATGAGCGATCTAAGTGCCCTGACAACCCAAGCACCCTGCCTCTATGGGCCTTACAAGACTCATTAGACAGGTCGCCCACCAGAAACACCCTTAATTGTGACTCGCTCTCACAAGATGTCCTATCAAAGGAAACAGAACCAACAAAGAAACAGTTGGCAGGAGCCTGTCAGAGCTCCCTGGGAAAGGTGCCATCCTTGCACTGTGCCTTGAGGAGGGTAGGAGCAGGATCTGCCTGGAGCCCACCCCTCTGGCCCTAAACATGTCAGCACAGAATTCTCGTGGCATCTGAAGCCCCCTTGCTGGGCGCCTCTCTGGCCTGTTTCCTCCAGGGTATCAAAGGGGGTGAGGAGGGGGTACAGTGGCCACAGGCTACTTCTCACTAAACCATCTCGCTGTGAGCAGCCACAGCCTCCCTGTGCATACCCTTGATCTAATCCACTCTCTGGTCCCCACAGAAGTTTGCCCGGCTTCCTTTCTATTACAGTTCCTTTTCTGTTGCTGTGGTAATGCCCTACCCAGGCTGGGTTTGTTGGTACACACCTTTGATCCCCCCACTAGGAAGGCAAAGACAGGCAGAGATCTCTGAGTTTGAGGTCCTGCTTGTCTGCATAGCAAACTCAAAGCCGGCCGAGGTTACACAGTGGGATCCTGAAGAGAAGACGCCAGAACACAAGCAGCTCGGAGAGGAAGGCTGATCTACAGGTCTCCAGGTTCCTCATTAGGGAGTGTCAGACAGAAATCAGAGACAGCGGATCACATACACCACATCCACAGTCAGGAGCAGAGAACCTGCGTGGTGGTTCCAGGTTATGTCAAGAAGACTAAAAAAAATGAGCCACCACACCTGCTGCTGTCTGTTCATGCAGTGTTACAAGTGGTTAAAGCCACCCCTCGTTTGTTTGGTTGGGTTTTGTTTTGTTTTGAGACAGTTTCTCTGTATAACAGTCCTAGCTGTCCTGGAACTAGCTCTTGTGACCTCGAACTCACAGAGATCTGCCTACCTCTACCTCCCGAGTGCCAGTTTTACAGGTGTGCGCCACCACCGCCTGGCATTTTTAAATCTCTTATAACCAACCAGGCTGTGATACCATCCCATACTTAAGTGTGTGCATGCATGCACACAGTGTCACATGACCTTTGACGTGACTGAAGATCCAAGAACCTCTTAGGGTAGGGTCACCTGTCTTCATGACCTGGAGCTTCACAGGTTGGAATAGGCCAGTCCTGGTTCCTGGGACAGTTTTATGTATGGTCTTCCTCCCCACCCTCTGGTCTCTGATCTGCCATTGCCTGGTGAGGTTCGCACCAGGGTCATGGAGGCTCTGCATGGAGAGGATATCTGCTTAGGCCCTCCTGCTGCTCCTGCCACCCTGCCTAAGGGAGCACCAAGGATCTGGGACAGGCTCCCCAGAGAGAAGTGGGCCTTGCTGCTGATTGCTGTGACCTCAAGTCCCCTGTGTGCATAGGAAGTGCAGGGGCCCTTCCACTGGCCACTGCCTTGAAATAGAGGCATAACTTCCTCCACCCACTGCCTGCTAGAGGACACAAGAATCTAGTGTGGAAATCTCGTATTAATGCCAGCCTTATGACTTCCTTGCTCTGCTCTGACCCCTTGACATACAGTGGGAACTGTGACGTCAGCCCCTGCTCCTTTAGGTCTGACTGTGGAAGGATCTCAGAGCTAGGTGGCTTGGTTTCCACGACTTCAGCACACTCCCCCCCCCAGGTGCGCGCACACACCCCTGCACCCCCAGGATAGTGACGAATTATAGCCACTCCTGGCACCCTTGTACACCAGGCAGGCTGAGCTGGGCTCTGGGACAACGGTAAATCACCTCACTGTAGCTCCAGGTCCTTTCCAAGCTGGCTGGTGTTTGTGGGCTGTACATCATGCTGGGGGCACGAGTCCTTGGCCACACTGCACTTTGTATTGTGTGTGACATGCTTGCCTTCCCAGGTGTCGGAGCCAGCGCTCCACACAGCACCTCTCTAGCTCCGAGGTGATTCAGGTGTAGTGACCCTTCACTTGGGAGTAGAGCTTGCCACAGGATCTGTAATTAGAACATCACACCCTTAAAACTCTCAATTTAAATTTCAGTTCTTCACAAGAATTATTCTCTCTCGAAATGTAATTGCTCTCTGAACGATTTCCTTTAAGCCCAGGGTGACATCTCTAAATACATTATTATGCGCAGATGGATTGCTCAGTGCCTGCATGTCATTAGACATTCCTTCTACCCATTTGGAGAACATAGGTTTTGGGGGGCCCATTTCACCCAGAGGACAGGTCATGTTTAAGGACCACATTGGAACTTAGAAACCAGAAAGGGAACTGGGGCTCAGGAAGGCCACAGCCCCCAGAGCCCACATGGGACTCTTGGCTTCCTTAGATAGCCCTGGCTGCTGGATCCCTAGGGCTGTTGACGAGTTATAGGGGTGAGCCCTGAGATGGTAGCACACTCCCAATCAGAAACCTTAGGTTTCTAACAAGTTGCACAGGAGTGGGCACAGGTCAGGTTTGGGTGAATGAACAGGAAGTGGCATGCAGCCTGCACAGGGGCGGCAGGGTGGTGGAGGCTTGTGTGAGCAAGAGCATCACCTCCAATGGGAGAGGTCTTCTGGGACACAATGCCAGCAGTTGAGGCAGTGGTCTTCTTCCTCCATGACCTGTACCCACTGCCAGACTGTGATGGACCAGGACACATGGTCGGAGCCTGCTACTGCCTCTCCTTTGGTTTATTTAAGTTGTTCTGGTCAGATTTGAAACAAGGAGAGTGGGCACAGAGACCTGGCCCTGCTCCTCAGATGATCTTGGGAAACTAAGTATTGGAGTGGGGCATGTATTACCACAGCTCAGAAAGTCAAGTGCAGGTAGAGTCTGCACTGTCTTCAGGCCACTGATGTGAAGGAAGGAACTCCGCCTTGGGAGCCTGGGAGACTGCTGGGTAGAAAGCAAACCCTCCCACGTTCCATTGGCTATATAGCCTGTCAGGTGGCTAACTGCCCTAGGAAGTGTAGTTCCTGAATGAGGTATCCCTTTCCTGAGACATCGCATATAACTGCAGAGTTTAAACAGGTCCCTGCAGAAGGGCTGGGTAAAACCCCCAATCCCTAGAACCTTCCAGATACAAAGTCTTTCCATAAGTAGTGGTTAACCCTTGTACCCCAATTAGATGCTGGAGTGGAGGGTGCTCCTGGGTGTGGCTGGGACCCCTTGTCCTAGACTCCTGACCCCATGCTCAAAGGTAGCCCCTGGAGAGAACATGCACATACAGAAGCAGGAGCCAGTGGCTCCCTGAGAGTGCCTCCCCCCTCAGATACCGCACACTTCTGACATCCGTGTTTCCTTTGCAGGAGCAACCAGGGCTTTATGCACATGAAACTGGCCAAGACCAAAGAGAAGTATGTTCTGGGTCAGAACAGCCCCCCGTTCGACAGTGTCCCAGAAGTCATCCACTACTACACCACCAGGAAGCTGCCCATCAAAGGGGCGGAGCACTTGTCCCTGCTCTACCCAGTGGCTGTGCGGACTCTGTGAAAAGACCAGCCTCACCCTGCTCTGTGACCAAGCCTGATCCTGTGTTGCCATCGGTGTCCAGTGTGTCGTGTGTATGGTCCTGGCACACCACTGCATGTCTTAGAATGCTGTTGTCACTTACAGGGTCGGAGAAGGCCTGGATGAAGAGGGACAGCCTGCTGCCGCACCACCCCAACCCGTGCCCCACCCCCTCCTTGAGTTTCTGTGAATTAAAATATTTGCAATCCAAAGAGATGCCTTCCAGGGTAAACAAAGGTGGAGCTGCTCCAGTGGTGGGCGGGGCCCAGCGGTGGGCGGGGCCGAGCCCTGGCCTGCATCTCTTTGTTCTCCAGCTGTCACGAACTCACCTGTGTATGGACGAGGTTTTCCCATTGGTGCTGGGAGCCCAGGAAGCCCTGGGAGCCACCCCTCTGGTGCATGTCTGAGTCTCTGGGTGTGCATATTGAGTGTAAACACCAGAGACCATGTCATAAACCAGAGTAAGCCCCCATCTACTTCTAGATGTACACTCTGTAATCGTTAGATGTCAAGGAGCTATTGTGCAGTCGAAAAGGATACAATTATTTATGAATAGGGTGTGTAAATAAAATAGTCATTTAATATATATTACTAGCCCTTTTTTAATTTGTTTTAAAAAGTATATCCCTGAGGGTCTCTGCAGAGCCTGCTGGTTTTAATTCCCAAGCAAGATGTGTTTCCTGGACTGGGCTTGCTGGCATGGCAGACCCTGTGGAGGAGAGCGGCATGCTCCTAGCAGGGCTTGGTAACTTTCCGGGTACCTGAGTGACCGCTTTGAGAACAGAACCTCGGTGCGTGGCCAGAGGAATGCGTCATTGTGTTGAGATGTGAGCCAGACCCTGTGCTGAGTCTGTAGCCTCAAAGTTGACCAAGCTATCAGGCTCCTGTCCTACCCATGGTAGCTGATGGCAAATCTGAGCAAAACCCTCAGGTTCACTCCAGTCTACTGAGGGCTTTCTTCCCATTATCAGCCAGTCACACTGACCCCTGGAAGTGTTTAACGTGGGGAAAAGACAGGCTGGGGCTAACCTCCTAAGATCACACAGCTCGTGAGCAACCCAGTAGGCTGGTGCTGCCATCAGCTCTGAATGGCCTCACTGTCACCTTAAAACTCCAGCTATTTCAAGGGACATGGAACGTGCTTGGTCACCACATGGCTAGAAGTACCTCTGTAGCTGTACGTACTTAGAGACCTGTCTCGCTGTGACGGTATAGACACGAGACGACACAGGAAACCTCGCAGTCGAGGGTGGCAAGAGTGTGGATGCTCTTGCTCACGTGGCCTCGCGTTAATGCTGGGACCTCAGACACGGAATAGTGCCACCATCTTCTTTTATTTTTTATTTTTTGAGACTATCATTTTCCCCTCCTTCCCTTCAAACCCTCCCATCTCCACCACCTTCCCCTTTTTCTAATTCTTGGCCAGAAAGCATGCCCACAGACATGTCCGGAGCAGTGTCTCCTGATTCTGACTTCTGTCAAGGTGTTGATGGAAATGAACCGGCACACCTGCCTCTGCTGTGTCCGAGGGCAGCGTGAGAGGCGTGGCTGTCCTTGACTGACCAGCAGGGTTCCAGAACCTCTTCCAAATTCCTGTGCTAGCCGCCTGGGTGGACGGAATGAACTAGAAGCTTGATGACCACTGTCCCCCAGCACATGTGAATTAGAATATTTGCCGGTGATAGTTTGGTCATCTCCAGTTTTGGTTATCACCACTACCTTGGACAGATTCAGGCCCAGTGTTCAGAGGCCTGAGGCAGGTCTAGACCTGCCAAAGCTGCCTGTCAGGTTGGGGCAGAACAGAGCTAAAAGCCACCTTTGGGTAGCTGCCATTGATTTCAGCAGCTTGAAGCCAAGCCATTTCCTTGGCATCTCCTTCCATGTACGGCCCACCTTCTGTGTCATCTTCCTGGTCCCTTTGTCAGTTCAGTGTCCCCCCCCCCCACTCTACCCCCACCCTCATGCCTTGTCGCCTGTACTGGGAGGCTGGCCTCCACAGCTGTCACCCTTTCCTTTACTGTCCTTCAGGGAAAGTGGTGAGGGAGTGCCTAAAGTGACCTGTATTCCCTCATGGAGGAGGAAGAGGAAGAAGAGTGAGGCCAGGGCCTGACACCCCAGGGAGACCTGCTGGAGGCTGGAATCAGACCTCCAGGGCATTTCCTGAAGTGCCAGGAGGGGTGTCCCCAAACAAAGGCCCTGTGAATACTACTGACACAATCCAAGGGCATCTGTACCCTCTGCCTTTGCTCCTTTAAGGGACTCCTGGCCTCCCTGCAAGGCAGTCTTCATCTTCCTGAAGTTTCCCCCAGGCCCAGGCTCCCACTCTCCTTAGGAACCGGGGCACACAAAGGAGCCAGCCTACAGGATGGGAGATGCTAAAAGGAATTTTCCCCTATTTTATGAACCCCTCCCTCTTCCTCTGACTGTGGCTGGTTTCCTCTGTCAGCGTGTGTTCATGTTTTCTTGGACATCTAACAATTGAAAGGGCTTTTCCATTCCAGAACCTTCACATTCAGGGTACTGGCGTTGATTTGGTTTTCATTTTGGGTTTTTCTTTTTTTTTCTTTTTTTAATCTGCCAATTAGTGGGGTGGGGGATGTGCTGTAGTTCTCTGAGGAGGAGGAGAGAAGCTGTTGCTAACACTATCTCTCCAGCTTTTTGTCTGAAAGCACAAACCCCTAGTCACGGCCGGGCCGCCTGCTCAGAGCCACGGGACTGGGTTTCTTTCTTTCTTTTCCGCTGCCTTCATTATTGGTCACAATGTCCCAGCCACTTCAGCAGCTCGTCCTTGAGCCCTGAGGAGTCAAGGGCCCCTTCAGCAGCTCAGCCAAGCGAGATTGCATCCACAGGAAGAAAGAAAACTTTCCTGGTGGGAAGGGCCCTCCAGCATATTCTGGAGAGACTCCCTGAGCAGCCCTTTGTAGGGAAATTGCAGAAGACCCGAGTCTTTAAGCCATCTGGGCAACTCTGGCTGGTGGCCTTTGGTGACCAGGATACCCACCCTCAGGTTCTGCTACAGCAGTGGTCAGGGGGCAAAGATTTGGACTGTGAAGACACTTAGGTATCTGGTGTCACCTGACCGAGGGTCTGGGAAGGAGAAGTGCACTCAATGGCCCTGGGAACAGCTCATCAGAAACACTGGGACAATCGGTTGCCTTTTGGAATTGACCCATGGATGCCCCTGGAGGGCCAGGGGAAGGGGTGATTCAGTACAGACTGTCACATCTGCTCCTTACACTTCCTGAGACGATATGTTCAAATCTCAGAGGCACCTTTGAGACCCTGATGGTTCCCTTCCAACTGGAATGTGCTCTGTCCCTTTGCACAAGTGCCCTGTTCTCAAACACCCTGTGCCCCAAGTTCCATGTTTAATTTCTCTCAGATACTGCCATGGGCTCCAGGAATCTGAGCTCCACCATCCCTCAGAGGGGCAGTTCCAAGAGAGAGGAACTTTGCAGCTCCCTCAGAATGAGGAAGCTCCCTAATGAGCTTCTTAAATGGAAACAAATTAATTGGCTCGGCAGACACAGTACTTGCTGGTGGATACTGAGGTAAGTGGATCCCCCCTCTGGCCTCAGGAGGTTTCCAGTGGAGTGGGTAAGGAGAGGGGAGACCGTGAAATTACTCATGACACTGCAAGCCATAACGGGGTTCCACAGCAGGGACAGTGGGTGACTAGTTCTGCTTGGCAGCAGTCAGGACAGGGTGGGCTTTGGAGATGAAGCAAAAGCTGTTCCAGGTAGAGGTGTCTAGTGTTGGGGTCATCAGGAGACTTGGACAGGTCCATCAGCCTGGTGTCATAGCAATACTCCAGGGTCTCCTAGGACTTCATTGGAAGTTGTGTGTGTGCGCGCACACATGCAGCATGGCTTGAATGGAGCGCACCTAGGGCTTTGAGCATGCTAGGAAACTGCTGAGCCACTTACGGTCTCCGTTGTTTGCCCTGACACCATGGTCACGATGATCATCCTGCAGCCTGGAATCTTTTGAAGCAAGGAAGCTCCCACATCACAGAGCGACACAGAGGGCCCTACTAGGGGAAGAACCCACCAACCCACCAGCTTTTCCTGCTCAAGGGCATAGCCTTCCCTGTTACCAAAAAAAAAAAAAAAAAAAAAAAACACCACTTAGAACTTTTCTCTCTCTCTTTTTCCCACCGCCTTTCCTCCCTCCCTCCTGGCACAATGTTAGTCCCCAAACTAACAGAGGAAATTCTGGTCTGGAAAGGGCAAACCCTGGCACAGGGGCTTGGAGGTAGAAAATGTTCTTGGGCTGAGCCAGGATCCAAGTGTCGCTGATCTGTAACCAGGAAGTCCTAAGGGGAGAGAAAGTGCCTCACTGTGTTGACTCCTTTGTCTGGAGGTTTTTGTTTTTGGGGTGTGTGTGTGCACGCGTGTGTGCTCACGCGCGCACATGGCAACATGGAGCATGAAATAGATGCAGACCAGTAGGGGTAGCTGAGAAGAGCGAGGAGCATCTTCCTTGAGGAAGCTGTGGATGGAGGGAAATAGAGAACCAGAGAGGCAAAGGCTTGATTAAAGCCACACGGCAAGTGGATGCTCCAGGATTCTTGAGCAAACAGCTTGGAGGATCTCCTTGGCCAGTCCCGTTCTAGGGAGCTGGGGTGGGATTAGAGGAGTCCTCTGGCATGTCAGCTGGTTGTTTTCCTCATTCTCTCCCTCTTGGCCATTAGGCCACCCAGGGCCCTATGGCCTCCTGCTTAGGAGACAGTTTCCCCAGAAGGCTGACTGGGTGGAAGTTACTCGCGTGGCTCTGGTGCCCTCGTGTGGCGTTCGTTTGCATTACAGCTGAGCCTCAGAAAAGGCAAATAAGGCAAAAAGCAAAATGGAGGTGGAACTGGAAGCCAGAAGAGAACAGACAAGTTGAGCTTCAGGAAGTGTCGAGGGTGGATAATGGGTGTTCCAGCCGAGGACAGACAGAGGACGTGGCATCTGAGCTGGCTCTTCCTTGAGGGAGGATGGTATTCCTGGTAGAGGAAATGGTGAGTGGGACTGAGGCTGTGACTCCCACCTCAGACATACACACACACACACATACACACACATACACACACACACACATACACACACACACACATACATACACACACACACACACACACACACACACTACACTCTGACAAAGCTTCCCAGATTCACTTACAGAGAAAAAAGAATAGGGATGAGGGATGGAGAACAGGCAGCCTGGAGAAAAACATTAGCTCAGAACGCTCACACAGCACTCCTCCCAAGTCCCTCATCTTCTGATTAGGAAATTCAGATGTTCTTACCAATACATTTGTATTTCAGATAAATATAAGTAAGACAGAAATTACCATCAGCAGTTCAGTCCATGTCCTGAAGAACCCCCTCAGCCTTCCACGTACACGAGTAATTATTTGTTGAGCCTATTTATGCTTGTGGCTTCATGCCCTTCACTTTCCACTTAAAGGGGTCCTGACCTCTTTCTCTTATTAAATCTCTGAAGATTTGGGCTTAGGCTGTGATACACTGGTTTAATTTAGTTAACTTACATTCATTTTTTTCATAACTGGCCCTGTGGGAAAATATCTTCATTCAAAAATCACCATCCATTATTCTGGTTGGCATTTTTTGTTTGTTTGGTTGGTGGGTTTTGGTTTTTTGTCCTTTTTTTATTTGTTTTTTTTTATTCCAAGATATAAAATGTATCGAAGTGCACTATGAGGTCAGAAGGTAAGCCATCCATCTCCAAGTGTTTGTGTCCTCTGAGAGACATCAGTTGGTCCTCCAATATAGGTTTGGAAAAGCGCCAAACAAAAGCTCCATGCTTTCCTCTGGAGACTTTCCCTTAACGATTCAGGCCTGTCTAAAACATGAGACACAGGGTTAGCTGTTCTCTTCTATCAAAGAGACTTCAAACTCCGGCAGGTGCTAAGGGTGGCAGCTGCCTGGGCTTAGATGGTGGAGTCCCCAACTGTCCCCAACTAAGGGCTCGGTTCTCAGTCTAGGAAAATAATAGGTGAAGCAGAACTGTCACTTCGGCTGCCAGCTCCTTGTGTGACTTTTGTCTGGCAGGAGCTCTTCTGTCCAGTGACAGCAAGAGGCAGTGCTGGGAGACCCAGAGACTTGGAAGAGCTGTGCCCACGGTGCAGCGGCAGGGGAGGTGAAAATACGTTATCTCCTTGTCCCAGGGGAACACAGCAACCCTGGCTCACTCACGTCCTCCCCATCGCTCTGCAGCTGCGTGAGCCACTCAGGCTTCAGAAAGCTCCATTGCCTCGGGTGTAAATGACGTGTCAGCAGCCATCCCACAGGGCTTTGAGTGCAGACACATGCAGCCTCCAGATAACACCAGCAGGACCAGGAACAAGGTAAGATAGCCGAGGTCATAGCAACCATGCAACTTCAATGGTTAGAAGATCTAGAATATACAGGGACTTTAAAAAACATTCGAATGTGGGGTCCATTTTACAGATAAAAGGTGCTCACACCTCAGCAAGGACAGAAGGTCCTCCTAGAGATGCAGGCTCGAAGCAGCAGGCCCTAGTAACCCATCTTTGTTGTTTAAAAGCACTCTGCCAAGGTGACTTGGTGGCACACACCTATAATCACAACACTTAGACTCGGGAGATGGAGGCAGAAGGATGAAGGTTAAAAATCATCCTTGGCTACACGCTGGACTTGAAGTAAGCCTGGGCTACAGAAGACTCAACTCTTAAAGAAGGTGAGGGGGGAGCGTGTAGTAGTATATTATTTGTGTTTTAATAAATAAGTCTTGCCTGACGATCAGAGGGTAAAGCAGCCATATTAGTCAGTCATACAGGGAGTGGTGATGCACACCTTTAATTCCCAGGACTCTGGAGACAGAGGCAGCCTGAACTCTGTGAGTTCAAGGCCACCCTGGGCTATACAAGATTGAGTCTGTCTAAAAGAGAAACAGAGCTCACACAAAGGTGATCCCAACACTTGGGATCACATGCCTTTAATACCAGCACTGGGGAGGTGGAGATATGGAGGTCACATGCATTTCATACCAGCACTAGGAATTACATGGTGGGGCAGAGAGAGGAACTCTAGAGTGTTCTGGAGTCTGAACTTCGTGGATCTTCGTGAGCTTGCAGGATCGCCCCTTTGTTTTTCTGAGCCTTGGTAGAGGTAAGATCTCTCTAGTGGTTGGCTGATTTGCTTTTCTGATCTTCAGCTTGAACCCCAATATCTGTCTCTGGGTTTTTACTACTGCTACATTTGGCGCCCAACGTTTGGGGTACAAATTCATGAAAAAGCCTTTTGTCTATACAGCCACTGCCACAGGCTGGAGCTATGTGCAGCCAGAGTTACTTCCCTACCCGCCAGGTTTTTATTTTTTCTCTCCCAGAGGGCTCTCCCTGAACCCTCTTCCTGGACTGCTGCCAAACTAGGTAGCAGCCTTGCAATCCAGTCAGGACTTTACTGTTCTGCACAGCAGCAATGAACCTCACATCTTTATCAACATTGTCAACAGATTTGGTAAGACAATTGAGAATTCTTAAAGGGAGGAATTGGTTAAAAGAGAGAGTTTTTTCCCCTCCACATTAAAAAAAAAAAGGAAACACCATTACATTGGAGGGATTTGTGTCTCTGTTTGAAAATGGAACAATTGGATGCAAGGATAACTAATTTAGATGGGACTTAGGAAATGTCAGTTGTAAATATTATCAACTTTATCATTTTTGGTTTATCATTAAAAATTGGTTAAGCAGAGTGCTAAGATACAGACCTTAGAAAAACTTAATAAAATAGATCACAGAGATATTCAAATCCAGACAGAGGAATTTAATGAAGAACCAATTTTAGTTACATTATAAGAATAGAGAGGAACAGTCTAGAGTATTCAAACAACCAACCTTAATATATCCATTAACCTACAGGAATTGCCAAATTCTAGAGGCTCTGTAAGATGACCAATTTCTTGAGATCTTTGTATATTTTAGAGATCAGACCTCTGTCTGATGTGGGGTTAGTGAAGATCTTTTCCCATTCTGTAGGCTGTCGTTTTGTCTTGTTGACCGTGTTCTTTGCTTTACAGAAGCTTTTCGGTTTCAGGAGGTCCCATTTATTAATTGTTTCTCTCAGTGTCTGTGCTACTGGGGTTCTATTTAGGAAGTGGTCTCCTGTGCCAATGCGTTCAAGTGTACTTCCCACTTTCTCTTCTATAAGGTTCAGTGTGGCTGACTTTATGTTGAGGTCTTTGATCCATTTGGACTTGAGTTTTGTGCATGGTGATAGATACAGGTCTATTTTTATTCTACATGTTTTTTATCTACATGTTGATATCCAGTTATGCCAGCACCATTTGTTAATATCCATTTGATATTTTTTTTGCTTCTTTGTCAAAAATCAGGTGTTCAAAGGTATGTGGATTAATATCCAGGTCTTCAATTTGGTTCCATTGGTCCTCCTGTCTGTTTTTATGCCAATACCAGGCTGTTTTCAGTACTGTAGCTCTGTAGTAGAGTTTGAAGTCAGGGATTGTGATGCCTCCAGAAATTATTTTATTGTACAGAATTGTTTTGGCTATCCTGGGTTTTATATTTTATGAAGTTGAGTACCGTTCTTTCAAGGTCTGTGAAGAATTTTGCTGAGATTTTGATGGGCATTACATTGAATCTGTAGATTGCTTTTGGTAAGATTGCCATTTTCACTATGTTAATTCTACCTACCCAAGAGCACGGGAGATCTTTCCACTTTCTGGTGTCTTCTTCAATTTCTTTCTTCAAAGATTTAAAGTTCTTGTCACACAAGTCTTCCACTTGTTTGGTTAGAGTTACTCTGAGATATTTTATGCTATTTGTGGCTGTTGTGAAGGGTGATGTTTCTCCGGTTTCTTCCCCAGCCCTTTTATCATCTTGTGTACAGGAGGGCTACTGATTTTTTTTTTTTGGAGTTAATCTTGTATCCTGCTACATTACTGAAAGTGTTTATGAGTTTTAGAAGTTCCTTGGTAGAATTTTTGGGATCGCTTATGTACACTATCATATCATCAGTAAACACTGAGTGTTTGACTTCTTCTTTTCCAATTTGTATCCCCTTGATCTCCTTTCGGTGTCTTATTACTCTAGCTAGGACCTCAAGAACTATATTGAATAGATATGGAGAGATTAGACAACCTTGTCTTGTTTCTGATTTCAGTGGGATCGCTGGGAGTTTCTCTCCATTTAGTTTGATGTTGGCTGTTGGCTTGCTGTACATAATTGTCTTTATTATGTTTAGGTATGTTCCTTGTATCCCTGCTCTCTCCAAGACCTTTATCATGAAGGTATGTTGTATTTTGTCAAAAGCTTTTTCGGCATCTAATGAGATGATCATGTGGTTTTTATTTTTCAGTTTGTTTATATGGTGGATTACGCTGGCAGATTTTTGTATGTTGAATCATCCCTGCATCAATGGGATGAAGCTGACTTGATCATGGTGGATGATGGTTCTGATGTGTTCTTGGATTCGATTTGCCTGTATTTTATTTAGTATTTTTGTATCAATGTTCATGAGTGAGATTGGTCTGTAATTCTCTATCTTAGTAATGTCTTTCTGTGGTTTGGGTATTGTAGCCTCATAAAAAGAGTTTGGCAATCTTCCTTCTGTTTCTAATGTGTGAAATAATTTGAGAAATATTGGTATTAGTTCTTTGAAAAACTAATTCAGCCATGACAATAATTACTGACCATTCAGGTTGTAAAAGAACAGGGTACAACAGCAGCTGATATTTCAGAGGCACCAACAACCCTATCTAGATGGTTGACAGACAAACCTTTAACAACAGAGAAACTGCATGCTGTAGAGCATCTGCGACAGGAGCAAATAAATGCTCGGCATATTGAAGAATCAACCAGCCCCTGGAATTCTCCTGTATTTGTTGTTAAAAAGAAACCTGGAAAATGGAAAATGATAACAGATCTAAGAACTGTTAATAAAGTGATTCAGCCAATAGACTCTCTACAGTCTGGTATTCCTCTGCCTTCTCTATTTTCTGAAGGATTGCCTCTTATAGTTATTGATTTAAAGAATGTTTCTTCCCTGTACCTTTACAAAGCAAAAGACGGAGAAAATTTGCCTTCACAGTGCTTACTTATAATTCTCAGCCTGCTAAAAGATGTCAATGAAGGATTCTCATACAGGGAATGTTAAATAGTCCCTCCCTATGCCATTATTTTGTAAGTCAGCTATTGGAAATGATATATAAACAATTTCCTGAATCTATAGTTTACCATTTCATGGATGACTTTTTTTTTACTATCTGATTCAAATGTAGATACTTTAGAATGTTCAAAGTAAAGAAAATTTTGCCTTGTTGGGGATTACAAATTGCTCCTGAAAAAAAAAAACAAAGAGGAGATTCTATTAATTATTTAGACTATAAAATAGGTTTACAAAAATTAGACCTCAAAAGGTACAAATTAGGAGAGATCAATTACAGACTCTTAAGGATTTCTAAAGATTGGTAGGAGACATTTCCCATCTATGACACACTATTGGGATAGGTTCTGATGACCTCATTAGTTTAAACAAAATCTTAGACGGTAAAAAGGACATAAATAGTCCCAGGGAATTATCAGCTGAAGCTGAGAGAAAATTGGCTTTGTTTGAAGAGAAATTACAGAAGGCACCTGTGGATCGTGTGGATCTGAATCTTAACTGTATTCTGATCATATTACCCTCCAAACATTCCCCTACAGGAATTTTAAGACAGAGGAAAGATATCTTTTTTAAAAATATTTATTTATTTACTTATTATGTATACAATATTCTGTCTGTGTGTATGCCTGCAGGCCAGAAGAGGGCACCAGACCTCATTACAGATGGTTGTGAGTCACCATGTGGTTGCCAGGAATTGAACTCAGGACCTTTGGAAGAGCAGGCAATGCTCTTAACCACTGAGCCATCTCTCCAGCCCCCAAGGAAAGATATCTTTGAATGGATCTTTTTACCACATAAACCAAATAAAAAATTAAAAACTTATGTGGAAAAGGCCTCTGAGTTAATCCTAAAAGTAAAATTGAGACTTCATCAATGAGCAGGAATAGACCCAGCAAAAATTATAGTACCTTTTAATAATGATGGAATTGACAAATGAGAAGAAATTGAACCCTGGCAAAGAGCTTGTAGTAATATTTTTGGGGAGAGATTAACAACTATCCCAAAAGCAAGAAAATTCAATTTATAAAGAGAACTAACTGGATCCTTCCTCACATTGTAGGGGACACACCAATAACTGGAGCCCCTACATTCTATACTGATCTAAATGAATCAGGAAAGGCAGGTTACAAATCAGAAAATTTAAGTAAAGTGGATCAAAGCCCTTGTGAGTCTGTCCAAAAGTCAGAATTATATGATATTCTCATGGTACTAAGGGATTTTTAAAGAACCTCTCAACATAGTTACCAGTTCACAATATGCACAAACAGTGGTTTTGCATATTAAAACTGCTGAATTTATACAAATATTGACCTCATTATTTATTCAGTTCAAGATATAATCAGGAATTGGCATCTTTCCATATACATAACACACATCCAATTCCATACAGGTCTGCCAGGTCCTCTGGCACAAGGTAATACAGAAATTGATCACTTATGGTTAGAAAGGTGCTGAAGGCCTCAGAATTTCATATAAAAAAAAATCATGCCACTAACAAAGGTTTAAAAAAAGACTTTTTCATCACATGACAACAAGGCAAGGAAATTATAAAGAAATGTCCTACTTGTTCTTTATACAACCAAACACCACTACCTGCAGGAAGAACTCAAAGGAATGGAATGAAATATTGTAAACAGAGAGAGAGATTTTGTTTCCTGGCTGCCCAGACCTGAATAATAACGCAAAACTATATTAATTACAACCCTGTACAGTTACATGGCATCTGTCTGACTCCACCTTCTGTCTCCCTGCATTCAGTTTAGTTTCGCTGCCTACCTATATTCTGCCCTGCCATAGGCCAAAGCAGCTTCTGTATTAACCAATGGTAATAAGACATATTCATAGCATACAGAGGGGAATCTCACATCAAAGTCTGGCAGATGGATGTCCTCCATTTTATAAAACTTGGAAAATTAAAATATTAATACCACATCATTGATACCTATTCAGGTTTTCAATGGGCAACTGCTTTGAGTTTGGAATAGGCTGATTCAGTAATCACACAATTGCTAAAAGTTATAACCATGATGGGTATACCTGTACAAATAAAGACAGACAACGTTCCAGTGTATGTCTCTAAGAAAATGAAACAGTTTTTTTGCTTATGATAATATCAAGCATATTACAGGTATACCAAACAATCCTACAGGCCAACAGTTATAGAAAGATCAAATCAAACTCTCAAGGATGTGTTAAATAAACAGAAAGGAATGATAAATACCCCCAGAAATTGATGACAATGCTTTATTAACTTTAATTTTCTAAATGCTAATAAGAAAGGAACAACAGCTACAGAGTAACATTGGATAGTAGAAAAAAAACTACAGAATTAAATCAGTAGAAAGGCGTTAAAGATGTACTGATCTCAGAATGGAAACCAAGACATATGGTATGTTGGGGAAGGGGTTTTGCTTTTGTTTCCATGGGAGAAAAAAGCTTTTGATACCATCAAAATTGATAAAGATTCTATTTGAACAAGAGATACCTCTTAATTAGAAGAGATGATAGTTCATCAAAAAGCATGATCGTTTAATCTAAAATAAAGTATAAAACTAACAAATGATTTTTATTTGAACAGATAAAACTTGTCAAAAGAAACTCTCCCCAAAATTAGGGTTGGGGAAGGGTTTTGTTTTTGTCTTTTAAGGAGAATAAAGGAATCCAGCTAAGGAACCTGAAGACCACTGAAGAAATGAGACATCTGAAAAAAAAGGACAAATCATTCAGGAAAACAATATCTCAAGAAAAAGAGTAAATTGGCCTATTGGTATGTCACATTTCCAACAGGATAAAATTCCATAAATCTTCCCAAATGTTTATTTCTGCTATTCTCTACAGACATATAATGCAAATAGTCTTTTAGTAGTCCCAGTCCAATTAAAAATTAAAGCTGATTTAAGATTAAAGATTAAGAGTTGGATTGTGGGTCTCTTCTTCTCTAAACCCAAGCATGCTTATTAAAATAAAATCCAAAATCTCTGTCTCATGTCAGAAAAGCCACCTGATATGGGACAGAAGAAAAACAAATATTTGAGTACTATTTTATTGCCACTAATCTTTTCTTTTTTTTTCAAAGTTTATTAAATTATGAAAGTTTCCATTTCTGCCCCTCCTCCCAACACCCTCCCACATTGCCACTAATCTTATAATCCTTTGGTTTTATATTGACTCTTTAACAGCTTTTCTTAATGTTTAAATTTTATAATATATATAAAATTTAAATATAGACATGTGCCGGGTCATGGTGGCTCACACCTTTAATCCCAGCACTCAGGAGGCAGAGGCAGGTGAATCTCTGTGAGTACAAGGCCAGCCTGGTCTACAGAAGTGAGTTCAAGGACAGGCACCAAAGCTACAGAGAAACCCTGTCTCGAAAAAACAAAACCAAACCAAATCAAAACAAAACAAAAAGATATATATAGAGAGAGAGACATATATATTGAACATTTTTTCCTGATATTTATGGTCATATAAAATAACTAATTCTATAAAAATTTGATCTTTTTTCATGTACATGATTTCTGATTGAGTCTCTATCAGTTTTCTTTTTTTTAATATTTATTTATTTATCATGTATACAATATTCTATCTATGTGTATGCCTGCAGGCCAGAAGGGGCACCAGACCTCATTACAGATGGTTGTGAGCCACCATGTGGTTGCTGGGAATTGAACTCAGGACCTTTGGAAGAGCAGGCAATGCTCTTAACCTCTGAGCCATCTCTCCAGCCTTTCTCTATCAGTTTTCTGCAGTGAACCATGAGCACGCCTCACAGTGACCTTTGAAGTCTCCATAAGGAGGATGGGCCCACAATAACAGTGATTCCTCCAGGACTATGATAACTCCAGTAAGCTGAAAAATACCACCTAAGGATTAGTTTTTATACTACAAACTGCTCAGAATAATTTTGAGGTAGCTAGCTGAGATGATCCAGTCTAATAGACTACTCTAGCCAGGACAAGTCCTACATTTTCCCATTAGTCAGAGACTAGACAACAAATGATACAGCTACCTCTCCCAGGACTTAATAATTAACCCAAATTTTTCTTTTCACAGGATCCACTAAAAATACTGTCACCCAGACCAGACAGCAGGAAGTAAATTTAAGAATATGATGCCTACATTCCCAAGAGGTGGGGTGGGTAGTTTTTGGTCATTCAGTGGGCTTGTCATTGTTTAAGGGGGTTGAATACAAGTTGTTATTGGTAATGGTCAGGAAAAAAGCTAAACAAAGGAAATTAGATTCAGGGTTCTTGTTTTGAAAAGAAAAGGGGGGACAGAGATAGGATAAAAGAGTAGATTACTGAATCTACTCTGAAAAGAAAAAAGGGAGGCTATAGATAAAAGATAAAAAGATAGATTATGGAATCTACTTTTAAAAAGCAACTATTAGTTTTAAATGTTTTATATTGTTTTGGATTTTTGTATATTGTATGCAAATTTTATATATTAATACAAATTTGAGATGGAGGTTAGTAATTCGTCACCTATTATATCGAACTTGTGGTCAGTCATTAATTATGACTTCAAGGTCAAATAGAGATCTATTTTAAATAGACAGGTTGTCTTCAAACACTTCAGAGATCTATAGAATATGGCATTTAAGATGCTTTAATATAATAGGCTAATTTTTTTTATGACAGTGAGACACATCTGCTCCAGGCAGCACCAGTTTACTTCAGAAAAGATGATGGGCATCTAAGAAACTCCACATGGAGTTACTTTCTTTGTGACAAAAGTAAGTCACTGGGCAAGAAAATGCCCCTACTTGACTGCTGACAGTATGGTGTCCTAATTGAAAAAGCAGAACACAAAAGAGAGTGACTGCCAAACATCATCAAGACCAAGTGGGACAGCCCTTCTGAATATCCTGCTTCACAGAAAGTCTGTCAAGTATTCTAGGCCTGTAGGCCGAAGGTGGATGCCACACCATTGCAGAACAACTTTGGGTGACTGTCCAGGCAGCCAGCTGTTTCTGTCATTTCTCACATTTTTTGAAAGTTGCTTGCTCACACTTCCTGCTTACTCAGTCAATATTATTTGCTTCTTGGGTCTCTGAGGGAGTTGAAGACTAGATAGCTATGGCTTTCCTTGTTTACTAGATGCAGAAAACTTTATTTTATTTATTTATTTATTTACTTAGGCTTTTCAAGACAGGGTTTCCTCTGCAGCTTTGGAGCCTGTCCTAGAATTTGCTCTGTAGATTGGGCTGGCCTCGAACTCATAGAGATCCACCTGTCTTTGCCTCCCAAGTGCTGCGATAGAAAACTTTATGATAGAAAGTAAATTAGGTACAAGACTTTGGACTCACCAAGATAGGATAGATATGAAGTATTTTTCTCTGAATTTGTCAAATGCAAATGGACTAGACATTGTTGATGTATTTATTGCATGAATATATTGTAATATAGTCATTGTGTATATTATATATACTTTTCATATTAGTTATAGCCTTCTTTTTATTTTAGACAAAAAAGAGAAATATAATGGAATGTTATATTATAAATAGAGTTTGCCTGAAGATCAGAGGGTAAAGCAGCCAACTCTAGTCAGCCGTAAAGGTGGCACACAACTTTAATTCAAGGACTCTGGAGACAGAGGCAGATTGACCTGTATGAGTTCAAGGCCACCCTGGGCTACACAAGCTTGAATCTGTCTAAAAGAAAAACAGAGCTCACACAAAGGTGGTCCCAGCACTTGGGATCACAGGCCTTTAATCCCAGCACTAGGGAGGTGGAGACAGGAGAAATATGGTGGGGCAGAGAGAGGAATATAAAGGGGAAGAGACGGGAACTCTGGATGTGGAGTCTGAGGTTGGTGAAGCACATTGCTGGATCTCCCTTTTGTCTTAGCCTTGGTAGAGGTAAGATCTCTCTACCAAGCATTCCACCAACTGAGGTACATCCCCAAAGCCCCTGTAGTATTTGTGAGCCCCTGTAGCACAAATAATAAAAACCCAGACACAGATATTGGGATTAAAGCTGAAGATCAGAAAAGCAAAGCCCCAAATTCTATCCCTAACACCACACAAACACATAAACTAAACTTGATAGCTCAGTCCTGTAATCTGAGCACTTCAGAGATAGGAGTAGGAGGAATAAAAGTTTAAGGTCAGCCTCAGCTACATAGCAAATTTGAAGTTAACCTGGCACACATGGGACCCTGTCTCAAAAACAAACAAAAAGGATCAGCAAGATAGCTCAGTGGTAATGACACTTGCCACCAAGCCTAACAACCTGAGTTCAATCCCCAGAATATAGTGGTGAAAGGGGAGTGCCAAATCCTTAAGCAGTTTCCTGACCTCTACACACACTATGACACACATATGCCTATACACACATATACACACTAAATAAATAAGGGGGGAGTGTTGGATCCCAGGCCTTTCCTGGCTCCTCGAGGTGCTATGCAGGACTGTTTACCCAGCCAGTCTAGTTTCCTGCCATCTCCTCTGCTCACTCCACCGGCTAGGGGAATTAGCATAGACAGCCTTATCCTCTATTGGCATGGTAATTCCACCTGCAAAGAAATGTTCTCACAGTGGGCCTGCCACGTCTGTCACTGCAGCTAGCTCGGCACCCCCTGCCCGGCAGATTCTGCCATCCAGCGCCAGGCGCCCAACACCTTGATCTCACTTCCGGTGGGAGGGGGTTCTCGTCCTTTGGCCCCTAAGTATATAAACCTGGAATTTCGCTGAATAAAGTTGACATTTACCTTTTGGGCAAATGATCCAGGTCTCTGTGTGTGTGTGTCTGTTTTTAATTCCTAGGACATTATTCCAAGCTCGCGGCTCGATACGGAAAGCGTGCACCGTATTGGGGAACAGGGGCTCGCAGAATTGGGTGGGACTGGGGGGAGACAGAAACAAAACAAATTAGCTTTACACATTATAGCTATTATCTAAGTAATAAATATGTATGTTTACAATTTAACTAATTCCCATCGTTAATATTTATTTCTCAACACTTTATTATCTCTGTTGTATAAATATGAACTCCCTGCATCTTTATTGCATAAATATTAAAAATGCATCGTGTTCATTATTTATTGTCTATCGGTCTGTACTTACTAGAGTGTCCCTAGAACATCAACCCTGCCCAAGCAGAGGCCCGGAGAACAGGTGGTCAGTGACTGGGCCGAGACATAACTCTGGTCCAGGGCCCCGAGATTGGCAAGCTTGCCGTGTCTGCACCTGGCACAGTCCATGCACTGAGGGCTCTGCTGTGCGGAGAAAGGAGTCTCAGAAAGACAAACAACAGTAGAAAGGCAGACACTGGCCCTGATAGTGGAGACCCAGAGAGCATCATGGTCTAGAAGTGACCATCACTGGTAGGAACTGTAGGGCCTCAGGACTTTCAAGTGCAAGAGGAAAGAAGACAAACAGGCTCCTTCCCTCTGAGGGTACCCCAAACCTGAGTACCAGGAAGTGTTAGGTCTCCAACTGGGGACAAAGGGCTAACTGAGGTGCCTATTAACATATCAGAACAGGCGCTGGCTGCCAGCCTATCCTGGCACCCCTAGCACCTGGTCTCCTCCTTTCATTTCCTCTTTCTGGTTCAGGAAGGACCCCCATGTGCAGCCTGGCAACACATCTTGGAAGTCCTGGACCCAGGCCTCAAGGCCCAGCTGTCTGGTCTCACTGAAGGCTTGTCTAGTTGAGCATTCCCAGCTTGCTTGGTCATATGGTCCACACATGGTTCTTGTACTGCTACAAATCTCTGGGCCCTGTGCTTGGCGATTTCCATTCGGGTCTGCAGCTGGCCTCAGGCGCCACAAGCTCTCCTGGGGCATCCGAGTTTGGGGATAGCTCTCTGGGGTAAAGGGCAGTTTGCCCCTGAGCTTCTCTTAGCCCTGGGCCTATACAAGTGCCAGAGCTACTGCTAGCAAGTTGCACCTCTGCGCTGACCCCAGGCCATGGAAGTGGCACAGCCCCACCTCACGTCTGTGAGGTAAAAACAGGTCAAGGGGTTTCTCTGAGCACACAAAATATGTGACAATCAGAGGGAATAATCATTGTGTAACCGCTTGGCAGTCCCACAGTACTGTGCAAATGTTTGCTGCTGTATCGACCAGCCTCTTACTAGATAAAAATGTGTTTGTATTTCACAAGGATGTGGCACTCAGACACCAAATGAGGTGTCTCCTGGTCCTGCGTCAAACTTTCTGGGACTCGGGGTGGTACTCAGGTGTGTCTGGGAGCAAAGCAACATTGAAGGACCCCACAAGGTCATCCGGAAGGGGCAACCTGACGTCTCCTCCTTGAACATTTCTTCCTCAGCCATGTTTTTCCTGAGGTCACCTCGCCGAAGTCCTGGCATCCTTTGTGACCTTTCTTTCAGGTTGAATGCAGTTGGTAGAGCTTTTTCTGAGGTCATCACACTCAGCACGTGGTAGCTCCCATCTCAGACAATGCCTCACGCCTCCTCTCCTGGGCTGGGAGCTCATTCATTCACGTATGCATTCCTGTTTCCTTCAGGATTCCCAGTCGTTTTATCACGTTATCACGGGTCAGGAAGTCAGTTTGGAGCTATTGTTCACCCCAAATAACCTGAGGATAATGGCAGACAGGTGTCAAATTCCCCCATCTCTTTGGGGCAGAATTGTCTGGCCAAGCCTTCAGACATCTTAGTCCCTTTAGCTTGTACTGTGCCCTCAATCACTCACGCCATGAGCCTGTTAAATACCAACTGGTTCTAAAGGCCACATCGCTTGGAGAACCCCCAAGGCCAAGTCTGTGGTACTTGCCTATTTCAGCTGATTCTGAGCTTAACACTGATGAAAACTAGTTAAATTTGAATCTCCAGGTAGGGCTGGTACCCAAGGTTAAGCACACACTAAGCCAATGGTCTACAACCGGGTCACAACCCCAGCTGTTGCCTTCTGCTTATTTCTGTTTTTGAGACAGGGTTTCTCTATGTAACAGCCCTAGCTGTCCTGGAACTTGCTCTGTAGATCAGGCTGGCCTTGAACTTTCTGAGTTCCTCCTGCTTTTGCCTCCCAAGGGTTGGAATTAAAGGCCTGTGACTCCCAGGTCTTTTTTTTTTTTTAAGGGATGTCTAATGTGAAAAAAAAAATTGAAAAAAAAGTTGAAAAAGATTGGTTTAGTAGGGTTCTGTCTACATGGAAATAAGTGAATGAATAAGCGAACAGACAACCTCACTGGCTAGGTTAACTTTGACCTCAGTTAACTTTGGCCTCCGTTTAAAGATGTAGGTAAGTGACTTGGTGGACACAGGCTTAGAAAGGAGCCAAAGGGCCTGGGCGAGGCTCAGAGGGGAGAACACTCGCCTATCTCGTGCAAGGCCCTGGGCTCCAACTCCAGCTCTTCAGAGAAAAAAAGTTGAAAATGAGCCAGGACGAGGCCTCAGAGCTGACACACCCACTGGCAATTGGTCAAGTGTAGAGGTTGGGACTGCCGCCACTGGGGGAAGGGCTGCCAGCACTGAGGGCTCTGCAGTGGGAGGCAGCAAGGGTCAGGTCCCGGGACCACAGGGACAAGGAGGCTGCTGGAACTGAGGGATGATGAAGGGACAGGACATTATCTTCTGGGTGGAGGGAACAAAATGTGCACCTTTACCTGTTCAGGGAGTCAGGCCTAGGGACAGAGCCTGGGGGTGTGAAGGGGAGTGGCGGAGAGGGGCCCAGAGGATTGCAATGGTCTGGGAAATACCCAGAACAGAAAGGAAGGTGTCAGTGACCTCTGTTAGCCGATGAGCAGAGGTGACTGTACCTGGGCAGAGCTACTACGCATAGTAGTTGAGACTTCCCTGATAGTTTGGACTGATGGACCCTGGGGGCACATGGCAGATTCCTAGAGAGCATTTGGGTGTGTGTGGGGGGGTGGAGAACAGAGAGTGCTTAGAGCAGAGAGACCCCAGCAGCACTCCCATGTGTTGCTGTGGAATGATCTTTTTGTACACTGTGAATATGTATGTCACTCTGGTTGGTTTAGTGAAATGCTGAATGGCCAATAGCTAGGGGTGATTTTTGGGGCAGAGAGAAACTCTGGGAAGAGGAAGGGCGGAGATGCCATGAGAGGCAGAGCAAGCAGGATGGGCAATATGGAGATGGGGTAATACAACACAGCCACGAGGCAGAAAGTGAATAGAAATGGTTAAGTTAAAAGAACTAGTTAGAAACAAGCCTAAGCTATGGGCTGAGCTTTCTTAATAAGTCTCCGTGTTGTTTATTTGGGAACTGGCTAGTGGGACAGAAAAATCCCCTTACAGCATACCTTTTCCCAAAGACCCAGATTCTAAGTATGCGGAGCAAGCATGCTACCACCAAGTTAACCTCCAGGCCTCTAGAAGTAATTTTATTTGTTTGTTTATTTATTTGTGGTTTTTGAGACCGGATTTCTCTGTGTAGCCCTGGTTATCCTGGAACTTGCTTTGTAGACCAGGCTGGCCTCTGCCTCCTGAGTGCTGGGATTAATGTGCCACCACCGCCCAGCTACTAGAAGCCCTTTTAAAAACCTCTGCGATGTGTCGGCATTTTACTTTGGCAAGCATAGTCTCCCTTTTGGCATCAGAAAGCTCAGGCCTTGTGAATGGCTATAGAAAAGAAACACCTTTATGAGTGAGATCACATTCTGACCTCTCTGTGTGTGGAAGAGGCAGACGAGAGGTGATCAGAGGAAGCCACAGGTGGAGGAGGCCCTAGGACCTTGCCAGGATACCACGTTTGGTGAAACCTCGATGGTGACGAGGACAGACAGGTTTCTAGAACATAAGGATGTGCAAACCATGCGAGATTGCACAGGACAACATCCCCCAGCGTTAGCTAGGGATAAGGTCAGCGGCAAGGCGGGGGAGAGGTGTGACTGGGAGGACTGCTAACCTGAGGAGCGGTGTGACTGGGAGGATTGCTTAACCTGAGGAGCGGTGTGAACACACCTGGGCTATGTGTCCCCATGGAGGCTGCAGGTATGCAGAACAGTTTGAGGATCTGAACAAAAGACAGAAGAAGGATGGGCTCCGAAATGGAAAGCTAGCCTTATGAGGAATTCTGAATTTAAAAATAAGAGGGTTTTTGATTGCTAGCAGATAGGCAAGAACAGTGAGCGAAGTCCCTGGTGGCTCCTGACAACACGCTAGAGGCCTGCACTGTCGCCTGGAGCACAACAGGACTTGCTGACTCTACTCCAGACACGAGTGCTCTCGTGATGATGGATTTTCACACTTTTTAATCAGTTATGCCCCAGTTGTATGTTTAATCTCAATCTTTCCCTTCTCTACCTGCCCCCAACACACAGGAGAATACCCTTCCCGTTATAAACTGAAATTAATGATTTATGCTTATAAACACACTGGATACCTGCCTGGTTTCTTTGCTTTTTGAACAATACAATAATAATACATTCGAGTAGAAATTCACAGATGCCAAAGCAAACATAATTTTGAGGTAAATGCCCTTTCCCCAATTGTTGTCTGATTAATTGTTCTAAACCATAGTGTGACCTTGTCATTATTCTGCGATCCAAAAACCCGTCCCTTGTGCATCTGTGAGGGGAGGTTTGTACTAACAGGCCCTCCATCTGACCTTTAAATCTCCTCCTGCTGCTGTGGTGACTTCCTCTACCAGCCCACATTCCATCCGCTCATTCTCTGTGACCCAGTTCCAACGCCATGATCCTTGGTCCCTCTCAAGGGGAAAAGCCCTCTTACTTTGGTTTTGGAGTCTTCGATTTTGTCCTCTCTCAGACTGAACTCCCTTAGAGACTCCTGAGCAGGTGCCTACCTCCTCAAAGGGGTGTCCCTAACTGTGTGGCAGAGGACACTATCAGTGTGATCCAACATAAAATGACAAATTTATTTTAAGAACTGAGGGTTGGGCGCTGGAGAGGTCATGGTTAAGAACATGGACTACCCTTACAGAAGACCTGAATGTGGCAACCACACAGGACCACCCAGCCATCTGTAATTCCTGCACCAAGGAGCCTGAAGCCCTGTTCTGGCTTCCTGGACACCTATACACATGCACTAACATTAAATCTATTGAAAAAATGTTTTGTAATGTTTTTACGTTTATAGACTCGATTGAGTGACTGTCTAGGTGAACTTTGTGTAAGATAAAGATGCTTTGCAACACCAAAAGATTGGCATGCCTGTTTGCTGACGCAGGGAGGCGTGGTCTCCGAGGGGAGGTGTGGTCTTCCACAGCTTCCGAACAAGTAAACACTGGGCAGGCTGGGGACATCCGCCTAGAGATGATCCATAATGGTGGAATTGCCCCAATCTTATGTGGCAGGCACGTCATGCATCCACGAGTCTGCCAAAGAGCCTCCCCCAAGCAGGGTGACCTCTTCCCTTCGGTCAAATTCTCATATTTGTCGCCATCGACCCTGTACAAATCAGAACCTTGCACGAATGTCACAACACCGCAGCACCGAGGAACACATTCACGGAAAAGATGAGAAACTTGCCCAAAGACACTCATGAAGTGCCAGGGCTATAATTCCGACCTAGGTCTCCGTTAGCGCGTGGCATAGTGCGCTTTCTAAGACCCCACAAACTGTGAGCTTCTAAGGAAAGACACAGGTGTCCTGTGGAGTGCGGTGACAAAGAGCTCTCCACCAAGCTTTGAGAGCACCGAGCCTTTACGCACGCGCTATCAACATCCTTGGGTCTCCAGGAACTCGACAGGCCCCACGCCAAAGGACGCGCTGACTGTTTATGGCACAGCGAGGCCACCGTACAGCCTCGGCTCACAGTAAGGGGACTGGCGGCACCTCACAACCTGGTGACAGGAGTGATAGAGTCGCTATCGGGGCCGAAGCAGCCCAGGGCTGCCCCAACGGCCGCCACCCACGGAGCAAGGCAGGGTCCTGATCACGTGGTCCGACGACGCTGCTTCTCCCCACCCCTGCCTGGGTCGGGCCTGGTCTGCGCCTGCGCGGGCGCGGGCTCGCTCGCCGGCCGTCCTGCGGGCGGGCGCCCGCGGCCGTGGGTGAGTCCCGGGTGGGGTGGGGAGCGGCGGTTCGTGTGCCCCAGCTTCTGGAGAGACGGGCGGGAGGCTTGAAGCGGGGCCGAGCGAGCTCCCATGGCCTGCTCGCGCATCGCGCCTGGGGGTCCGGCGGCTCCGGCCCAAGGCCCTGTCGTGCTGCGCGCGGCGCGCTTGGGCCGGGAGGCGCCCGCAGCCTGGGGCGGGGGGCTGCAGGCCCCGGAGGGAATCGGCCTTTGTCTGCGCCCCCCGCGGGATCGCGGCGGCCCGTGGTTCCCCGTGGTGTTGGCGATTGCGCCCAGCGCTTTCCGGTCCTCACGGAATGCGCAGATGGAAGCCTGGAGAATGCTCGTTCTGAGACACCATGTTGCAGCGGCGGGCCGTAAACAGTGGAACTGAGCGGGGCGTGGGGGCGGGCGTCAATTGTTCCATTCTGTCTGGATTGTTAATGTCAAGTTTAGGTAGAGGGTGTCAGCGCCTCAGCCATATTTACGCCTTTTAGCCTAACCTTTGCCTTGGCCCCTATGGGCTGCTCAGCTGGTCCTAGTGCCCACCTTCTGCTGTTTGTTTTTCCTGTATATTGAACAGGCATGCCCAAAAGGCCCTCCGGGCCTTTGCTTTGAAAGGATTCCTAGAATCGGGTGCAGGACACAGGAGCAGCAGACCAGAGTCGCCCCTTGTGTGACACACCTGACAAGAATTGACTCGAGTCTTTGTCAGGTAGAAGGAGGCTGAGATGGTGGATCTTCGTCAAAGATGTTGCTTTGTGTTTGCAGTGGCAAAATCCTGCTGTAGCTCATACTTGACCCTCCTCCTAACCTTGTTTTTGAACGCTGACTCAGACCTGCTGACTAGTGGAAGTTCACATCCTTTGAGAATTACAGTCACCCTCTGCCCTGTGTTTGGACCAAGACCTTTGTCCTGAGATCACATCTGAGTTTTGCATATCCCTGTGGGCTGCAAGTTACTTTGGGGATTTAGAACTTGCGCTGTTTCTTACAGCACAGAAGTTTGACCCTTGGGTGAAAGTTGACTTTGCTCCCTTACCTGGTGATAGGTTATAGTGCCTCCTGCGGCACACTAGGGCAGTTATAGTAAATAGATTTTGTAGTAAATTCCAAAGAATTATCATTTCTGCAGATTTAAGCAGAAACCAGGTTTCAGGGTTTAGTCATGTTCAGAGTATACTAATCAAACATGCCATGTCTTAAATTTTTGAAGAAACATTTGGGGAGGGGAGCGGCTTTGATGTGCCGCTGTGCCCTAGTGGAGCTCAGAGGACTTTCCAGAGTCAGTGTTTGTTCCATTGTGAGTTACTGGGATTGAACTCCGGTCACCATGCTTGGCAGCAAGTTCCTTTGCCTGATGAGCCTGCTCCCCATTTTCTCAACTCCTAACGGAACACCGCTGTTTGTCTTTCCTTCTGTTGCTGCCTTAAGACCCTGGGCCTGCACTGCAGAGACGGCTCAGCTGTTAAAGGCTGGACTCACAACCTAGTCACACCACCCTCATGGGTGGGGTGCAGTTTACAGGAAGTCAGTCTCAAGTCTGGGACGTTTTCAAGACATTACTTCTTGCCAGGCATGGTAGTGTTCCCCTTTAATTCTAGTACTCGAAAAATAAACAAAAAAAATTACTTTTTTTCTGTATAGAACTTTTAATATTTAATAATATAAATGTTCAACAATATTCCTAAGATTCCTTATGATAGTTTGAAAAGAGGTCCATAAATAACTGACTGCCTAGGCTGTTTTCTCTTTGCTTACTAAGGAGCCTCATTATAACGGCCATAAAAACTGAATGAAGCAACTTTTGAGGGGGAAGGGTGGTTCTGTGACAGGGTTTCCTCTGTGTAGCCTGGCTGTCTGGGAACTTGCTCTGTAGTCCAGGCTAGCCTTGAACTCAGAGATGGCCTGCCTCTGCCTCCCAAGTGCTGGGATTAAAGGTGTGCATCACACCAGGCCAAAGGGAGCAATTTTAATTTACAAAATTTTGTTAGGCAACAGAAGGACCAGTTCTATAAAAACAAAAAGTAAATATGACCTTTGTTTTGCGGTGTTGAGAGAATTGAACACACAGTAGGTAAGCATTCTTGCCGAACTTCTCCAGACACGAATCAAGTTTTTATTGTTGAAGTGCACCAATAAATTGAGTTTGTTCAGGACCATAGGTGTGAACAGCTAGTCGATGCCGGCTTTAGAACTTAAAGTCTATATTGTTAGCTGTTCGTGGTGGCAAATGCTGGCCACCCTCTGCTACGTACTGAACTCTACGCAGGCCAGCCTTAGCTAGATGGTAAGACCCTGTAAATAAAGTGTTCAGGGTGTAAAACTGAAATAGTCTTTGAATTTATATATTGTTAGGATCTTATGTGATTGTGTACATTTTGTTGATTTGAGGATTTTGTTTGATTTTTATTTATTTATTTATTTATTTATTTGAGACAGGGTCTCTGTGTGTCCTGGCTTTTCTAGTGCTTGATATGTCGGCTCGGCTCTGCCTCTGAGCGCTGAGATTAAAGCTTGGGCAACCACGCCTGGGGCTTTTTGTTGACGTTAATGTTAACTATGAAACTAAAAATTTACAGGATATATCAGGCACTTCTGTGCCAGGTTTTAACTTCTAAAATCTTGTATAGGCTAAGATTGGCCAACATTAGCTAGTCTTATATTGTCAAGTATAGTATGACTAAGAGTTTTCAGTCAGGGGTGGTGGCGCACACCTCTATCTCAGCACTTGGGAGGCTGAGGCAGGCGGATCTGTGAGAGTTTGAGGCCAACCTGGTCTACAAGAGAGTTCCAGTATAGCCAGAGCTACTTAGAAAGATCCTGTCTCAAAACAAAAACTAGTTTTTAGACAGGCATGGTAGTACCTATAACATTTAGAGGCTGAGGCAGGAGAGTTACGAGTTTATAACTAGGGTGAACCAGGCTATAAAGCAGGACCTGGTCTCACACTAACAAAAGTTTTTACCTCGTGTCTATCAACTGGAACCGTAAAAGGCATGGATGGTGAAGGTCATACAACTAACCATTCCCAGGCTCACTGTTTGGCAGACCTTTCAAGTGCCTATGGAACATTATTTTAAATCCACTGTATTAAGTTACAAACCTCCGTACATTAAAAATGAAAGGGACTGCAGGTGCCTCGGAGGTTAAGAGCATATATTGCTCGTCCAGAGCATATGCCTGCCTTGGATTCCAACGCCCACATCAGGTGGCTCAGTCCATAGAACTCTAACCACCAGGGTCCTGATAGCCTGCACTCGTGCATAGACCCTCACACACACACACACACACACACACACACATGCACACACACATAGTTTAAAAAATGAAAGGGAAGTAATATTGTCTCATTCTGTAGAGGTTTGGAATCACATCAGATGTCCAAATTTTTGTTTTGGAACTGGGGAGGTGGGGCAAGAGTGTTGGCAGTCAGTGAAGAGTTGGTTCTTGGTTGGGTATAGGGACATTAACAACTGGTTACTGTGCTCAAGGAAAGGGGAACAAATACAGTTAGACGTGAGTATAGAAATTAAGCCAGATTTTTTTTTTCTTTTAAGGAAATGCAACTATCAATATTGACTCCAGAAGAGAGAAGGTTAACAATGGAAGACGTTGGGAAGGTTATCAGAAAGCTGTCGTCATCAATGCCAGGCTCGGTCGATGTCACAGGTGAATTCTTATAAACTTTGAAGTACTAAATAGTGATGCTAGCATTTAAATTGTCCCACAGTGTGATGAAAGACCACGGATTTGCTCTTAGAAAGCCAGTGGAACAGCTTCTGGAACTTGATGTAAAAATCAGAAACGGGGGTCTCTGGGGAACAGTGGTGGGAAGTGGAAGGCAGAATGCTAACAAGTGGACGTTGGGAGGTTGGCTGCGTGGCAGAGTCCTAGCTCGGCATCCACCGAAAAACAAAACAAAAGATCTTGGCAAATGCTGTTTAGCTAAAGGACATTTGGTCACCCCCACGTGCTGAGCTGGGGGCATAGCCTTTGACAGTGCTGTGACTTTCCCCTCTGTGCAGGGCTGAGCTGCATTATCAGCCCTGCTTTATCTCTTTTGACTTTTTGATGGTGCAAAAGTAATACGTGTTTAATAGGAGCTGAACCTTAAATGATTTTCACTGGCTAGTGATCTGAGTGGCGTTTGCTTCTTTGCTAACGGCAGGAACAGTGAACCACAGCTCCCATTAGCTACACAATCACAGCAGCAGCCAGTACTCCCTTGCTAAAATATGGTGTTCGCTAGGTTAGGTGTTCCAACTCTCTACAGGGACTGGGGGTAAAGCCCAGTGGTTGACCATGTGAATGGCATGCATGAAGCCCTGGGTTTAATCCCTAGTACCAAAAATAGATAAATGCATTTCTGACCTATTTTTATCTCATAATGGATTTATGAGGATACAACCTAAAGAACATCTTTGCATCAAATAAATACTTCAGAAAAGGACAGTAACATAGTTCAGCCTTGTTGACTACCTTCTGTACTCCAGACCACTTAAGGGTGCTCTCCATGTATTAACTCAATGAGTTGAGCCAGTCTCTGAGGTAGGTAACTTCTGTGTCTCATAAACAAGGCCACCGTGACTTGCCAAAGCTCACAGGTACCTGTGTGGTAGAACTGGGATTTTGATCCAGACAACTAGTAGGATCTAAGGCTCTGATTCCAGTATCTCTGTGACCATTTCATAGCTACCTAAAAGCATTTGACCAAAATTCAAGGTCAGTTCCAATTGTAACTGCAGGAGAAGGTAGTGGAGGCAGGAACTCCTAATAATTCCCCTGCGTTTGCTATGTTCTGTCACACATCTACAGCTGCTGACTCTTCTCTGGGCCTGGGCTCTGCCTTCTGCTTTCTCTTTGATGGTTTGTGTTTGTTTGTTTGTTTTAAATATTTATTTATTTATTATGTTCTGTACTGTATATATGCTTGCTGGCCCAAAGAGGGCACCAGATCTCATTACAGATGACTGTGAGCCACCATGTTTGCTGGGAATTGAACTCAGGACCTCTGGAAGAGCAGTCAGTGCTCTTAACCTCTGAGCCATCTCTCTAGCCCTGTTTGTTTTTGAGACAAGGTTTCTCTGTGTAACAACCTTAACTGTCCTGGAACTAGCTCTTATAGAGTAGGCTGGCCTCGAACTCACAGAGATCTGCCTGCCTCTGCCTCCCGAGTGCTGGGATTAAGGCGCGTGCCACCACTGCCTGGCCTTTTTAATATTTTTGTTCTGTTAGCGGTTTCCAGCAGCATAGTGTGACATTGGAAGAAAAACTTAAAGAATTTAAGAGGCTTTTGTTTTTGTTCAAATCAAAGGCCTAGATTGTTTGTCTGACCAGTTTCATTTCATGGACACTGTGCAGTGCGGCTTAGGTTTGTACCTTCCCACCTCTTGGGTGGTGCTGCTGTGA
Source organism: Myodes glareolus (assembly GCF_982192425.1). Lineage (NCBI taxonomy): Eukaryota > Metazoa > Chordata > Mammalia > Rodentia > Cricetidae > Myodes > Myodes glareolus. The sequence goes on from NC_142041.1 coordinate 29,961,093, forward strand.
GCACGGGTTACATCCCTGCAGCTGAAATGCCGACCCTTTGGCAGTTCTGTGTGGGATTTACCAGCAGCCCCTGTGCTGTTGGCCTTCGCACTGCACCGTTTTCCAGTCCCACTAATAGTGCACCAGAGATCCTGTCACAGCCCTCTAGTGCTGGGTTTGGTGGTGTTGGGTTTTGTGGCCTTTTTAAAGTGTATTTGTGTTTATGTGCGTGCCATGCCCTGATGTGCCTGGGGACGTCAGAGAACAACTTTTGGGAATGAGTTCTCTCCTTCCACTTTGTCTCTGAGGTGTGGTCTGACCAGCTACTCCAGGCAGCTTCTCTTTTCAATGTTTACAATAGTGGTTCTCACCCTGGGGTTACAACCCCTCTGGGGGTCAAACGACCCTTTCTCAAGGGTTGAATATAAGATATCCTACATATCAGATATTTACATTATAATTCATAACTAGCAAAATTACAGTTATGAAGTGGCAATGAAATAATTTTATGGTCGGGGTTTACCACATGAAGTAGCAATGAAATAATTTTATGGTTGGGGGTCACCACATGAGGAAAACTTTAATATGAGGAACCACATTAAAAGGTCGCAGCCTCAGGGAGGTTGAGAACCACAGTTCCAGTGGATTCTTCTGCCCCTGTCTCAAGTCCTTAGCTCACTTTTAAATTGGATTCTTTACTATTTTGCTGCTGATTTGTTAAATGTGGTCTCTTAATATAAGAGAAGTAATCTATTTCTAAATATAAGGGCCTTTGAGAGGTGGCTCCATGGTGAAGAGGGCTTGCCACCCTTTCAGAGAGCAGTCCCCGGTTCCCATGTTGGGGGCTCACAGCGACCTCTGACCCCAGTTCCAGGGGATGATCCAACATACTCTGCCAGCCTTCCAGGCACCTGCCAGCAAGTGCATGCAACTGCATACACGTGTACATAGGTAAATAACACAGTAGGGCATGGCGAAACATCTTTTTCATCCTAGCACTCAGGAGGCAGAAGAAGATGGACTCTGAGTTCAAAGCCAGCCTTATCTATAGAGTGAATTCCAGGACAGCCCGGACTACACAGTGAAACCTTGTCTTAGGAAATAAAAACAAAAAAAGCCAGGTGATGGTGGCGCATGTCTTTAATCCCAGCACTCAGGAGGCAGAGGCAGGCAGATCTCTGTGAATCCGAGGCCAGCCTGGTCTACAAGAGCTAGTTCCAGGACAGGCTCCAAAACTACAGAGAAACCCTGTCTTAGAGACAGAGAGAGAGAGAGAAGATGTAGTATGGAGGGTTGCTTTTTGGTTCCTGGCTGCCTGGCTAGCTTAGCCCTGAAATAATCACACACAAGCTGTATTAATTAAATCACTGCTTGGCCCATTAACTCTAGCTTCTTATTGGCTAACTCTTTTTTTAAAAAAAAAAAAAATAATTTATTTTGTATACAGTATTCTGTCTGCATGTATGCCTGAAGGCCAGAAGAGGGCACCAGATCTCATTACAGGTGGTTGTGAGCCACCATGTGGTTGCTGGGAATTGAACTCGGGACCTTTGGAAGAGCAGGCAGTGTTCTTAACCTCTGAGCCATCTCTCCAGTCCTTGGCTAACTCTTACATATTAATTTAATCCATTTCTGCTAATCTGTATATGGCCACGTAGCTGTGGCTCACCAGCTAAAGTTCCAGCGTCTGTCTCCGGAGGGGCTATATGGCATCTCTCTGACTCCACCCCTCTTTCTCCCAGCATTCAGTCCTGTTCTCCCTGCCTGGCTCTGCTGTGCCCCACCCTGGTCTGCTATAGGCTTCTTTGTTCATTTATGGTAATCACCACATACAGAGGGAAATCCCACATCAAAAAGAAAATTTAAAAATACTAAAAGTGTAAAGTATAGTCAAATTACTGTTTTGTCCCCTCGGGTTGTAGGGATGGTCTTGAGGTAGAACCTTGCTTTATAAGTGAACTGGCCCCAAGCCTGCAGTTCTGCTTCAGCTTTCTGAGTGCTGGGATGACAAGGAGCTGCCAGGCCTAGCTAGAGCCAGCTAGTTGACCGTTTTTGCTTTAAATGTTTTTAAGTTACATTTCTATTTCTCTCGTGTGAGGGTAGCACACATGTTATGTGAAGGTCTGAAGACAACTTGCGGGAATCCATTCTCTCCTTCCATGTAGGGTCCAGGGATCAGACTCGGGCCATCGGGCTTGGTGGCAGGCACCCTACCTGCTGAGCCAGCTCCTAGGCCCTGTCTTTTGTTTTTGGAGGGAACTTGGGCTTGGTGACTGGAAGGAAACAGACATGCAGCTAGCTCTTGGCGTCCTCTCAGTGAGAGCCAAACTCTCTATGTATCTTCAGATCTCCATCTCACTGCAGACATACCCACTGTGAACCCCGGGCAGCTCTCCAAAGCAATGCCGTGTGTGGTAGCAAGGGTGGAGACTGTTACAGACATCATCAAAGTATTCTGGCCAAAGTATTCTGCCAGGTCCTGGTTATATCTTGAACAATGAGGACCATTGAGGCTATTTTTCCTTTTTCACATAAAAAACTAGAAAAAATACTTTATAGTTTGAAAACTAAATATATGGAAAATAGAACATAGTACATACTTTAACCTCATTTTCCTATAAGCCTTGGCAGCTTGTCCCGTCGGGCCCTTAGTTGTCCTCGGCATTAATACACACACTGTTATGGACTTGCTCACTTGGCAGACTCGCTGACTAGTCCATGGCTTTATTGTCTTGGAGGGTTCAGTGCCTAATGGGAGACCAGAGTTCACAGGTACGAAGTAAACGTTAAACAAGTTGAGTGAACGGCATGGTTCACTGCTGTATCTCCTGGAAGAACTTTTGTCCTGTTGTTCGTTTTGCTTTGTTTTTTTGAGTCAGGGTCTCACTAGAAGCCCTAGCTGGCCTGAAACTAGGCTGACCTTTTGACTTCCAATGCCCCTCCTACCTTGTTCTCCAGTGCTGGGGTTACAGATGAGCCCGTGGCTCCCGGGAGAAGTGTGAGTCTGTTTCAGTAGACTGATGAGTGAGCTGTAGCGTGGAGTGGAACAGCCAGTGTTTAGGAACTGTGCCCAGTGGTCCTGGTATCCCTTGTTTCAGGACTCTCTAAATTTTTTAAAGAGTTGTTGTGAACTTCAGAAAGCTTTTGCTTATATGGATTGACATTTAAGTTTTAGGGATTAAAATGAATTTTAAATAGTAATTACTGTTAACAAAGCAATGATAAACCTATGGCCTGCTAATGTCACATTTTTATGAAAAATGACCGTTGCATTCTGTGCTCTCTTCATTTCCATGAGGCAAATGTGCTTTATAATTTTCCATACAGCTTTCCTGTCTGGCTGAGAGATAGATGGAGTCTTCTGTCTGTTTCTTCATTCAGTCTGCTGTAAGGGCTGCTAGGGTGGAAGTGATCACAGAATAGCCAGTCTCACCCCCGGCATGGTGGAGTAGGCGTTAATTTTAGTACTCAAGATTGTGAGTTGAAGGCTGGTCTGGGCTATGTATATAGCAAGACTCTCTCTCAAAACTACATCAGCAACAACAAAACCCCACAGAAAACGTCTGATCTGCTGTGCGGTGTGCATGTGTAGGAGCAGCACGCGACTGAACCCCATCAGTTATACAATTAGCAAAAGTCATTTTGTTTTTAGTAATAGTCCGGCTTTAAAGGGAAGACATCGAGTCTGGAAATTGGAGAAGGGATTGGGGCGAGTTTGTGTCTCACTCTTTGTAACACCTTCGTCATTGATTACCTATAGGTTAAAACGTTTCCCCAGAGAAGAAAGACCGTAAGCACCATGATGGACTCAGAAGCGCATGATAAGAGGCCCCCAATGTTGACCTCTTCAAACCAGGACCTGTCTCCTCACATCGCAGACGTGGGTGAGGTAAAGCATTACTTCTGTGGCTGCTGCGCGGCGTTCAACAATGTGGCCATCACCTACCCTGTCCAGAAGATCCTCTTTCGGCAGCAGCTGTACGGCCTCAAAACCCGGGATGCGATACTCCAACTGAGAAGGGATGGGTTTCGAAACTTGTATCGTGGGATCCTTCCCCCGCTGATGCAGAAGACAACCACGCTGGCGCTTATGTTTGGTCTGTACGAGGACCTGTCACGCCTGCTCCGCAAGCATGTGAGCGGTGCTCCCGAGTTTGCCACCAGAAGTGTGGCGGCGCTGCTTGCTGGGACAACAGAAGCCGTTCTCACTCCGTTAGAAAGGGTTCAGACTTTGCTTCAGGACCACAAGCATCACGATAAGTTCACAAACACTTACCAGGCCTTCCGGGCCCTGAGATGCCATGGAATCGCAGAGTATTACCGAGGCTTGGTGCCTATCCTTTTCCGAAATGGATTCAGCAATATCCTGTTTTTTGGCCTTCGAGGGCCCATTAAGGAGCATCTGCCTACTGCCACCACGAATAGTGCGCATTTGGTCAACGACTTTATCTGTGGAGGCGTGCTGGGTGCCGTGCTGGGGTTCTTGAGCTTCCCAATTAATGTTGTAAAGGCTCGGATCCAGTCTCAGATTGGTGGGCCGTTCCAATCTTTCCCCATGGTTTTCAAGACAATCTGGCTTGAGCGGGACAGGAATCTGATCAATCTCTTCAGAGGAGCCCATCTGAACTACCATCGCTCTCTCATCTCCTGGGGAATAATCAATGCAACCTATGAGTTTCTGTTAAAGATTGTATGATAAGGTCACTACAGGAAATGTTATTCTCCTCCAACTAGACCTAAAGAGAGTGCAGTTTGTCTTTGTTCCTAATTGGCTTAAATACCGGTTGGCATAAGTCAGGCCATAATAAATTATGGACAAAGCACTGACAAAACATAAAGGGTTTCAGTGGGCAGATGTCAGGGTTTTGGTTTGCTCATTACTTGAGCTTTAGGCTGTTACCGGGTAACTAGCCGTGTGTCTGATGACCTTTTCAGGGCGGCTGTCAGCCAAGATAGATTCCTTTTCCTCCCGGAAGCCAGCGGTTGCTAGGCCTTCTGTGTGGAAACAGTGGCATCAGCAGCCAGAGCGTGTGCCCCTGTCCCAGGGCTTCTCAGGCTCACCTTCTCACCTCCTTCACTGCTTCTCCGCCCTCGGGCCATCTTCACTAAACCCCAGCACTGCACGGTGCGGAGTTGTCCGAGTTAGCTCTGAGACTGAGGGCTGTTGGGGCAGCCATTGTCCACACTTTACTAGATTTGGTAGACTGCGCAGCTAATGAGAGCTTTCATTTCACTGTTTAGCTTTGAACATTTTCTCTTTAATTCAGAATGTGACTTTTAAGCCCTTCCAGAATGTTCCTGTGCTTTTTTTTTTACTGAATTCATTGCCAAAAGATAGGGTGACCAGTGGGGGCATTGTCCCTTGTGAGTGGTACCTGTCATGTTCGTCTCCTGGTCTCTGGTACTAGACTTTAACAATAAACACTTCCATAAAGTTTTATTTGGGGAGTCTGTTCATACAATTCCAGGTTTTTTTCTTGGTTTCTCAGCCCTGCAGAGCGAGGCGAGCGCAGAGGGCGGATTTGCCCAGTGCTCGCTCTCCTTCTCTTTCTCTGGAAAGAGTTCTTCAGCGGTCTGGCATTCTAGGAGCCGGCTTACCTGTGCCTAGAGCAGCGTGAGGGGTGTGGTCTGCGCGACATAACACCCGGAGCTCAGGGAGGCCTTAACCGCCAGTCGGGGCCAAGAAATCCCGCAGTTATATTCTGGGTACATGGTGTGACAAGACTCACGGTCCAACTGAAGTCACAGCCATTCTGGAGAGGTCACTTATGAATCTTAGTTACATTTCTTTCCCAGGATTTGTCGTGAGAGCCAGCTTGTCTTTTTTCATGGTGCTGGGGATTGAACCTAGGACCTTGCACGTCCTAGACAAGTGCTTACCCACTGAGCTACACTCCAGCCTCCCCGCTTTTTTTGTTTTTGTATTTGAGACAGGGTCTCAACATGTAGTCCGGACTGGTCTTGAACTTACAGAGGCCCACCTGGCTCTGCCTTCTGAGTGCCAGGATTAATTAAAGGCATGAGCTGCCATCCCTGGCCTCTCCGATCTGTAAAGGTTTCTCCCAGCTTGGCCTCGCTCTGGCTGACTGCATCCAAGCGCGTACCCCACAAACTGAAATCAGACCCTCCACTGGAGTTTGCTCAGTTTCTGGGGCAGGTAATCTAGAACAGCTGTTCCCTCTAAGGACACTAAAGCTGGTTAAAGACAGTAAACATCCTCCTGGCTAGGAAGATTGGGAGCATGGTGAGCCCTGGGGTGGCGGTAATGGAACAACACTGAATGAAGGATTGTGTGCGCTGCAGCCATAACGCAAGTGCGTGCAGGTGCGAGGGCTCGGAAGACAAGGATTTGACCCAGATAAGTCTGAGTGGTGCCGTGGCTTCAGTTAAGATGAGGAGGGGGTGAACTTTGGCGCCGTGACCTCTGACCCCAAGTTGACACGTGCAGCATGGCAGCGCAGGGCCGGTGCGTTCATCAGGAACGGCACCTTGGCCCCAGCCGTGAACTTCATGGGCCGCCAGTGGCAGTGTTTCCTTCGCACTCCATGCCTGTGGTAGACGTTGTAAGCACTCCTGTGTCGTACATGGGCATTAGAAGGGTAGGCTCTGGCTTTCGCTGGCTCAATTACGTGGCGTCTCACAGCAATTATTAAACTTCTCAGTGACTTTTAACTTGAAGCGTTTTTGTCGCTCAGAGCTCTCGAAGACTAAACTGCAGTATGTTACAGAGACGGCTTTGTCTCCTGTAAATTTAAGCTTGACCAAAAGCTCATACCGTGTAGCCCGCTTTGTCAGAGCTTTTATGCCAGAATGTAATTCATAGGTTTTAACAAGTATGGTGATGTTTTCTACAGGCAACCCTGATTAAAGAACTCTCTGAAAAGCTTTAACGTGGCCCTTCTGTTACACGTGTGGCACAGGTGGCTCATGAGCACAGGACCCGTGTGTCCCGGGCGTCTCATCTGATGCCGTCCGAAACGGCGTGAGTGCTGTGAGCCTTCAGGACTGCACTGGTGCCGACACAGCCTTTGCATGGTGGCAGATCGGTGTCTTACTTCATTTGTGGTTAGAGACAGATATTCGTGCCCATCAACATCCGTCTTGTGGTTGGCCGTGTAATCACTTGCTGTCTGTTGTGACCCTGTGCAATAAAGCAGAGTTGTACATATATATAGTTTTATTTGGGTGCCCGAAATTCCTGAGCTCAATTACAATGTGGATCGGGCCGCAAACTTGGAAGGTGCAGAGGGCTGGCTTTGCGTGACTGCCATGGAATGAGCACTGGTTGGGGTGAGACAAGTGCAGTGTGGTCCGGTCAGAGGGGAGGCTACAGACTGTTGGCTGTACTGCACTCATTCTTGGTTTATGTTAAGTGTATTTTTTCTCATGTACAAATAAATGCATATCAAAAACTTGAATATGTTCTCTTGAGATTTAAAGATTGCTCGTTTTGTTGTTGTGGTTTCTCTTGTTTTCTCTGTGTAGCTTTGGCTGTCCTAGAACTTGCTCTGTAGACCAGGCTGGCCTCAAACTCACAGAGATCCACTTGCCTCTGCCTCCCAAGCGCTGGAATTAAAGGCGTGACAACCACCCACGGCTGATTTCTAGGTTATAATGGTCTTTGCATGCCAAATTGGTGAGGAGGTGGGTCTACAAATTACAAGAAACAAAATAGATTTCTTGTAATATGGGTCTACATATATTTTTATATTAAAAGTGGCAAAATACATACATATATATATACATATATATATGGGTCCACATATTCTTTATATTAAAAATGGCCAGACAAAGCTTTGGTTGCTCTTTCGAACTGTGAGTTTGAGTAAATCTGTTAAATATTTGTTAACTTTTGTGGAGTTTGAATACAATTTGGTGTTTTGTGGCTGGGTGGTCTTTTAACTACTGTAAGCACAAATATTAAAACCCCAGAGACAGATATTGGGGTCCATCCTGACGATCTGGAGACAAAGCAGCCAGCCACTGACTCTTACCTCTGCCTCAGACCAAAATAGCCATCCTGCCTCCATGAGTCCTCAGAATGAGACTGAGCTAAGAGCTGTCTCCTCCAGTCTTATATTCCTAGCTAGTGCTAGGAATTAAAGGCATGCACCACCGCTCTGTAGTTAACTAGTGTGGCTACTAGGATTAAAGGTGCGTGCCGCCACTACCTGGTCCCTGTGGCTGTTTTACTCTGCTCTCAGGGCAAGCTTTATTAAAATACAAATGAGATATCTCTACATACCACTAGCACATTACGGGGTGTGGTAGAGTAGCCTACCAGTCTTTCTGTGGGTGAGCATTAGCAGGCTGCTCAGCAGCTCACCTGAAGGCTCAGCTAGGGCCACACACATCTTTAGTAGGAGGGCCTGACCGCACCCTTAGTGCAGGGGACTTTCCGTTTGTCAGTCATTTCTGCTGTAATGACTCTCTCTAAACTGTGCTTTCGGGGAAATGGTTGGATGCTTATGCTTTCTCATCTTTGGTCTCCACTGAGGACTTGCTGTCATCAGTAACGGCCTGTGGGCGTGTCTATAAGGACAATTCTTTTTTCTTTCTTTGGAGATGCTGACTCACGGTGTCATCCCAAATGTCCTGGAAACTCACTATGTAGGCCATGTTTGCTGGGACCTCACAGAGATCCACCTGCCTCTGGTGCTGGGATATTTTCTTGATTGTTAATTGATCAAGGGAGGACCCAGCCCACTGTGGGAAGTGCCAAGTGGGCCTGGGCTGTGTGAGGAGCAAAATGTGACCTTGGAAGCAAGCCAATTGGCAACCCTTTCCTGTTTTCCACTTGGGCCCCTGCCTCCGGGCTCCTGCTCGGTCTCCCTCTCCCCCTCCCCCCAGGGCAGACTGGAAGGTCCTTTCGTTCCTCAGGTTGCCGTTGGTCAGTGTCTTGTCACATCAGCCAGGAAGCAAACAGCACGTCCAATTTTAAGTTGCCCCCTGACTGGAAAAAACTGAAAGTCCTGTTAAGGGTAGCTAGGTGAGGGAGACTCCGTTCTAGCATTTTAATCTGATTTTTGTTTAGGAACGTGTCATGTAGCTACCCAGTATTGTAAAACAGCCTTTTTAGGGCAGAGCATTCTGGGTACTGAGAGTCCGCACTTAACACAGAGCTTTGGCTTCCCAACAAATTCTGAAGGAAAATGGAAAGCTCTTTTTATTGGATGCTGTTTCCTAGGCTGCGTTGAGTTGTGTGCACCGCCACCGGCACCGCCACTGCCACCGCCCCCAACCAGGAGGGAGGCGTAAGAAATCGACCACAGTCATCCATGTTCAGTAGACATGTGTTGAGTTCGTCAGTGGATCACAGGCAAACGTGGCAGCCGGCCCTTCTTCCTGGCTGGCAGGCGGCACCTGCCCGATGGGGTGCCTGGGCGCTTGTTAGCTTCCCTCCCGCAGGGCTGGAAAGCTTTGGTTTGCTATGGGACTCCAAGCTTCCCTCCCGCAGGGTTGGAAAGCGTTGGTTTGCTCTGGGACTCTGGGTGTGAGAAAAAAGGAGCTCTCCCAGCTAGCTTCCCGAGGATGGGATGCTTGGAGCGCTGCACAAGCAGGAAGGACTGTCCCTCCCTGAAGAGCCCAGCCGGTGAGGGATTCAAGGGGCAGGAAAATGTAATTAGCAACATAAAAATCACTGTCCTGCACCACAGGGAAATGCCGGTCGTTTTTCCTGTTCTCTAGGCTGACCCCTGACTTGGCAAAGCCGTCAAACTGCTTCACCTTGGCTCACTCTTGAGTCAGCAGCGCTCTTACTAGGAAATGAACCTGGGTGTCGCTCACAGTATGTGAGCTGCACTCTTGGCTTAATCTGCAGGGCTTGAGCCACGTCCCTGACCAGGAGCGTGGGGGACAGGGTCTGTGTCCCAGGTCTTTGAACCCACTAAGGTTCATATCCCATGGAAGACGCAGAGTCTCATCCCAGACATTGTCTTTATTATGTGTCCCTCATTTCAAAGATGGTCTTTTTTATTATTAGAATATTCTGTTGTTGTTTTGTTTTTCTAGGCAGGTTTTCTCTGTAGTTTTGGAGGCTGTCCTAGAACTCGCTCTGTAGACCAGGCTGGCCTCAAACTCACAAAGATCCCTCTGTCTCTGCCCCCCCCCGCCCCGAGTACTGGGATTAAAGGTGTGTGCCCTCACCACCCGGCTTCAAAGATGGTCTTAATAGTTTAGTATTTCTTCTAAATATCAAAGGGCTACATGGTATATGAACTCACTAACATAAGATTAGATTTAAACTTTATTTCAGCAACTCCTCAAAAGTTAAATATTTAAACTGGGCATGGTGGCACACCCCTTTAATCCCAGCACTGGGGAGGCAGAGGCAGATGGATCTCTGTGAGTTCAAAGCCAGCGTGGTCTACAGAGTGAGTTCCAGGACAGCTAAGGCTGTTACACAGAGAAGCGTGGTTTCAAAAAAAGTTAAATATTTAACAGATTTACCCAGACTCACAGTTGCATAAATCAAAAGTGCAAGCAAAGTTTTCTGTCTAGCCATGGCGACT